>NC_057922.1:30067560-30670226 GCF_018873765.1 Telopea speciosissima | reverse complement strand
GGACAAATTTTTCCTCCATTGCCTGGTGAACATTATTTAGCCATTGTCTCCTAGAAGGAGGAGACGGGGGTACTACGACTCAGGCTATAAGCTCTGAAGAGGAAACCCAACCACCAATGGGGGAGAGTTCGAGTGGTTGCAGAGGTCCTGGGATGGAAAGTGTTCCTACCATTATAGATGGTCCCCCCTCCCATCTCTGATAGGTCAGGCTGCCCTCCCTATGCTGAGGTGGATATAGGGGTTGCTAGCTTTTGGAAGCCAGACTGAGGTCGTTCCTATTGTGAGTAATGATCATATTATTGTTGTCGAGTTGGAGGGAGTTCCTTCGTGTTTGCGAGATGGGTCTAGGGAGCTGATTCAAGGGGATCCGGGTTAGTTGCCTTTATTTGGCTTGGGTTTGAATAGTGTTACCAATCCCACCATTGTCTCCCCTCCTACCTCTGTCCCCCATCCTTTCCCCTTCCCCTCCTATTTTTGTCCCCCCTCTATCCCTTCCTCCCTTATCCTTGTTCCCACTCCTCTCCCCCCTCCTTGATCTTGTTCCCCCTTCCCTACCTAGCCCTAACCCAGATCTAGGCCTTGACACTAATCCTCACCATTGTGATTTGATCCTTCGAACCTGCGTTGTGGACCGGGCCCCTCGGTCTTTTTAGTCTTGTCCACCCATTGTTGAGGCTCTGCCTTTCATTGATGAGCTTTCTGTTTCCCGTTACCAATATCATTTGCTTGAGGAATTCCTCTGTGGACATCTCTCCCTCTTCTGAAATGGTGCCGGTGGGTGACAACTTCGTTGCCAACCTTGCTAACAGCTTGTACTTGATGGATCCTTCTTTGGTCATTTTTCCATATGAAGTTGTGCATGTGGATCGAGTGAGCCCTTCCATTGCTTTGAAGAATCGTTGTGGGTTTGGGTGCTTCCACCCAAAAATCAAATTGGGAAGAAGGCCAAAGTAGTTTCATCTAGTCTCGCCCTCGTCCATCAACCAGAGTTACGAGGAGTACACCTAAGTGACTGTTTGTTTTGGGATGTCTTTTTCTGTTGTTAAGAAGAGGTAGTTGTGGTAAGGGGCTTACACGGATGTGGTCGTTTGTTTAATCTTCTTAGTTGGCTAGGTTCTCTTGGGTAGGCTCTATTGTCTGGGTATTTTGGGTTGGGTCTATCCTTGTTTCCTCTTCGGATTTCCCTTCTAGCTTAATTCGGCTATAGGGATAGGTTGTTGATTTTGTTGTAGAGCTCTCTCCTTGTATTTTTTATTTTCTCCTATTCTTTCCTCTCTCTTTTTTTTGGGGGGGGGGGGGTGTGGAGGGGGGAGATCTTTGGGTTTTGTTGAATAGAATTCTAATCACAAAAAAAGCCACCATCCTAGGGTTCACAAAGCCCTATTAGGTTTTAGTATTTTCCTCAAAATACCCACCTGATACCCCTGCGCGCATCTGAACCAGCTTCAACGAATGGATCCCATTTACCGTGGCTATAGGAAAACTCAGTCCCAAGTTTTTTATATCACAAATTGTTTTAGATATGCAGTCTTGTTTTCAAATGACAAGGAAACCCATAATCGACAAGGGATCAAGTGTTATAAAATCCGAGATTGGATCGACTGGATGGAATCAACTGAGCTTGATCTTGATATTGGTAGATCCAGATTGACTGATCCATGTATGGAAACTAAGGTTAGGGCTTATTGAGATTGATTTTGACTGCTTCTTCACCGATCACGATCTATTCTTCATCGATCCAGATCAAATTGGATCCATTGGGACCAATTCGGGTTTCTAATCCTTGTAGGAGATGGAACTTATTACTTTAAGATTTAATTATCTTTTATCATAATGCTCCCAGCTTGAAACCCATACTATAGATATTATATGCTATTTTTATTTATGATAGGCAAGGAAGGACTAAAGGAGGTCTTGGGATTATTTTTTGTGATTGCAATGAGAGACTGCCACATGCTGCCTCTGAACCGCCTATGTTCTCAACTATTCTGATAGATGAAGTAATGGCGATTCAAACAAACATCCTTCAAGCAATTGAAGAAAATTGGAACTATCTAATTGTAAAATCTGACAACAAAGTACTGATCTCTGTTCTCTTCAGCGAGCACACCAACCTACCAATTTTGATGATCCCTATTATTTAGGATATCACTCATTTGGCTTCGAGTTTAGAATCATGTACCTTTGCTTTTATTCCAAAGGAGGGAAACAGTTTGACTGACTACTTTGTTAGGAGGGTCCAGTCCTTGACATGTAGGATTGGTTAATTTCCACTCCATGGCTTCTCGAAACATGTGTAATTCAAAATCTATGTGTACCATATGTTCTTATCAGTAAAGCTTTATTTATCAAAAAATATATATAATACCATTTTTGCCGCTACAGTACAAAAAACCTACCCAAAGAGGACAATGTTACATTCGCAATGTACCACAAAGGGGCCGAGGCACCAACTGCAACCTAAAACCTCGATCCCCTCCCCTGTGGGTAACCACCCCACCCATCTCACACCGTCCATGGATTATGGTCCCCACCAACCACAACCCATGGACGGTATGAGATGTGTGGTGGGGTGGTTACCCGCAGGGGAGAGCAATCCAACTCGTTTATTCCTCCCCCCCACTCCGAAGCTTTTTATTTGGACATTTTTTTTCTCTGTTTCCAAACTCAGCTTTCTGACTAGCCACTCCCAAGTCCCAAAAGAGTAAATTGGGAATTTGGAATAGGAACAGGGCTTTTAGGGGCTCTCAATCATGAAGTCATCATGAATCAACAACCTTTGAATATCACCTCAGGTAACTAAGAAAAGTAGAATTTTCTTTCCATCATTGAGTCATGAGTAGCCAATAGCACTCTTCCAGTGAAATCCGCCCCTCTCCGCTTTGCCCACTTTCCTTTCCTGCAGAACTGTGCCTTCCACACTCACACACACACACACAGACACAGAACCCAAATCCGCCATTTCCATATCTGCGACCTCCACAAGAGCAAGGGAGAGAAACTGGTCTCACTTGCTGCTCCAAAATTGGCATCACGACATGGAATAGCTTCCGAGAGAGAGAGAGAGAGAGAGCGAGAGAGAGAGAGAGAGAGAGAGAGATGTGTCCATTCATAAAACAATTTCAAACTTTGACCACATGGAGATCCTCAGTCGTCTACAGAGTCTCACACAATGGTGGCACCATAAAGGAGGTGGTGCGGCCTGTGGTCATTCACCTCCTGACACCGCCACCTGATTCCGTCCAAGTTCCACTGCCTCAATCTCTTCCCTTCTTCTCTCTCTTCTTCTTCTTCTTCTTCCTCATCACTGATTTCGTCATCTTCTTCTTGTTTTCCAAGAATTTCTCTCCCCTCTTCTTCTTGTTTATCAATAATTTCTTCCTTCTCCTCTTGATGATGATGATGAGGAATTGGGAATGGCTCTTCTTCCCCCAATTGGTCGCAGTCCTGATATGGTGGACAGGGATGCTGTGGTTCTGATCTGATAAGTTGCAACCTCAATCTACCATCTTGGCGTGAAGCCATGAAAATCTCAGGACGTTCGATCCTAACCTCAGTGAGTTCCAGCCTTCCATTCCTCCTCAGCGGCTTAAGATAAAAGCAAGGCTGGCCTTTCTGGTTTAACGACGGCAGAGGAGGTGGGAAATTGGTTTTCTGCGTCCTGACTTTCGCCACCGTCGTCTTCCACCTGGATCGTGCAGCCATTGATCTGGACCTCAACAACTCCTCCTCCTCCAACGACTCCTCCATTGGGTAGTCAGAGCTCTCGAAGCCTAAACTCTCTGTGCACGACCAATTGCAGACATTGTTGAGGAGCTCGAAAGTGGCTGAATCTTTCTTGCAGGCGGTAGGGGTGGAAATGCGCTTAATTGCTGCAGACTCTAGAACAAATACATTTGGGGGTTTTTGGGCATCTCCCGCAATCAAGCAAAAGCAACCAGTGGTGGACGGAAAAAGGCAGCCATGGTGGTGGGATGGGTAATCGCTAATTGTGCTTGTGGATTGGGAAAGAGAGAGGATTGAGTGGACCGTCTTCTTACAGAAACTCATCATTTAGCCTTTTCGATCGCTATCTGAAAAGAAGTAAAGGAGAGATTTTGTTATACCCTCCTTGAACCAAGAGGAAAATTATATAGGAGAGATGGAAAAAGGTGATGATAGAGACAAAGACAGAAGGGTTGGATTGGAAAAAAATATTTATCCTCACGCCAAAGATAGGGGGGGGGTGAGGTCAGGGGAAACAAGTGATGATGGGATGGGATGGCAAGAGAAAGAGAACCAGAAACCTGGTTAGGCACTTGGGTTTTAGAATTTTCTAAATATGGTTATGGTGATCTGGTGTGGAAGAAGAGAAGATGATTGCCAGCATTACAAGTTATCAACAACAATAACAACAACCAAATTAAGCACCCTTTACCAGACAGACACCAGGTAGCTTCAAGCTTAACGGCCCTAGCTAGCCTCTTTCCCCTTCTTCCTTTGCTCTTAGTACTTAATAGCAAAATTCCAGCTTTGGGGTTGAGCTGGATTGAAAGAATATGTCCCATGGAGTCACGGAGATTCCTTCCCTGTTGCGCCATCTAAACTATTTACCCCACAATAATAGGGCCAAAAAAGCCATCTCCAGTCATACTCAGATATGTCATTTCCTTAGCACCGAACAGAGAGAAGAGACACCTCATCATCATCTTCTCTCTCTGTAATTTGGCAGTTTGGCATTCTGTCCACATTGATTCTGGCATTCTGCGTTGGCATTACAACAACCATCTTAATCTGTGGAGATCTGGAGCCCCATTCCCTTCCAAAATTAGAGATATTTTCTTTCTTTGGGGGGTAATGGTTGAATAATGACAGGATGGCTGCTTCTGGTTTTTAGGTGTGCCATTACTTTTCTTCATTAATTACCTTTTTCCTTCTTTCTTTCCTTTATCCTTTCTCTACAATACCTATACCCAATCCTTTTATAATCTTTACTAAGAACCGCACTGATTTAAATTTTTCTTTCAAGTTTTACGTCATATGATGATGAGGGGATGAGAGAATTGAGATTTTGGGTAAATGAAAACATGTCAATCTGAGACTCTCATCATGCTAATTTCCCATTGAAATCGTTTCTCCTTCTCTTTCTCTCAGAATTATATAGTTTAATGGCTAACATTTTAGGCCACCACAGACCCTGTAGCGGCGGGAGCCTCGTGCATTGGGTACATTCTTTTTATGTCAGGCTGCCATAGCCCGTGGATGAAGATATTTTCTTTTCAATAGAATTAATGAAAAATTCATATGCTTTTGAAGGAAAAAGTTTTTCTCAAAGATTCATCCACCCATTTAAGATCATTATTACTCTGACATTTTGCCGTACAAAAGCTCCATTGACACAAAAACCCATTGGATAAGGGATTTCCCCTTTCACGGTGGATGTGGGGAAACTATCTACGATGTCGTTGAATTCCACCTTCCATTCATGGTGGATGTGGGGAAGCTACCTCCACTTCATAAATTCCACCTTTTATTAGATCAGGATCAAAATAAAACAATAGAAAACTCAAATAGTAATAGGCAAAGATCACTTCAAAAAATGATATTTTTGTTCTTCTTCGAAAAATGATATTTTTGTTCTTCTTCCAAAAATGATATTTTTGTTCTACTTCCATGAGACAACGAAATGGATTAGATTAGACAAGTGTGAAGGAGACAAAAGTATTTAAAAACAAAGGTAGAAGAAGAGGCTCTCCGCCTGCCAAGGGGAAGGGATTGTCTTCACATGTGTTGAAAGCTTCTTCTTTTTTTTTTTTGTCCCTTTGCAACGAAATATGGGGATAAGCTTTTAATCTACACATGTGAAAAACTCTTCCCCCTCCTCCACCCGCCACCAGAAAAAAAAAAAACATTTCTTCTTCCACCAGGGCAATAATTTCTAGTTAAATTCTTTCTTTAATATTATTAAGGGGCAATTACTATCCCTACCCTACATTTAATAAACCCTTGATTGCATTAGTAATAATTATATTGAAGGCTTGAGGGGAGAGGACAATGGAGCCAATGACTCCGGATAAAATTATGATATATTGTATATTATTATACAAATTATGTTTAATAATGAAACAATAAATTTTAGAGTTTGATTTTTCGTATGACCCATCTAAGAAGGCCTTCTCAAGGATCATAATATATACCCCACAAAGGTACAGCCATACAAGTGAAACCTAATTAAGGTCCCCTAATTATTACATGTTAAGTTTCAATCAGATAGAGCTTGTTACAATGTGAAATAATGCTTAAACTTTTGAAAAGATGATTCAAAGCAATGGATGGCTGTAAATAAATGGGACACAATATATATGGGTCTATTTCTCTCCTCCCATATATGAATAGACACCTCCAACACCTTGTTTTGAGGAGGAGAGAGAACGATCATACTGGCCACACTCCGGGGGATCTTTATCACCTCCAGTTTGCTGACCGGCCTAGTTCCTCAGTTTCTCTAACAAAGGGGGGCTGAAATGACCTCTCTACCCATGCTCAAACACCCTGCCCGGGTGGGGTCTACCATCCCCCTATTAGAGGAACTGGGGAACTGGGCCGATCAGCAAACTGGAGGTGATAATTTTCCCACTCCGGGACATAAAACTGTTTCCCAATTTATAAAAAGAGAAAGTTGGTTCATAGCACCACTTTTATTTCAATTTCCAAGGAGTGTCTATTGGGCCATCATTTAACAGCCTAACTTTTTTGCCAAAATAGAAAACACATAGGCTAAAAGGTGGCGGTAAGTACATAAAAACAAGTTGGCACAACGTTTATTCCATATTGACCATAGATTTAATGAGATTGAATTTCAGCCGTTGAATGCTTTTAATCACTTTACCCGAAACCGATTGTAAAGGTAATTAACGGAAAGTAATGGTTTCCTCTGCGTGTGCTTTAGAGCAAAGAGGAAGATCGCTGCAGTGGAGTGAATGAGAACGGATCAAGCTTGCAGACACAAACACCACATAGCCTTAACTTTGAGAGACGTGGTTCCACCACCATCGTTTAGTTGCAGACCGGAAAGTCATCAACTCAAACTCCATCAATGCCGGAGATGGAGTCGCCCGATGACTATTGCTGCTATTCCGCCTTCTCCTTCGCAGAAGAGGTCATACCCCCTTGCGATCCCCATTGCAACCTCTACTGAGATACCGCGCTGGTTACTCTAAACTCCAACCCCTGCTATTAAAGTTCAATTTATTCGACTTTTCTACTTTCCGTCACAGCGGATGACTGCTGCTATGCCGTCTTCTCCTGAATAGAAGAGGCCGGCCACACCCTCTGCGATCTCCGCTGCAACCCTTGTTGATATTCGGCTGTTTAGTGTAAAATCCAACCCTCGCTATTAATTTCAAATGATTTAATTCTCAAACATCCAAATCCAATTTAAAAAGTTTAGACATTAATTTTAACATCTTAGGAACAGATGAAATCTGCTAAAACGAGATCGAATGATGCAAGCACTAGACAACCCACTAGCCAAAAGATCACCCTATTCAAGACTATAAACTACAATTCCTCAGAACTTCCAACTTCAAAAAACGAGATCGAATGATGTCATCATTTTTTTAAATTGTCAATCATCTGGGTTTAAAACAAACAGAACAAGGAATCCCTGCACCTGTAAATCGCATCTCTCTGAGATGACGAAGAGGACAGACGATGCTCGTTATTTCCTTTGGTAAAATCATCCTGTGTAAACAGATGAAATCTCTCACTGCTGAAGATGATGCCGGTGACCAAAGCTTTAGAAAGCTGAATGCCTTCAACCGAAAACATCCATATCTCTAAATCAAGTGGATCACTAGGTAAAAGAAATGGATTTGGATCACTACCTTCCGTCACCAACACAGAGAAGTGGTTGAAGAGGCAGTTGCAGAGGGGTTGAGGTGTTGGCACAGAGGCATCGGAGCGGAGGGTAGCAACAGAGTCACCGTGAGGGCGAGTGTGAATCTGTCACTGTAGTAGCCGGGAACCGGTAACTAGATAGAAAGTCAATAGACGGTTCAGATAAATACTATGAAAGATCTATGGTTATAATAGACGAACGTGAAAATAAGTTGAGAAAACGTACGTTCCGCCACCACTCACCCAAAGACATATTGTATTAAACCTTCAACACCTGAACCACCTAGCCACTCCCAATGAAGTAGGAGAGTCGATTTCCATTATCCCAACTAATTATTGGTAAGGGTACTACCTACTAGTACGCTAGTAGTTGTCTTCAAAGAAAGTTAATTTTGTAGAGATGTTATTTCATGTTAGCATCTAATCTTTATACAACATTACCATTTTTCAACAGTGTATCTTTCAAAAGAATAATTGTATATTATAATTTTGGACTGTCTATTATATATATTGTTGGGAAAACAAGGAAAAATGATTACTCATTCATTGTTTTTTTAACCTGAATATTCTCTAGGATCCGGGCTAGTCCCTAAAATTTTATTATAATCAATCAAAAGAATAGTAATTACAAGGGGGGGGGGGGGGGGATATGCCCGCCTTACTCCAACTCAATATAAACATAAGAGACACTCTACCATTCAAACAAAGAGATTATTCACCACCCCACCCAGCCTAAACAAGGTACTTCCTTAAGGCCGGCAGACCACTAGCATCCTCATGTGTTATTCTTCGAAGGCCGAGGGGGAGGTCAGTACCCCCTTGAAATTCCTTATCCACCGCTGAATCGCATGCCAAATTTGCCAACCAGTCCGCTGCCCTGTTACCTTCCCTGAACGTAAAATAGATCAGAGGTTTAATAACCCTAACATAAAAAAAAATAGACTATTCATTCATAGTGAACTATATGATTGAGATAAACCTCAGAATTTGAAAAGTGACAAATCTAAAAATCTCTCCAGATTGCAACTTTATTTGATTTCTAGTAAACATGTATTTATTTAGGCAAAAGGTTTTGTGCAGACCGGTGACTTCTGCCGCCAAATATAAAAAGAAGGAGAGTGTGTAATACAAAGTTTGGTCCTTCCTATTAGGCGTAGCACTTGATGCATGGCCGTGTATGTACAGGACCATATATAAAGGCCATGTCCATTTATGTATATCTGTAAAACCTTTCCTTTTTGGGAAAATTACATGATTAGCTACTTTTGGATTTTCATTTACAAAACTGTCCACCCTATGTTTGAGTTAACAAAAATAGACAAAAACAAGTTAAGGTTTACAAAACTGGACAAAATAGTGTCTCTCTCTCCCACACTTACTTTTTTAGACATTTTTACCTCTGTCATTGTCTTCTCGTCCAGGCATCCTCCGTTCCCTGCAACCCTACCCTTGTCCCAGCCACCGCCATTCTCTGTTACCCCAAGTAACAAAGGAAAAAAAAAAAGAGATTTTTTCAGAGGGGAGCTGCCGAGGAAGGAAGGAGAGTCACTGTTTTGTCTAGTTTTGTAAAACTAAACTTGTTTTTGTCTATTTTTGTTAACTCAAACATAGGGTAGACACCAATCATGTAATTTTCCCTTCCTTTTTTAGGTTGAAATCTGTAACACCAGAATGCACTTGGTGGAACAACATAGAAACCTCCAAATCTGTAGTATAGGAGGAGCCGCTTTTATATTCACTGGCCCGGATGAACTGCACTGGAGCTAGCTATGGTTGTCAATTTGTTTGGTTTCTTCGATTTTTCAGTTCGGTTTAGGTTATAGTATGTACAAATCAAAATGAACAGAAACCAAATAATTTTCCTAACCTTAGACCGAAACCGGATCAATTAGATTTCGGCTTTATTTAGCTTTTGTATTTAGTTTCATTAATTTGGTTCATATACAGTCTTGGTAATTGAATTAAGTTCATATACGGTCTTTATAATTCGATTCGTATTCAGTTCAAATGGAATAGACCTGCTGGAAATGAATAAAGTTCGAAAGAAAATTACAATCTCATGAAGATACAATCCCACAAAGTAATGTATTTAGTATCTTTTAACCTTTTTTCACATAACTCAACAAAGAAATCCATAGCAAGTAATTTCACACAATTCAACAAAGTAACCCATAGTAAGTAATTTCGGACAACTCAACAAAGATACATGATTGTAAGGTTTAGTAATGGTATATATGATTACAATTTACTCGGTTTGGTTCAAACTAACAATTTTTATGTAAAACTGAACTGATTTTTTATCGGTTCAATCCGGCTTGGTTTTTTAAAAAGGGAGGTTCTAAATTGAAACCTTAATTTAGCTAGGTGGAGCAGCCAATCCCTTTGCGAGAAGTAGGGAAGACGATGAAGACGATACCAGACAAGAAGGAGATCCCAAGTGGTATATTTAACACTAATTCATGGGCATCAACTCCACTCCTTGCAAAGAAGCATTCCACGATATTGGAATCACTCAACGCCAGAGCTAAAAACACCAAACTTGAGAAGATAGCGTGAATAAAATCAAGTATACATATCTTATACTTCCCCATATCCCTTACTCTCTCTTCCTCTTCCTCCTCGTGATCACTATCATTGTAGTTGTTGTTGATTTTATTGAAGATGTAAAGACCTTTCAGTGTTGCAATGCCGTAGTAAACCTTACCATCTTTCCCTATAAAGCTATCGCTGAAAGCGAAGAAGCAACATGAGAGCGTACAAAGTCCGATGAGGACGGCGGTGAGGATTCTATTGGAATCATGACAAGCACCACGGTTGGAGAAAGATGAAGAAAGGGCTTGGAAAGCAAGGACTGTTACACCTGGTAAGGGCTTTAATAGGTTTGCTGCATGCCCTATTGAAGTGCCTACCATCAACTTGATTGTTGGTTTTTCTTGCTTCCTTGGTGAATTTGAAATTTGTCCTACTAATGGTAGTGTTCTTGATGTTGTTGATTGTGGTGGGGGAATTGAAACAGAAACACTAGATGATTCTGCCATCATCATCTATCAGAAAGCAGGTCAGATCAGATGTTTGGTTTAATTCTTGTGGGAATTGTGATTGAAGGTTTTGGAGTGGAGAAGGGAATGGAATTGGGTGTAAAAGATTATATATAGAGAAACAGAGAGAGAGAGAGAGTTGCATGTGGGTGAGGTAGGAGAGAGTTGCTTGAGAGTGGTGTACATATTTGTACATAGGTGGATATCCCCTAGCGTGACTGTATGAACTGTAGAGAGGCCGTTATGGCTGCCTAATTTATGCACCGCACGAAATATTTTTACCTATTTATTACCACTTTATTCCATTTGAAAGCTACATTATACTATACCCTCTATGCTTATGTTTCGTGCCCTTAATTGTTTTCTCTCCCTTTTTTTGCACCTACTACTAATTAATTGTTCCATTTTAATTTCATTTTAGGTAAAAGTCCTCGTATTCTAGACCATAGTTGGAAAACTAGGTTTTGACTAGGGCAAGTCCTTCGAGTCGAGTCAAAATTTTAGAAAACCTGGTCAAAAGAGTCTTGTATACTAGGTCAAGGTAAAAATGGCGAGACCAGGTCATAAATTGTTTGAGTCAAATAATACTCAGTATTTTTACCCAAGTCATGACAAACTCGACGAGTATGGTCGTTTTTTCGATTCACTTAGAAATTGAGTTGGATAAAATAGAAAAAATCCATATTCTAAAACAATAAGAAACCCTAAATTTCTCAACTCCCTTGTCTTGTTCGATGGTATGAACTCAAAATGCAATGATTTGTGATTCCTTGATATTTTTTTTTCCTGGTTTTCCATATTTTTCTGATTTTTAACTAATTTATACATATTTATTGCATGAAAAAAATAAAAAAATGTGACTTGTTTTGACAAGGTTTGACGTACAAGGCCGAGTCATCAGGTTTTTCTGAAAGACAAGTCGAGTAAAAAAACCTATTTTTCCAACTATGATTTTTAGTAGGTATAGGAGAATGCATAGTCTCAAATAACTATTTGTGCGACGCGGAAAGGATATGGCCAACCATTGGATAGAGAAGACATAATTTATATTAGTCATAAATCAAATTTTAGAGCTTAATTCAATTAAAAGTAAAAGCTGGGCATGCTAGCGTTTGCCCAACACTGGGTCTGCACCTCTCATCCCTTTGGAAAAGTCCACCCTGCCCCTCCCATCCTGGTCCCATCAATTGGTTGAGCCGCTATCTCCAAGAAAACTAGTAGCATGTCCAACCTTCGCTCTTCAATTAAAGAACCTCTAGTGTATTGGTATATATCTAGATATATTTTCATGCATGACTACTAACAGTACTCCAACAAACATTGCATCTCTCCTAATTATTTAATGCTTTGTTTTCTACTTAGCAAACTCCGTATCAGTGAAAAGTATAACATTTGAATAGGAGACTTAAGATGTACTCTATTCACAAAATTTTAACCTCAATGAAACTGTCATATAACAAATATTACCGTGCAGATCAAGAAATGGTATCTAATCCATCGATCTGAGGAATCCCCATACTTTTTATTTATTTATTTATTTATTTTTTCTGAAGAAGAAGAATAATTTGTGATGCATCATTTTTTGGGTGTCTATCTCATAAGTCTACTGACAAAACAAGTAATCAACACTTGCCACTCGGCAATATAGATGATTAAAACAAGACTTCAAATTGGGATAATGAACCCAGTCTGCCGCCAAAAAACAAAAAAAAAAAAAAAAAAAAAAAAGAAAGAATAGAAAAGAGAAGTAACATTATATTTGGTATCCATCAATCAACCAAAACTTGAAGTAATGGTTGAGCGTTAGCTGATCTACAACCAAAGAAGCAACGTACGTTGCTCATGACAAGATATTGAGTGCCTCGTAAATTAGGGATTTATATGTGTAAGTATAACCCAATTTCAATATATAGCCTCACATCATTCCTTAAGACATACAAGAAATACTGAACAAACAAGGCATACAAAGTAACAATACAAAAGCTCATTGGCCAAACCCGGTCCTTTTTCAGTATATATACTTTGGGCCCTTAATTTCTGACTTCAAAGATTGAGACTATATATCTAGCTCGGCCCAGTTAGAAGATAGATAGATATACACAAAATGACAAAATGGTTAATACATAAACAGCCATGATGACGTCATTAAAATGGCCATTAATTAATTATACATATCAAAAGCATTATATCCATAGTCCGTCCAGTTTTATATACCAAATGAGAAATATGCAAAAAAATCAGGGCAACGGGTGGGACAAGTCAAGGAAACGCCTAGAAGTGTAGCTAGCTACTGGAAAATACGTTTCTCAAATCTCAAAAGAAGAAACAGCGTTTCCAGCCCCTTTACTTGCTTTGTGAGCTAGGCAATGGCGTAATGTTTGATATGATATGGTATCGGTGCAGGTATCTATTAGCTGGCTTTAATGTGCCTACCAGCCGTCTAAAATTGAAGGAAACAAAAGGAAGACAAAGAAAGCAAGATACTTTTCACAGTACTTTTCCTAACAACCAAACGTTCCTACACTTTTCACTTTTGTAAATGAAATTTATCATGAAGATAATTGTGCATGTCACATAAATACTAATTGTATCCCCAAAATGTGATATAATATATATAGGGATGTAAATGAATGGTCGAAATTCGTTTTCGTATCCATATTCGTATCTGTTTAGTACTATCCAAATCCATCCGAAAACTAAACGGATGTAGATACGGATAGGCTATCGCTATTCGAATTAAAAGCTATATTTACATGTAAACGGATAAAATATCCGTTCCGTATCCGTGTTCATATCCGTTTAGCACAATCCGAATCCATCCGAAAGCTAATCGGATGCAGATATAGCACTATCTGAGCCGAATCCGATCCGTTTACATCCCTAACTATATATGCCCAAGTATGTGGTGTCAAACAGTTGGTTTATGTATGTACGTACCAGTCCAAACTGAAGCCAAACCTTTAAGAAGATGTTCGATATCAGTAGTATTTTGGGCTTTGGTCTGGCTGGTTTGGGGTTTTATCGATTTTCAGTAATGGGTTCTTTATTAATTTGTTATTGGTTCAGTTTCGTTTATTTTATGTACATATAAATAACTAGTATAAAATGTAATTTATTATTGTCACAAGAGTCTAGTATTTTTTTAAACGTCACAAAACATGTATTCTGCTACATGAACAGATGATGTGTCCATTCCGACCATTAGATAAAAAGGACATGGTCTACTTTAGCCACATTTAAAATTTGAGCATCTAATTCAATCAAATACCTTTTCTTGTATTGACATGCATCTCGTGTATGTCAATGTATATGTACCGATACTCTAGATAATACTGTGTAGTCTCCCAACTCTGAACAAGAACAAACGATTTAGATTAAAACAATAATAACAATGAATGATTCAAATTTGTCTTGTGAGAAAGATTAATTTTGTTGTTACTAAAAAAAACTGGTTTCTTTTCCCCTACTATTATCAAATTTTGGTCAGCCTAGTTTTGCTTTGTGTCGGTTTCCAAAACGCAAATCTAAAATTCCCAATATGGTTTGGGTGTATGATTTGAATATCCCCTATGTACAGCCGAATGGGAGGATGGTGAATGTGTTATCTCCAATGGAGTTGCCATTGTGAGTGTACTCTGGGATGAAAATCCGTTGGGCACACCTGAATGGGAAGATGGTGAATGTGTTACTCCAAGTAGAGTCGCCATTGTAGGTGCGATGGATGGAAAAATCTGGTCTATGTTGCACCCCTAGGGAGGAGGGAACAGAACGAGAGTTGCCACCTAGATCTGGGTCTAGGACCCGCAAATGGTTCCCCTAGATTCATAAAAAAGATGCTAAATTAATTCAATGACTTAACGACTGATCTACTCTAGATCTCCAGTTAAGTGTCAGGTTATGGGCTGGGGAGGTGTTAGACACCCAACAACCGCTTGACCAGCAGCCAACCTTCCTGGACCAAACTCTTTGCTATATAAATTTGTTTATACATATTATGCACCTAATTTTACTAATTTTTAAAGATTTAATCTTTATTGGTTAAGATTTATGGGCTTAATTAGGCTACCGAAAATTAATGTCTTAATTCTAATTACTAACTCTAAGTTAAGTGATTAAGTACATTATGGATACTACTTTAATTTGATTAATACATTTTCCTAGGTTAGGAATCCTAACTCTATGGTCCATGCCTTGAGGTTAACAATATAGAATGATTATAAACCTAGAGGGTGCATGAAATCACATTCAAATGTCACAGATGACTGCAATATGACTAAATAACATTGAAGACATACATATGAATTATTAAAAATAGGGTAAAGTACACGTACCCCCTATAATGCACCCAATATACCTCGTACCCTCCTAAGCGACTCAATATTCCACGTACCACCCCTGCTTTACACCCCAAATGCCAGATAGGTCCAATCCATTAAATACCACCATTAGATGCCAAAATTTTGACCATTTTACCCTTTGCTCCATTTTCTTAAATCTGAAAAGACTTAATTATCTTCACTTATTTGTTGCCCTCAACTAATTGAAAATGACCATTTTACCTTTTGTTTTATTTTTATAAATGAAAAGACCTAATTGCCCTCACTTCTGTATTACCCTAACCTAATTTGAAAAGACTATTAGTTACTTTTTTACCCTTGAATCTAAAAACCCCAAAATTGATCCTCTTCCTCACATGACCTGCAATCCCACGCCCGTCCCCTCTTGTCCTGCTCTTCTTCTTCATCTCCGGCCGGCCAGTGAGTGACTCTCCATCAAGTCAATAGATTCAATAACCCCTTGCTCACTTCCTCTTCTCCGTTTCATCTTCTAGGTCATCATCAACTACTCTTTAACAATACCGAAGGGATAGTTTAGACATAAAAGGTGCTTTCTTTGAAACCAGAGATTCAGTCTTACAAGGTTGTCAGAGTTGTAACTTCAACCAATAAATTTCTGTTAAATTTAAACCATGGAAGACAAATACAGAAAGTATGCTTCCACTGCTTTGTTTGAACGATTTTTCTGTTTTAGGGTTTTTGGTACAAAGTGATGGGAAGGTAACAAATGGTAAAACTTCTATGGATGGAAGAAGATGAGCAAAATTGAACAATAAGCTACTCTACGATTTTAAGCCACCGTAACAAAGGGTAAACGATCTTCTACTCAATGTCGTATCGGAGATAAATCAAATATGAATGAAATAACCACTGAAAGAACAATTTAAATTGAGGAAGGAAGAAGAAACAGTCTCCATAGAGGTGGTTAGGGAAATGACTGCAAGAAGGAGAAGGGAAAGCAGGGTTTAAAAGTCTGGAATTGGAATTTTTGAAGAAGAATTCCAGTCCTGGTCGCTTGAAGGAAAGAAGGTTTGCAACGGCTTGTCCCTTGAAAGGAAGAAGCATTGCAACGGCTTGTCCCTTGAAAGAAGAATTCCTCACATGGGTTTCTTGCTTTGGGCATAGGTAATTCGCCATTAATTTGTGTTTGAAGCTTCTTGATCAAAAGAAGTCGAAGATGATGATTTGCGGAAGATGAGGGCATTTTGGGGTTTTTAGGAACAAATATTTAAGGGTAAAATAGTCTTTTCAAATTAGGTTAGGGTAATACATAAATGAGGGCAATTAGATCTTTTCATTTATAAAACTAAAACAAAGGGTAAAATGATCATTTTCAATTAGTTTAGGGCAACAAATAAGTGAGGGTAATTAAGTTTTTTTAGTTTTAAGAAAATGGAGCAAAGGGTAAAATGATCAAAATCTTGGCATCTAACGATGGTATTTAACGGATTGGACTTATCTGGCATTTGGGGTGTAAAACAGGGGTGGTACGTGGAATATTGAGCCACTTAGGGGGTACGAGGAATATTGGGTGCATTATAGGGGGGTACGTGTACTTTACCCTTAAAAATATCCACAAGGCCAAACAATGCAAGATGATAAAATTATCAAAATGCCCCTACTAGAGCAAAAATGCAAGTATGCATGGGGAGAGACCTATGATGCAAGAAAACTATAGGAAATGATTGATTCCTAATGGTATAAAAATTTAATGGGAAAAAGTTCTCTGTCTGGGAGTGTGGCCTACGCCAGCACTCCCATGAGTCTATCTCTCTCCTCCCCATGTGAAAAGACACCTCTGTCCCCTTGTTTTAAGGAGGAGAGAGATAGACACATGGGAGTGCTGGCGTAGGCCACACTCCCGTACAAAAAACTGCTTCCCAAATTTAATATAGAGAATCTTATGGTCCTAAAACTGAAATCACGCCTGGTCATCACAAAATTACCAAAATGCCTCTATAGGGCAATGATGCATGGGATATGCTAAAAACTTTATGAAAATGCACTTTTATGCTTGAAATATGTTTGTGAAGGCTAAAACATGAAAATGTATGATAAGAACCCTCCTAGAAACTTAATCAAAAATTGGCTGCAAAATGACCAAAATACCATTGGAGGGTAAAATGGTAAAGTGCTAGGACATGCAATCTGAAATCATGGAAAGATCTTGGAAATTATTTCAAACATCCTAGTATGATAATATATGCAAAGTTTTTTATGCTGAAAAATCACGTTTGGCTTGCACTTGGAGAAATGATTGAAATGCCCTCGTGGGGCAAAAATTCATTTTATGCATGAACTTGCCATGGAATGATCATGCATGCCTGTGGAAATTTTCCAAAATCATTTGAAACATCATGAAATGCATAATTTTTTTTTTCAGGATTTCTTTATAACTTTATCATGTTTTTTTTATTTATTTATAAAATTATCAATGTGCCCCTAAAGTGGAAAAATATTGTAGAAATACCAAGCATGCTGACATCACCCAATGAAAGGAAGTGTCCTAAGTCATGTAAAACATTATAGAGAACATCCACTAATTTTATTGCATTAAGAAAACATTAGAAATAAATTTTCCCTAATTTTCTATTGGAAAAATATATGAAGGGTAAAAATGAAAATTCATTTTTATAAAATAGCATGAATGTTTTAAAAATGCAAAAAAACATGCATGATGACCCTATGTACATACTGACATATTATTGATATTACATGCAAACACTTATATGGCCGAAATTCATCATGGGCATGTCATAATAATTCAATGATGTATATTTATCCTATTTATGAAAAAAAAAGATATATTAAATAAATACATCTAAAATAACATCATGGGATGCTGCTCTGATTATTGCTTGGATTTCTTCTTTTGTTTATTGTTTTTTTTATTTTCTTTTACTCCTTTTGCTTCTTTTACTTCCCTTTTACTTCTCTTATTTCTATTACTATCATAGCCTCTATCGGATCCATGTAACCGACCCCATTTAGTTGGGATAAGGTTATGGTTGTTGTTGTTGTTTTGCATGTCCAATGATTGTAAATGTTAGAAGTAGCAAGTGCATATTTATTTAATTTTTTTTGATTTTTTGAAATAAATTTAGAAATGACATATATGTCCTAAGAGGGATGGGGAACATACACGAGATTTTTTTTTTGGTAAAGAAGGAACATACACAACATAATGGAAATTACATTTCATATTTTTTTTTTAAACATATGTACATGAAAACAATGGCCATTGAACTTAAAATGTTAAACATAATGAAAGAAACATTTCATATATATATTTTTTGAAAATTTTATGCATTTTTTGGCATTTACAATAATTTCTGAAGTGCCACAACAAGGGTAAAAAGGAAAATTACTAAATCCAAGGCTTGACGCCAAATTGGCTAAAACCAAAACATAGATTTACTAGACCAAGCATGAAATTTAATCTTAGAAAAAAAAAAAAAGAACCCAAAACATGTTCCACAGTTTCAGATTTCACAAATTGATAAAATGATAATGTGGACAAAATTATACGAAAGAAAAATATTTAGATCGTGGAAAAATCAAGCAACATCAAGCACAATGGGGGACATATTGTAAAAATGTTTGGAACACAGTAGTTATTCTTAGTAATTATTTTATCTGAAACAGTCTATTTTCACTAAGAAAAATCAACATAAATATAGAAATAACTTCACAAATTATGGAAATTACCCTTAAGCGTTGGAGTGTCTTAGCTCAACGTATGCTCTCTTGGGTGGCTAGAACTTGCTGTCGGAAACAACCAAAACCACTCCACGTGTGGTTGCTACAAATGACAAAGTATGTGAACCGAGGGTATTTGAAGAATTTTAGAAAATTATGGAAGAAGGGTATGAGGATGCTGTAAGTTGAATTTGCAAGAGGGACCATGGTGTTCAATGCACGATTTTTTCCAAGTTTTTTCTCCTCTTGCAAGGCCTTCAAACCCTTGAGCCCCCCATATATAGGCAGGGCATGCGTGCACGCAAGCCTGCCAGGCCTTGCTGGCTTGGGTCAGCCCAGGTCAACCCGAGTTGCCCATGAACAAATTTTTTATTTATTTTATCAAAGATTCTTTTTAAAGGACAGTATTTAAAACATTGATTTCTCCCAACCCATGCGGTTTGTGCTCCACATATGGCCTTGAAGCTCTTGGCGAGTTCTTTCCATCCATACAATGGCCATAGTCAGATTATGCTAAAAAGTGGTACGAAAATTGAAGAATCTATATATATATATGATGTTTTACGTTGATTGAGGTCCAGATGAGACCATATTTTCACAAAATTTTATATGCAAGCTTCATATGATCAAATAAGGTCATCCGAAGGGTTTTGAGCCAAATTCAGAGGTCCAGATACCAAGAAAAGTGCCAAGGAAGAAAACGACCATTTTGCAATTAAAGAAGTCTAAATGACGTTGGATTTGAGCATAATTTTACATACATTTTTGAAATAACCATATGAGACTAAATAAAGAGTTTTAGCTTGAAACAAGGTGGTTTGGATATCAAGAAAAATAACACTGATAAAATGATCATTTTTGCAAAAAGTGTCGAATTAGGGTGAAATTTCACACAGGAACTTAAATTGGTTAAATAAAACTATTTTTAGGGGTGTTGGTTCTATTTGGGAGTCTGAAGGTAGAAGTGGAGTAGGGGGTAAGGTGGTAATTTTTGTCATTCGATCACCACAGAAGTCAGTTGGCCTTGACCATCATTGCGAGGCCGATCTCCAAATGTGTCAAAATACAATATCTACATAAGGCAATCGGTCGAATTCGAATTTTTTTAGTCAATCCAACGGGTTATGAGTTATGACTGATTTTTACACCCTTGTTCCCAAATGATAAGAGTGATCAATTAAAATCAAATTAATGTCAATACAACATGAGATATTCATAGAAAACAAGATACTGAAAATTTCCCACTAGTCTCTCTGCCATGGACCATAATAAGTTGCTCTAAAATGACAGAATTTGTCTGGGATGAATCACTAAGGAAGCAACTCTTCAGCTGCTTCGATATGCAGAACAAAATGGTGAGCTTCAACCCCAGTCAACTTGCAAGCTCTCTCAGTTTCTTGAATCCAATCCGTCTGTAGAAGAAAATACACCATCAACAAAAAACAACAAACCTCGGCCACCAAGTGTCCAAACCAGAGCCCCGAGAAGCCATACCCAAAATAGAAAGCTAATAGCACCGATATTGGCATACCCACTAGATAGAAAGACCCTAAATTTATATTGGCTCCTAAGGTAGGCCTAGCACATCCCCTTAATACCCCACACCCCGTTGTCTGTGGGCAGTTGAAGAGCTCACAAAGACCTATGATGGCCAAAACATTGCTTGTCAATTCAAGAACTTCTTTGTCCTTGCTGAACATCTTCCCCCATATAGAACTGACTCCCATAGCAAAGACCATTGAGAGAAAACCCATCAAAACTGACAAGGAGAGAGACACAAACATGACCCTCTTAGCCTTCCAAGGTAACTTTGCACCCAATTCATTACTTACCCTAGTAGAGACCCCTAGACTAATAGATGAAGGAATTACATAAAGGAGAGATGTAGTTTGAATCAATACGCCCATGGCCGCAACTTTTGGTTTTGGCCAAGGGAGTAATCCACATAAGATGATCATGAACTCATACCACCACCACTCCAAGCACACCAAGAAACAACTAGGGATGGCTAGCCCTAGTAGGGTACCCCAGCCCTTAAGGCACCCAAGTGTAAACCCTTGAAAGGTTCTGATCTCATGTGTACCCCATAGGCAAATGTACATGATCAACATGACAAGAAGATTATAACTCGTCCACACGGATCCAAGTGCTACCCCTTTGATACCCATGTTCATGTTGATCACTAGTAGAAAATTTATGGGTAGGTGAAGGATAAGAGCAATGAAGGCACATATGGCTAAGGGTAAGGTAACCCCTTGTGCCCTTAAATAGATCCTAAGTGGGTGTAGAAGGGCTTGGGCAAAGAGGTCTGGAACAGAGTAAGCTAGGTAAGTTGAAGCCATAGAGGTTAGTTTGGGATCTTGACCACACCAAAGTAGAAATCTATGTGTGTTTAGCCATAACATAGAAATAGGTAAACAAGAAAAAAGTAGAATGATTACTGCCCTTTGTAAAGTAACACCCAAGAGAGACCACCTCTTTGCTCCAAAAGCTTGGCCACAGATGGGTTCCATTCCCATAGACAAGCCAGTTATGATTGAATAGCCTGTGATGTTGGCGAAGGCAATGGAGAGAGAAGCAGCTGCAAGCTCAAGTTCACCAAGGTAACCTATAAACAACATGGATATCATGGCCCTTGAATAGAGAATCAGACCTGTTAGGGTTATAGGGCCTGAAACTTTACATATTGACTTCACCTCCTCCATGATCTAGCCTCAATCACATCAACTATCAAACAGAAAAAGCACATAACAGGTAAGTTAGCTAGAGAGAGAGAGAGCTGAGTGCATGAGAGTAATCGAAGAGAGAAAGTGGCTTGATCTTCCATGGTTTTAATCCTTTAATTTAGGGAGAATATTCTCTGTGCCAGGGGCACAGGCTGTGCCTAGACACATGGAGTGGGCGTAATGATCATCTTACCCCCTGAGTGGCAGGCCCATGTGTCTGGGCACAGCCTGCACTGCGTCACAGAGAACATGAGCCCTTAATTTATTATCCTTTTCTTATCTTAGCTAGTGTGGGTTGATTCATGGTTGTGGTCCGGATTAGTCCACAAATAGTAAGGCAATCTTCTTCGGTTCTTCCCCTGATGGATACAAATCTTGTATAGCTGTGCTACTATAATATATAATATCCTATAAATAGAAAAGAAACTTATCATTGATATAGAAAGGTGTGAGGCTTTAACCTAAAGCCCAGCTCAGGAATCTACTTGGAAGCTACTAGCTAGCTAGCTAGTGTCCTTGTTATCCAAACATCATACAACTTCAATAAACAAGAGAGAGGACTAGGAAAAACTCATTAATTTCCAAAGGGTCTTCGGCTCTGTGGTTCAATATTCCATGACCACATATTCTAAGGTGGTTGTTGAAGGTCTCTTAATGGAAATCCACATCTCCATAATAAAATTATATTATCTTTCCATATATATTGAAAAAAATCTGATTGTAATCAATGTGGTTACAATTAGATATGAAACCATGGTCTCATTTTGTCACATGGAAGAATTATAAGACAAATTGATAGTTTTGGATATTTAAGAAGTGTTAGTGTAAAAAAAAATGGAAACTTATTTTTTTTTGTTTTATTATTTTTTTTTTCAATAAGAGTAAATCTTGTCATTTCACATACTTAATGGAAGAATGTGCAACTTCTAATAAATGACATGATTATTTTGAAAAATATTTTTACGGGTGGACCTTGGTGCAAAGGTTAGGTTGCTCCATTGTGATCAAGTGATCACGGGTTTGAGTCTCTGGAAACAACCTCTCTGCAAAGCCAGGGTAAGGCTGCATACATTATGACCCTCCCTAGATTCCGTAACGGTGGAAGCCTGAGATACACTAGAAATGCCGCTTATACTGAAACTTGACGTGTAAGTAGGGGACCTTATCATCTATATATCTATTAAAAATATTATTTTTTAAAGTACAGGATTACCAACCTCCCCCAGACCTTGCCTATTTCATTGATTAAATAATAGTTTGGGGTGCATTAGCTATACAATAGCTAGAGCTAGCTAATTATAGTGTAGATCCATATTTACCTCAAATTCAAGATTGCAATCTATGTTAAATTGAATAAGATTGTTCATCACATTGATCCTCAGCCCATATATGGTATCTAATCACGAGTCAAATTATTATTCTTGATCAACCAAACAGTCAATATAGCCGCACAACAAACGATAAAAATGGGTCAAAATTAATCACCTAACTAAGTATTAATATAATTCAAAGGGGAACCTCAAGGTAATGAAGATTGCTAGCCCTTCCATCATCCCTTAGGTCATCTAGAGTTATAGGTATCATCTACAAGACTACAACTGTCCCCCATACTGGTGTCTTTGTAACCGTTATGACTGAAACTTTCGCTTTTCAAGCCCAAATGATTTGGTTGATTTCAATTTCATAATCTTTTAGTTCATATCTTATCTTTTGTATCAACTGTTTTTTTTTTTTAATAGAAAACCTTTAGAAAAAAAAAAAAAACAAAAAACTAATTACTACAGTCTGAATGGAACAAGAGGCTAAGCCCTAAACAGATTACAGCACAACATCAAAGAGGTTAACAGAGCCTGATTTGGAGTCTCCAACAAGAAACAATGTGCCAATTCTTGAGACAAGAGTCTGAGGCATGAAGGTGATTAATCTTAGATCTGACTGTTAGAAAAACAACACAATAGAATGACGATTTTGCAAAAGAAATGCAAAAAAAAAAAAAAGAGAAATCAAGCACACACCCTTAAGAAGGAAGGCTACATCCATGGCCGAGCGATAGAATGAATCCACTATTTCTGTGAAACAAATACGAACCTTTTCTCTTCATCTTTCAAAGAGATAACTACATGCAATATATAGGAAAACCTAACCCAAATCGTACAAAACTGTCCCTAGAGACCCACCCGGTTTGGTTCGGACCTGAACCAACATAGGGTGAAATACATATCAAATCGAAGATCTCGACGAGCTCTACAGGTGATAATGCCTACGGTGTTGACGTGTGTACCTTTTGGCCATTCTGGTGCATTTTGAAGGTGAAATGACCCGCCGAAAAATCACTACAGCACTTTTTGAATTGAGATCAAACTTCACCAATAACACTGACATCAAACTTAATAGCACTCCAAATGTGATTTTGAGACTAGAAAGTATAGAAGTCCATTTACATTTGTTTCTCTCCCACCAGAGATGATAGGTAGAAACATAGAACATAATCTTTACAGCCCCATTATAATTCGACTTTCCTTTCTACTCCTGCTTGATAAATCGCCACTCTCTATCAAAAGAATGAAGGGGGAGTGAGAAGGGGAGCAATTTTTTATAACCCCACTATAGATTGCCTCGGAAAAAGGGCAGTGAAAAAAAATAAACACTATATATTTTCAAGTGCATTCCAACAAAGGTAGTAGTTGGGGATGGAGAGGTTCTTGTGAGAGAGGAATTCTTGGGTAAGGAGGGAGCTGTCAAAGCGCGCTAGGTGATGAAACTATGCCTTAGGATGTGATGCCCAAACTAAACCAAACTCGACCAAGGAATTTTGTTTCCTTTAGCTCTAATAAGATCCCAAGCCGATGTTGAGAAGAACAACTTATTAGAAGAGGGATTCCACTTAACAATGTCACCACTGCCACGGGGTCTTTTATTGATATACTGCAGCTACTCTCTAAAAATGTCAAGAATTGAAGAAATTGAAAGGTCCAGGGCACTAAGATTCATTTGCAATGATAGAAGACATAAACGCTATCCTATCAAAGCCATCATCATTCCTGATTCTATCACTAAAACCTGAGAGAAGGACTCCACAAGGGTGCTAATTATCCAACCAAAGCCTGGTAGAAGTACCATCATCTACCTTGGAAACAATATGATCTTAAACAGATGTCTCGACTTTAGAATCTTTTTCCAAAACACAAGAAGCATTACGAGCACAAATGACTAGCCAAATAGAATTTTTCTTGAAGTATTTATATTAAATCCATTTGAGTCTATAAACCTTCTCTTTTTTCAACAAATTTCCAAAGAAGCTTTAGAAGGCCCATCTTATTTATATCTTTCACTCGTGCTCTTTAGACTAGGGATGTTAACGGATCGGATTCGGCTCGGATAGTGTTATATCCGCATCCGCATCCGCATCCGCATCCGATTAGCTTTCGGACGGATTCAGATAGTGCTAAACAGATACGGATCGGATATTTTATCCATTTACATGTAAATATAGCTTTTCGGATAGCAATAGCCTATCTGTATCCGCATTTGTTTAGCTTTTGAACGGATTCGAATAGTGCTAAACGGATACGGACACGAATACGGAAACGGATTTCGGCTATTCATTTACACCTCTACTTCAGACTAAGACCTCTCTCCTTTTTTGGAAGACACACCGATGCCCAACTGATGGTGTGGATATATTAATTATAGTCACTCCTCTTCCATAAATGGGCATTCATAATGGCGTCAATCATCTGAATCATATAAATGGGGAGACCATAGAATTCAACCCACATTAAGATCTGAAGCTTTCACTACTGTCCTAATGTAGGTACAATGGATGAAGATCCAAATTGCATTCGAACGGGGGTGGGAATGTTGTGATGTGATTGGAGGTCGTCACCTAGATTTAGGGTCTAGGACCCGAAATGGAGCCCCTCCTTTACAAAAGGACCACTAAATTAACTCCAAGACTCAATGGTTGGTCTGCCCCAAATCGCTGAGTAAGTGTTAAGTTATGGGTTAGGAAGGTGTTAGACACCCAATAACCGCCCGACTAAAGTTCGGTCTTCCTAGCTCAAATACTTTATTTTACACTTGTTGTTTATACATGTTATGCACCTAATTATTCTAATTTGAAAGATTTAACCTACATTGGTTAAGATTTATGGACCTAATTAGACTAATTAAGATTACTGTTTTAATAATCCTAAGTACAAACTCTATATTAAGTTTTTTTTTTTTTGGTAGAAAGAGGGCTATTCATTCATGTGTGCCCAATGCCAAGCAAACGAAAATGAAATACATGATAGAGGACATGATAAACGCAAGGTACATTGTGGATCCTAATTAATCTAATTAATGCATTTTACCTAAGTTAGAAACCCTAACTCTATGGTCAAAATCAAGATCAATTGTACAAGTTTTAATCAAAACCTAAACTAGGTATAGCAAAGTAAAAAGTATCACAACACTTAATTTACATTGAACTTAAGAGCCAAGTTGATCAAAATGACATGGTTGCCCCTAAAAGGTAACAATGCATGAGATATGTCAAAACCCCTGGGATGCAATTTTTGCACTAAAACATGTTCAAATATGTTGAGAACGTGAAAATGGAGTGATGTAAAACATCCCTCAAGACTTGGGCAAAAGTCGGTTGCCAAATGACCAAAATGCTCTAGTAGGGCAGTGATGCATGGGATGTACCAAAAACCCTATCAAAATGCAATTTTATGTCCAAAACATGCTTATGAATTTTTTTAAACATGAAAATAGAGTGAAAAAACCCTTACCAAGACCTATACAAAAAGTTGACAGTAAACTAGCCAAAATGCCCCTGAAGAGTAAAATGGTAAATATGGTCAAAAATACTTTTGTCGCCCAAAAGGGGTTGAAAACATCCCCACATGCTCAAACCATTTTGTTTTGCCAAGCTGGTTGACGGTCAGCCTTTTTCCTCTGTTGTTCCTTCTAACATTGGGGAAAAAATCAAACAATTGGAAGCAGTGAGGCTTAATTCGCATAGTCAGAAGGGAAAGACGGCCGAGGATCGTAGATTCAACCATGGAAGCAAAAAACAGATGTATCATTTCGAGCAATGGTTGTGCAACTTCCTTGAGCTCATGCTGGTGGTGTTGAAGCAGTTTTGCTGTGCTCAACATGGAGATCCAAATTTCTTTGGTGAACGGTGGTCTGGGCCAAACCACGCAAAGTCTCTAAGATGATATGGAGGCGTTGGTCAAGCTGGTTAAACTCAGCACGGGTTATCAGAGTTTCATGGTTAGTAGCAGAGGAGACAGGAAAGGTTTTCGTAGCATGGTTGTTGTTTGCCTGAACTTCAATAGTATTTTGTGTAACAAGATTAGGATCTCTCTCGGTCTGACTGTTGTTGGTTTGCCGAGAGGTTGCATGTTGTCCCCTGTTACGGGCCATGTCTCACTCAAGTCTCTAAAAGGTTAAAGAAGGTGGTTATGGGGACTAGGGCCCCACAGTGGGTGCCAAATTGTTGCGGGTGAAAACTGAAGGTGGACGCAGCTGGTAGTCATATGCGTTAATCTGCACATGAAAGGAAAACACAAGAGGGTGACTGGAGCAATCTCCGGGTTAGTCCTCCGATGCCTAAGTCAGTTTTTAGGACATCCAGTCAAGAGAGTAAGAGCAAAAGTGAGTTCAGGGAAAGTAGAACCAAATCAAGGTTCTTCGACCGTAGTCGAATTACGTCCAGAATTGGTTCTAAAATGGAAAGTTGAGTTCTTTCTCCTCTTTTTTCCTTCTTTTCCTATCCAAGGTTTTCAATTGACCTTTATAGGTGATCGAGAGGGTGCAGCTTGATCTGACATGATGTGATTGGCCGTTACTTGCGATCCGAGATTGATCAGCTTACGTGAGCATGCCTTAAATGCAAAGTGAGCTTGCCAGGAGATAATCGGCCCTTCGGTGGATGTTGGACTATCTTGAGTGCACCTTCATTAAATGTTGCCGAGTTGTAACATACATTGATATTGTAACATCTCAAACCCAACTAGGGTTTTAGGTACTGCTCTCGCGAGCATCGACCAGAAGGTCACAAATAAACATATAAAAGTAGTAGCAAAAGTCCTAGTATCACATACAACACAACGGAATCTTAAAGGTTAAGTTATATTTTAAGAATTAATTTATGCACTAGTGGCAAATAGCTACATTTATGCATATACAAAAAGTCAAAATTAAACATACCAAAATGTTATTTACAATTCAAAAAGTCAACTGTTCGTAAAATCAAGAAATGTCTTTTGGGCCCTAACGTTGGGTTCTCAATTCATATACACTAGAGTTGCACAAGCCTCCTCATCTGAAAAATATCAACATATATGGGATGAACTTTTGCCCAATGAGGTACACATGAATTTATACACAAAAGCATTCAAAGATACAATAATGAATACAAAGACATAGATGATAAACCATAGAAATTTATTCCTTAATTAGTTAGGTCAGGTCTTGGCCATTTAGTGAACTACTGTAGTGCACAATCTGTTGAGGGTAGTAGTTGACCTCGTATCATTATTCTACTCGTATTTCCAAGCACTGCAGCCCTGGGGAGGATGATACTGTGAGCATTATAGACAAGCTCTACTCCTGTGTATCCAGGCACCTGAGCCTTGGGGGAGGAACCCTCATCTAATAAACATCATACACTATTTAGATGGGCTCTACTTCCATGTATCCAGCCACTGGAGCCCTAGGGAAGGACAAGCTCTAGCTCATTGTAGGGTCACATCTATACCTTGTTCCAGGCGACTGGAGCTCTGAGGTGGACATGGTCCTACTCATCATAAGACTCTCATCTGGTACATAACCTCCTACTAGAAAGGGGACGCGAGACACATGGATGTTTTACAACATTACCATTAACCATACATACTTCTCTTTCATTCATTCAATTCAACTCTTCCTTACCCTTTCATGATCATTCATTACTTTCTCTTGGCATAACATGTGAAATCATTCTCATACATATTTCATTGCATGACATATATCAAATTTCATATCACATTCATAAATATCTCGTCATACTTCATACAACATGCAAATATTATCAAGTAAACACTTTTAAGCATTCCCATGCCATTCATTCATATAACAATATATAAATCAAGCATCATTCAATAAACACATCATATCATACAATTCATTCCCATGCTTCCCTCACATAACATGCATATATTGTATTAGTACATAGCCATGAATCCCTAACCTTTGAGTCCACTTCTCTGTTTCTTCTTAATTTCCTTTCAATTCATTGCTCCAGCGGTACTAAGACTCATTAAAATAATATAACATCATATAAATAATACCAAAGAACAGTTAAGCATTCTCACCATAATACAAATATTAATAAAATATTCACAAAAGTATAAAAATATTCAAATTCCATCAAAATATCAATAAAATAATCATGACATACACGAATGGTGTTACAAATATGTTGAGATGAAACATATATGAGACGTTGATGAAGCCTATCCATTGTTAGCAAAAACGCGTTTTAAATACGGCTATCGTTTGCGGCCGTTTAAAATGTGCTTTGTCGTATGATTAGCAACAATACGGGAAAAAACGTATAAGCCAAACAAATCCGTTTAAAACACATTTTAAACATGTTTAAAACGCGTATCCATTTTTTTAAAGGGCAAAAGTGGTATTTTATTCGTACTCAAAAAAAAAACCACATAACCCAGAAAAATCCTCTCCAATTCCCTAAAAGTGCAGTTCGGGGTTGGGATGTCGCCACCTGACAGGCACAACATCCAATGGTCCAAACTCGAGAATAAAGAAAAAGAAAATCTGGCTGAATTGAGCTCGGACCATTGGATGTCTTGCCTGCCAGGTGGCGACATCTCACCCTCGAATTGCACTTGTCAGGAATTGGATAGAGCATAACCCAACTCACATACCCCCTCTCCCTTACTTTTCCCATTTTCCCTTCTCTGTCGCAGTGCCATCCCGTTTCCTAGAGAACAACTAAACCAGATATAAAATAGAGAAAGGAGGAGGAGGAGGAGATGACGAAGGAAGTGAGGAAATGCCCAGTGGTGTCGACGACTGAAGCCATTTCCCTTCCCTGCGGCGATACCATCGTTGCTGAAACCTGAAACCATGCTGCTTTATTGCGATTGAAGCCGTTTCCCTGCCCTATGGCCAATATCTTTTACAACGACTGAGACTAAAGAAGCATGTCCCTTCCAATGATTCAATACCTTCCATTTCCTTGCGGCGACTGAAGCCATTTCCCCTCCAATGACTCAACAGTAGGGCTGCAACATGGTCGGGTTGGGTCGGGCTTTATAAAACCCTAGCCCAACCCGAAGTCCCCTTAGCTGGGCCTAGGCCCGACCCGACCTTGACTCAAGGCCTGGAAAATCCAACCCTGACCCGCCCTCAAGGTCAGGCCGGGCTGACCCTGATTGGCCCTGATCATGGGGAGGGGGAAGGAAATGCATGGGTTGGAATGGGCTAGGGAGAAAACTATCAATTTTACTTAACATAACACTATAATAAAATGTATTATATCACTTATTATCTTCATATATAAAATATTATATAATAAAATGTGGGTGAAGTTTAAAGTTTATAATATATATGTCATATCAACATATATTTTATAGTATAACTTAAAATAAGGCCTGGCCGGGCTGGGCTTAGTCCAAGGCCTCAACCCTGGCCCGATCCGACCCTGACACAGGGTCAAAAATTCCCAACCCTGTCCCGCCCTCAGGGCCAAATATCTCAGGCCAGGCCCTGTTCGGGCTCAAAGTGGGTTAGGGTGGGTTCGGGCCGACAGGGCCATACTTGCACCCCTACTCAACCGATATAAGTATGTCTCATTGTCCCTTGTTTTAAAAAAATTACTGAATGATATAGTTTAGGTTTTTTTTTTTTTTTTTTTTTTTTTAAAGATGGAATTGGATTTCCCATTCACGATCTTGGAGACCCACCGCTACATGCTTCTTGTATTTTACAGTTACACAGCTTGTCAGAATGGTTGCTTTCCCCTGCATGATGGACCCCTTGTTAATTGTGAACCACCACAATATATGCTGAACCAACACAATATATGGTGAACGTAATTGGAGAAGAATTTTAAAGTTATTTCTCTCTTAAGAGGAAATCTTACTATTACTTCTAATCTATCTTCCATGTTCTAAGAAATAAAGAGTGTTTCATGATCATAGCTGCTCGGTTTGTTTACTCTAAGAAATCGATTAATGATGGCAGGTAAGTGAACCAGCGAATTGAGGCTATTGAATGGACTGGAAGAAAGTGCTTGTTTACTTCTTTGGAACCAAACAAATGTGAGTTGTAAAATACTTTGTTACCTTGAAGGATTTATATTTAATTTGTTTGTTGTTTGATTAATGGATGTTGCAATCGGTTTACTTATAGAGATTTCTTAAAGCTATAGACCCGGCCATTTTGGGTATATATGGCGTTTCATCTTTTAAACGTGGCTATTCGATCAATGGACTGAAAATTCATCATTTATGTTGGTTTTGCTGTGGCAACGTAGCCTCAATTAAGGGTGCCAAAGTGGAACAGGAACCGAAAACCGAAATCGGATCGAATAAACAGAATAGAATTTGGTTACAATCCGAATATGGGATGCAGGAACTGAATTCGTTTTGTTCCAGTTCCAGTTCCAGTTCCAGCATGGGCACCGATGGTTGGAACTGAAACCGAACCGAATTAACCAAATTTGGGCACCAATGTATTAGTATATTAATATATTATAATATTATTATATTATATTAATAATTATAATATGGGTTGTTATTCATGTAACAAGGGTGGGTTACATTTGGAAAAGTAACAACATGATGAAAAGACCAATAAGTAATAAGCAATGGAACATTAAAGTATCAATTAATTGGGGTAATTTAGACATTTTATTTTTTTTATTAAAATGTTATGATTATTTTGTAAATTAACATTACAAATGGCATTTCTGTCTTTTCCCCTTCTCTCTCTTTTTCGGCAGGATCAGTGGTTCCCTGTGCCAGAGTGGTTAGGGTTTTGATTTTCTTACATCGAAGCCTCCTTACTGTTGCAACAATCGTCATGATCGTCTTCTTCTTATTCATGTTGTTGGGGATGTCTTATTGGGTTTGGTGGTGCCCTCCGCTAAGACCCAGTCTTAGAATCTGGAATCTTTCGTTGGAGAATGGGGAATCAGAGCAGCAAAAGCCTAGTCAACATCCAAGTGCCATGGTGCTAACAAATTCTTCAATCGGTCGGAAAAAAATAATAATGCATAAATGTTGGAAAACAACACAGAAATACATCAGAGAGAGAGAGAGCGAGGGGGGGTGGGGGAAATGTGCAACGCAGAGCTACGGAGGAGAGATGGAACTTCTTTTGCTGCAGAGGAAACTAGAAAGAGAGAGATTCTTTACCCTAGTCCTGAACTACTTCTGTTGTTGCCCTATTTTCTTTTCTTGTCAATCTGTTATTGGTTCTTTGATTTGTCTTTTGATATGGTGGAAACGTACAATCACCACACTTGCTCTTCACCCCCACCTACTCTGCCGCTCCTTGCATTATAACAAAATGTATATTGGGAACCAAGGACAAGGAGGCTTCCTTGCCGCAAATAACAAGAAGAAGAATTATAATGTTGCCGAGGCAGCTTCGTAGTATTCCCCGGCTACATCAAGGGAGCTTTCAGTTCTGCTGGAAAACAAAGAGATGTATGTGATCAATTACAACTTAACCCTTTATTTCAAAATCCCGTTTAAGTTCTTTAATTACTTCTATTTTTTTAAGATTCCGACCGTGAATGTGAATTCACTCAATTATCCCTGTAAATTTATTCCCGACCATGTCCTTTACTGTACTCTTATGAGGATAGTTGGTGTCTTGTTATGTTTGGATAAATAACAAACCCTTGTTACAATAATAATTCCCCTTATAATATATATTTTTATATATATTGTAACACTACTATGTAATAGTATAATATAGTATACTCTATAAAACAAGTACAAGAACCACCAGAACTAAACTGTGTAAGAAACGAATAAAAACGGAACCTACTAGGTAGGTTCGGTTTGAGTTTAGATTTTCAGAACTGAGGTTGGACTCGGTTCAGTTTCGGATCAAACCAACACTCCATAAAATCAAACCGAAACCCAACAAGCTTCTGCAAATATGAGAACCAACCAGGTATTGTGTTCGGTCATAACTTTATATTTTCTGGTTTTGTTCATGTTTTATACCATTTCACCAATAGAAGATATGAGCGTCGAGGAGAACTACACAAATGGAAGCATTATTTTGCTTTGTTGGGGTATCTATGTACTTTTTCTTTTAGTCAACTTTTTCTCGTAAGTGAGAGGGTCTTGATAGGAATCAGAGTTGGATTCATTTATCAAATAAAAAAAATTGATCATTTAAGCTTTTAAATTTGATCTAGATTTTATTTATGTCATTTTTTGTCTCTAAGAAGTATTGTTTTATTTTAATCTAAATGCTTCATAATCCAATTTAAAATCAACCACCTTTTTTTTTTGGTAATCCTGTTTGATTTATTTCTTGCTGAAATTTTGGTCATTTGATATTAAGTGATGGTTCCCATCCCCCTGCTGCATGTATGGCACTAATACATACATTAAACTGTTCCCTTTGAAAATTTCCTACCTCAAGTAGTAATGTTACTGATTTTTTATTCCTTGGTTATGAACAATTGGATAGGTTACTCTAAGTTTTGGGTTGTACACAGAAGAAGGTTGATTCTTAGGTGAGATGGACTGAGCTAGCTCAAGCCATTTCCATGGGAAGACAACAAAATTTTACACTAGTCTGAATTTCCTGTCTTTGCACTCTTTACAAATTCCACAAATTGAGTAATCAGATCTTTGTGTTTTATGCTTAGCCGCCTTGCCTTGAAATTCTTGAACCGTTTTGATGTTTTCATACCTGTGTAGGTATTCACAAACAAAACAAATGACTCTATAGCATCACTTGAACACAATTTTCCACTGTCATATCGTTGTCCTCATCATTCGGGCTGAAAGTTTTTCTTTGGGCTGCGAAAGCTTTTACTTTTTGTAATATTGCTCCGAGAACTCCGTCATCATAACTTTCTTCTTCATCATCATTTTATTAAACATCATCACTTTCTTCCTCCTCATAATACTCTTCCAATTCAATCTGGCGGGCAGAAAGCAGATCAAGTGTTATGATCATAGGTAGATGGGTTATTGTGTTGGGTTAGTCTATTAGGGGTAGATGAGTAATTTTGTGTTGGGTTAGTCTACTAAGGGTAATTAGGTAATTAGAGGGTAAATGGTTGTTATAAATTGAGGAACGAGAGTCATGTAGAGGTATCGAAGAATTAATCAAAATCCCTTTCCCTGTCTATCTTCTTCTTCTCCCTCCCCTGTTTCGAGGAGGTTGCCCCCTCGAAGTGGCATTACCCCTTCCATTTCAGCCAATTCCATTGCAGGCCGATACGTGTTCGTATCATCAAGTGTTGCTGTAAAAACATGATTTAAAGCTTACTCCGGCAACCGGTCTGTAGCAACTACTAGAAGAGATACTAATCCCAATCAATAAACCTTTTTAACATGTTCCGATCCCTTTTGAGATTTCCAAGTATACTACTTTCTTTGACTTGTTGCCACGTCTGAGACCAAACATCAAAGACCTCTATTGCAAGATCAAGCTTTTGGAGAATATGCAAGGTCAAAGTTAGAATGTAATAAAGAGAATTAACTATCACTTTCATCAGATGATATTTCAAGGACAAGTTCTGTGTTCGACGACGTAAACATTCATTAGTGATTCTGAGATATGGCTTAAGCCACTGATACACTTGACCTCCCCAAAAATGTATTTCAAATTTTTATCAAAATTAATCAGATAAATAATAAAATTGTCAGTTTATTTTTTATATACACTCTAGTTGGTGTATTCTAGTAGAGTAAATTAAGATGTATGACATCGAAGCTTGAGCCATATTTGTCGTCAGTACTTCTTCACAGTATATAATAATATCAGTACATTGCAATGAGGTGTTGATTTGAAAGTTCTAAAAAATTCTCTCATATGTGACTTTTCTCAACTATAATTTCTAACGATATGTGGTCTCTTAGGCCTTTAATGATTGAAGCAATGACTAACTGAGTTATAGATTTCTTTCCCAACATTGTGGTTCCATTGGCCAACTATATATGTAGGTGTACAAAACATTTTCTAACTTGGAAGGATCTTGACTACCAGCAGAGCCTTTGGAATGTACTTTCATCTATAAAGGCACATAAGAAAATGAAAGACAATGCTACTGAGCTTGCCTTTAGGCTTATTGCAGTAGTTTTTCAGAACTACAGAGGTCAATTGGATTTGTGTTCGGCGACGTAAACATTCAGTAGTGATTCGGAGATATGGTTCAAACCACTGATCCACTTGACCTCTGTAGTTCTGGAAAACTACTGCAATAAGCCTAAAGGCAGGCTCAGTAGCATTGTCTTTGATTTTCTTATGTGTCTTTATAGATGAAATTACATTCCAAAGGCTTTGCTAGTAGTCAAGATCCTTCCAAGTTAGAAAATGCTTAGTACACCTGCTTATATGGTTGGCTAATGGAACCACAATGTCAGGAAAGAAATCTATAACTCAGATAGTCAACACTTCCATCATTAAAGACCTAAGAGACCACATATCATTAGAAATTGTTGGCGAGAAAAGTTTCTCGCATATGAGATAAATTTTTTAGAACTTCCAAATCAACACCTCATTGTGATGTACTAATATTATTATATATTGTGAAGAAATATTGATGACAAATATGGCTCAAGCTACGATGCTATAAATCCTAATTTACTATACTAGAATGCACCAACTAGAGTGTATATAAAAAATAAACTGAAAATTTTATTATTTATCTAACTAATTTTTGATAAAAAATTGAAATACTTTTCTGAGGAGGTCAAGTGTATCAGTGGCTTAAGCCATATCTCAGAATCACTATTGAATGTTTACATTGTTGAACACATAACTTGTCCTTGAAATGTCATCTGATGAAAGAGATAGCTAATTCTCTTTATTACATTCTAACTTTGACCTTGCATATTCTCCAAAAGCTTGATATTGCAATACGTAGCAACAAGTAAAAAAAAGTGGTATACATGGAAATCTCAAAAGGGAACATGTTAAGAAGGTTTATTGCTTGTGAATAATATCTCTTCTAATAGTTGCTGCAGACCGGTTGTCGGAGGAAGCTTTATTAAACCATATTTTTACAGCAATACTTGATCTGTTTTCTGCCTACCAGATTCAATTGGAAAATTATTACAAGGAGGAAGAAAATGAAGATGAAGAAAAAAGTGATAATGAATTGAAGATGAAAGTTATGATGATCGAAGAAATTTTCGAAGAAAAATTACAAAAAGTATAAGCCTTGACAGCCCAGAGAAAAGCTTTTTGTCCGAATGATGAGGATAACAATGATAATAGTGCAAAATTGTGGTCAAGTGCTGTTATAAAGCCCTATCTTTTGTTTATGAATACCTACACAGGTATGAATACATCAGAGTGATTCAAGAATTTCGAATTAAACGAGGACATTGTTTCTCGCAACTTGGGAACCTTAACCGAAGTATCAATGTCAGAAGATGAAGACTGGAGACTAGTTGCAGGATTGTTGAAGTTTGATAGATAATGCCGTGAAACCATATCTGCAGAGAGGTGACAAGAAGATTTAAAAAACCGGAATCAGCCTGCATTGGTTTCATCCAACCAATTAAAGCCTTTTTTATGCCCGGATCGAAATCGGCCCATTGAATTAGCCCAAAAATTAATAAAAGTTTAAAAAATTATTTTGAACAATATAAAAGTAATTATGAAAAAAATAACTTTATAATGCCAAGAACTGCTAAAATTAATATTAGAAGAGAGATTTCAATGGCAACTACAGTTCAAAGTTGGAGAATGACTCGTAACTCCTGAACCTTGATCGGCAACGGGGATGAAGACCAGAGCTCTAGGAGAGAGATTTTAATGGCAACTACAGTTCAAAGTTGGAGAATGACTTACGACTCCTAAACCTTGATCGGCAATGAGGATGAAGACTAGATCTCTGGTCTTCTTCTCCATTGTCGGTCAAGGTTCAAGAGTTGCAAGTCATCCTCTAACGTCGTTCTTCATTCTCTTTCCGGTTAAGCTACAATTTCTCTATTTTAACTCTTTTTCACTAAAAGATCGAAAACTATAGTCCTAAAGTTTAGGAGTTGTGAATCATCCTCCAATGTTGGTCTTCATCCTTGTTGCTAGTTTGGCTACAACTTCTCTCTCTCTCTTTTAACTCTCCTTTACGAAAAGATAAAAAATTATAGTGTTGGAGCTTTGGTCTTCAACCTCATTTTCAATCAAGGTTCAGGAGGCACAAGTCGTCTTCCAACGTTGGTCTTCATCTTCGTTGCCGGTTAGACTATATATAACTTATCTCCTTCAACTATTTTTCACCAAAAGATCGAAAAACTACAGTCTTAGAGATCTGGTCTTCATCCTCATTGCTGATCAAGGTTCATGAGTCACGAGTCATCTTCCAACGTCGATCTTCATACTCGTTGCAAGTTAGGCTACAACTTCTCTCTTTTAACTCTTCTAAACCAAAAGATAAAAAAAAACTAGAGTCCTAGAGCTTTGGTCTTCATCACTATTGTTGGTCAAGGTTCTTACGACTCATCCTCCAACGGTCGGTCTTCATCCTTGTTACCGATTAGGCTACAATTTCTATCTTTCTAACTCTTCTTCAGTTGAAAACAAGGACGATACTCATAGCTCTAGGGCTATAGTTTTGTTTTTTTTTTTAATCTTTTGGTGAAGAAGAGTTAAAAGTAGGGATGTAAATGGATCGAAATCGGTCGGATAGTGGCATTATCATATTCGTATCTGATTATATTCGAACGGATTCGGATAATATCCTATCGATTTTCAGACGAATTCGGATAATTTCTGGATAGTGATTTTTTGAATACAAGTTCTCCTAAATGGATATGAATACGGATTGAATACGATTTTTCGACTATCCGTTGACATACTTACCGTTTTTATGATGAGGGTTAGGGTTGAGACTTGAGAGTTCAATAACTACCATTTCTTCTACTCTTCTTAGTCTTTTATTCTCTTACGTTTTTTACTTTTGATTTTTTAATAGATATGTAATTCCATGTATCACACTGTATAAAAAAAATATATATATATATATATATATATATATATATATATATATATATATATATATATATATATATATATATATATATATATATATATATATAAACCAATAGCAAATCTAGAAAAAGAATCACATTATCTTAACTTATCAATTTATAAAAATAAAATAACAAAATCCAATAAGGTAACTTAAAAGGATAGACAAACACAGAGTTATGTTTTAGATATTTTATTACCGTCAGACTGCTAAACGAATCGAATAATAATCGGTCGGATAGGGGGATTATCATATTTGTATCCAATTAATTTTGGACGAATTCAGATTTTCCTAAGCGGATACGAACACGGATCAAATACGGATTTACGAATATCTATTTACATCCCTAGTTAAAAGGAGAGAACTTGTAGGCTAACAGGAAAAGGGAATGAATACCAATGTTGGAGGATTATTCGCGACTCTTGAACTTTGACCCACAACGAAGATGAATACCATAGCTTTAGGACTATAGCTTTTCGGTCTTTTGGCAAAAAAGAGTTAAAATAGAGAAGTTGTAGCCTAACCGACAACGGGGTGAGGACCATTGTTCCTAAATTAAGAGAGACTATATTATGATATAGTTTTTCTTTCTATGGCAGGTTAACAACAGACGTTTGACGTCAATGGTTAGTAAAGAGATAATTCAATCAGACCTTCCTTTTACCTGGAACCAAGTAGAGTGGAATGAGATTATGCTTTGCAATAAAAAAAATGACCTCATGTGTGACGAATTCACTATAAGTGACCACATAAGGATGAACTCAAAGGAAGGAAAATGAAAAAAAGTTCAGTTGACATGGAAGCCTTCGGACCTATTAGAACAACTATGTTAGCGGTCGTTTTTGTGCCAGTTTCTGCAATTCTAAGTGGTGGTGGGGTGGAAGGAAAGATAACCAAATGTGAAGAAGAAGATTTAAGCTGTGTTTGGTATGTATTCTGGAAATAGATTCTGGGTTTATAATGTAAAATAGAGAAGAATCATATTTTAAAATTAGTTTTAGACCCAAAATCTATTCTGAGAATGCATACCAAACGCGTTAGAATTTGAAAGACTACTTAGAATCCTAAACAAGCCAGCTACTATCGGAACAATGGTATTTTAGATTACACATCACCCCTTGATTTTCAAACAAAACTCAAATCACCCCCTGGTTTTTGAAAATACTCATCTATCCCCCTCTACAATAACAGTGTTAGTCTACTGTTAGTTATTGGTGTGAAAGGACTACTTTACCCTTGTACTAAAACATTAGAATTAAATTTACAATACTACCCTTCCTTCATCTTCAACCTAAAATACCCCACCCCTTTCCTGCAATTCCACTAGCAACACTGCCACCACCACCGCCGCCTCTGCTTCGCCCTAGCCCTGTGGTCCATTCGTATCACGCCCATGCGCTCTAGATCTCTCTCCGTCGTCTTCTTCCTCGCAATGTAAACCTTCTCTCTCTTGCATGTTATTCTTCCCAACGAATTTTCTATTGCCCTGTTCTGAACGGTAGTAGCAGCCCCAACTTCTAGTTCGATCTCTTCTCTCAAAAGCCCTTGTTCTTCAGGCTTTAGGGTTAAGACTCCTCCACCTTAGGGCGATTCAATCTTCCTAGCCCAGATCTGAAAGCTCGCTGCTATCTTGAGTTTGTTATCAACTTTCAGACCTGAAACTACAAGTAACTTAACCCTAAGCCGATACCTAAAGAAAAGACCAGATAAGAAAGAAACCCTAACCCAAACTACGACCCCACCCATGGTCGGATTACAAAGATCAAAGAATTTTTTTAAGAGATCTGACCGCAATCAGCGATCACAACTGGCTTGGATGTCCTAAAGAACTGAGATTCGTTAGTGTTTGGTCCAGCGTTAGCTATGGACAGAATGCCAGCTGCAATGTGAGGAAGAGGATGAATTTGGGGTTTTTAGTTACTAGGGTAAAATTGTAAATCAACATTGGTCAAGGGTAGTTTAGGGATTTAAATTTATTTAACTAGCTGACATCATCACTTAGCAACATAAAACTAACGGTAGGGACTAATTTGTCATATTGGGGTCTAATACAGGGGGTAATTTGAGTATTTTCAAAAACTAGGGGGTGATTTAAGTTTCGTTTGAAAACCAGGGGGTGACATGTAATTTACCCATTTCTTTTCTTCAATCAGTTTGGTTTGACTTTTAATCCTTAGTCAATATATTGGAGACTAATGCAACTGATGATATTTTTGGTTTAGTTTTAGTATCTCTACCAAAAAAAAGGTTCAGTTTTAGAACTTGTAATCTATGCACCATTCTACCCAAAAACCAAAAAAAAAATCTAGTGCACCGTTGCTGTTAATTGTGTGATTGGAGAAGAATTCTTACTCCCAACATGTGTGATGAGGCTTGGCCTAGGATCAGTAAAAACTCAAGATCAGATTGATTCTGATCTGGATTGGATCTGAATCAACATTAGAATCGGTCGGAATCAATACATAATACATAGAAACCGGCTTAAAAATAGCCTAAAAACATTAATTTTCGTACAGAATCAGCCCGAGCAGGATAAGCCTTAGCCACCAATCTGATCCGATTTTTAAATCCTTGCCTGGGCTGCACTTTTTTTTTTTTTTTTTGATGGTAAAGAAGGGATAGAATTATATAAGAGGCATATATACAGAGTTTTTAGTTTGCCCATATCTAGCTAAGTTAAGGGCAATTTCCATACAAAAAGGTGCTCCCATATTGACAAAGGAGATATTCTGGCCTATACTATTTATATGTAACAAGTCTTTAATAAGATACCACGGCCAAGGAGAAGTAGTTAGAGAAGAAGATCAGTGATCTGTTGATTAGAGCACCATACTTCTTTTATCTTCAACCCCATACTTGAAGCATGGTCAAGTCCTATCCGGATACTAACTAAATCTGGTTCCATTAGAGTGGAAGATTGTCACGCCCCCATTCTAATAAGGAATATAATAATATATAAAGGGGTGATTGGGACGATACACGTCATCCCAAACACTACCAGGATCACAGATACATTGTCCCAATCCACAATCCTAAACTAACATCAATGTCACATCAATAGAAAGGAATTAAATATTACATTCCCAATCATCAAATGTATAAGCGGAAGCGTTTAAAAAGGGTAGTAGTTATAGTATGTTCAACCGGCTAATGATACATAATACAGTTCAATTACCGTCACCGATTGACCATTACATATCTACACAAAATATAGTATAACATGAATGTTTATACAAGGCTCGAGGCCTAAAATCAACAAAAGGGGACCATGTCCCAAGAATCACCATGGCCCATAAGCACAATCGTCACACGGGCATCTGTTGTCGTGTTCCTCGATCACAGTCGCCGGATCCCCAGTACTGATATCATCATATCTCGAGGGCTCTACCTCGAGACCAGCAAGATAGCCAGTATCTGTATCATCATCTAAAAAGATTGTGTACACGAGGGTTAGCTCCACTGAGCCAGTGAGGGGATGGGGATGTACATACACACAACAACATAAATAGTCCATGGTGCATGCCATTATTAATCAAATTTCCACGTAACACACAATGCTAAGTCAATAGGTATATGCTACTATGGTAATTCGGGAATACACTGTGGGTCCTTCCTTTCGATTCCATAATGCAACCTCAATTACCATTATTGGAGCCTGCACCGGCCGTAGTCATCACCACCCAGAGGTAGACTCCTGACCTAGCCTCTCTAACTCTCCACAGGTATCAGGTGCTCTGGTTACGCAACACCTAAACCCCTGTTGGTAAGGGTCATAGTATAGGGAACAGAGTCCTAACCACAGATATACTACATGCTTCCTATCGTGTCGAGAAGTATTCCAGGTGTATTAACGTCCCATCCCATCTAACACCCGGGTACCAGCACAACACGACGCATACAAGCCATCATAACATGCAATAATAGTTTTCAATCTTAGGTCCCAGTGCCAGTTTGACCCGATACCGAAACCCACATACCAGTATAATTTAAGTCACATCACATGTATTCCATAATCCATATCATCAGTAACCAAAAGAGATATATGCAATAATGCAAGCATGATCATAATGATTCAAGCAGTATTATTAAAGGTATAGATGTATATAGGCAAACCCAACACAAAACCCAAACCCACACACTTGTTGTCCACATATTATTAGGTGCGTTTGATACAGGATGCATGAACATGGTTAGAAGGTGGAGGGGCCCTAAGGGGAGTCCCCCAAAATAATTATTAATTTCATTAGGCACAACACAGACAGATTCAAGGGTGGAGGTAGTAGAGTGAGTCTGTCCCTAGATCCGCCCAGGCATTTGGGCTCAAACAGGTGGAACGGAACATCAGACGGAACCTACCACTGGTTCCGTTTGTCCATCCATCCATGACTGAGACCATACAGAGGTGAACGAAACATCGGACAGAATCACTCTTATGGTTTCGTTCATTGTTCCGCTTAGGACTGAGGCCTTGTCGGGAGGAACGGAACCACGAATAGAATCACTCCTTGGATCCGTTCGTTGTTCCGCCCAACCATGTTACCCAATTACATGGAACAAAACCACAGACGGAAGCACGATAACTGGTTCCGTTTGATGTTCCGTTCGAGGCAACACAGGCATTTCATAGGTTTCCATCTCCCAGCCTTTTTTCTTGGGATTCATCAGCCACAAGGGCTAGGAGGGGGTGTCCTAAGCCTCCCTAGGGTCACAATGATCCCAACCTTCCATTGATTCTAGGGCTCACAAGAGTTAGGGGAAACCATTGGACAATAACTAGGTTAAAATAGGGCTTCATAGGGTTATAATTGGGGTGTAGAACCCATTAGTGGAACCCCTTGCGCATCCATGTTCATCTCCTTGGGTTCCAAGTGGAACCCTAGGTGAAACCCATTCCCTAGAAGATCCCCAAACCCAAAATAGAGTAGAGGGAAAGAGAGAGAGAGAGAGAGAGAGAGAGATGGGATGAGGGCCTACCTCAATCAATATGGGAGTTGAGGTCACCCATCACCAATCGATCAAGCCTTGACCTTCGCTTTTCCTTCTCCACCTTCCTTCTTCTTCCCAATCCCAAGCCTTCCACATTTTTGGTTGGTGTAGAAATGAATGAGCCATTAAGGCTTGTCTTTATTACTAACTAAATGGCCCTAAGGGCCTGTTTTGCTGCCCCAAGTTATGAAACTCACTTTTATCTAAGTTAAGCCTTGTGGGCCAACCTATGTAGCCCAATAATGTAAATGAAGGTCAAGAGTGGGGCCTACCACACCCGGGAGCATAGACACTATGTTCGGAGTGCAGGGTTATGGGTCCCACATGCCAAAATTCCCAAAACAACCCTGACAGGCCGAACGAATGATCGAACGGACTCACCAGCAGTGGTTTTGTTCGTTGTTCTGTTCCTGCTGTCAAGGGTGAACAAGCCAAGAAATGTCATGGGCTTTAACTCGCACTTCAAGGGCTTCGAGGAGGGTCCAACCATGTGAGTGTTGGGGTAAGGACTATGCCCATGGTATTTGTTCACCTTTCATCCAAGCTCAGTTCCCGGACCCTGAACATCAGTCTCTTTTTTATGCACACGACACAGAGGCACCACTTGTTGATGCACGCGGCCACCGAGTTCTCCTTGTGATCCCCTTCACTTTTGGGACAAGTGCTAGGAGGGTAATCTAGGAAATTACCATCCACGAACCTTCCCCAGTCTCGGTTAAGGAACCTCTCTTCAACCGGGAGTCCGGTGCTTTGCTCAACGATCTTATGAGTTGGCTTGACGATCATCGTAAATAATTCACCGGCGTACGCTGCTGCCTCGTCTACGTGGCACAATATTACAATTTTATATTAGGGTTTGGGTGCGGTTGTAACAAAGATAGCCGATGTCCTATAACCAAAAAGATAAATCTGCCATCTAGCAAAAACTTATAAGACCGTTCGGCCAAACTTACTCTTGGTATCTGGTGTCCTGCATAAATTGAAACAGGGAAGCTAAATTTTTGTTAAGAAGAAAACATGGGAATTGTAAAAACCTCCTCATTACTAAAATATACATCATGGGATGAAATGGAGGGGGGATAAACTCATATCTACTAACCAACGTTTAATCTGGTTAACTACCTAAACGGGAACTGGTTTTTCAGACCCAATAACAACCTTGTTTCTGACAGCCCAAATGTAGTAACAAGTAACAATAAAAGCTCCTAAAAACCAAACTAAAGATTGTTTACCTAATTTGCGAGAGAAAAAGGTAGTAAAGCAGAAGTCTTTCAAAGAAGCAAAGGCCATATACTCAATTCTCAATCCCAGAGGTCCTACCACCCAAATGTGTTTAACCCAATCGTAAGAAAGAAATAGATGCCAATAAGATTCGATACAATTTCCACAAAAAGCACATGAGGGGTCGATTTGAAGCCATTTGGAAAGAGAAGCCTTGACTGGAAGTCCTGCATTTAGTACACACCAGAAAAATATTTAAATTTGGGGTGAATCTTAAGTTTCCAAAAGAAATTCCACCAAGAGGACAAAAAAAAATTACGCTAGTAGAAATAGAGTTTAATGATCTAACAATAAGTTTAGTACTAAAGATACCAATATTGGCCAAAGTACACCACCAACTGTCATTAGATAATGACAAATTAACTTTATGAATCAGGGATGAAATATTCAAAGGAAGAGAATTATTTAATGCAGAAGTATTCCATCCAGATCCCTCAGAAAAAGAATCCACCATAATCATTCAATCAGTCAAAGGAATTGACAACAGACCTGAATCAAGGAGGTTGCCATGATGGTATGGAATCCAATGATCAGTCCAAAAGAAAGTAGATTTACTGTTACCAATTTTCCTAACTAAAATCTGTTCTAGAGAAGGGATTATGTGAGAAATGCTATTCCAAACCCAAGATCCTTTCTTCACACGGGTTTTGGGATCAAAGACAGATAGTTTGGGGAAATAGTTTGCTTTCAAAACCCTAGACCAAAGGGAAAAAGTATCATTGATTAGTCTCCATCCTAATTTCATCAATAAGGCTTTATTATGATGTTCCCCTTTACGAAAACCCAAACCCTCTTGAGATTTGGATGTGCACATCTTGTTCCAAGAAATAAGAGAATTATTTTTCTTTTTCCCCGAATTTCCCAACCAAAAAATTGAGGCAAATGGAATCAATCTTCCAATAGATTTGTAAAGGAAACAAAAAGCAATCCATCAAATATGCAGGAGTAGAGGCTAACACAGATTTAATTATCACATTACGTCCTGCATAAGATAAAAGGTTGCACTTCCAAAGGAAAAGTTTCCTTTGCATTCTCAATATAACCCCACTTAATTCTTTAACTTTAGACCTGCAATTGAACATGTTAGTGCCGAGATAAATAGAATCCTTTGACATTTCTTTTATACTGATGAGAGAACAGAGAGAAATCCTAACCCTAGGAAGAACATTTCAGCTAAAGTGGATTCCACTCTTTGGGAGATTAATCTCTTATCTAGATACATCAGAAAAAAGATCCAGAATTGCCTTAATAGTCATCAAGTCCTATTGTGTAGCCCGACAAAAAATGAAAATATCACCAGCAAATAAAAGATGAGAAATTTCCAGGGTTGAATGAGAAATTTTGATGCCTTGAAACAAATTCAATTCACGATAAGCAGCGAAGAGTCTGGATAGAACTTCCATGGTAACAATAAACAGATATGGACTAAGAAGACATCCTTGACGAATACCCCTCGAAGCATGGAAGAGATCAAAAGGACTTCCATCCAACTTGATGGAAAAAGAAGCTGGAGAAATAAGAGAGTAAATTAGACAACTCCATTTATCCCCAAACCCTAAGAATCTAAATAGAGAAATGATTAAATTCCATTCAAGTCTATAATAAGCTTTAGACATATCAATTTTAATTGCAGCATACCCAGTCTTACCTTTTGTATGATCAAGAAAGTGAAAGATTTTCTGTGCAACAACAATATTATCAGTTAGTTGTTTGCTAGGAATAAAAGCTGCCTGAAATGGGGATATGAAAGAATTCAAGAATGATTTCAGTCTATTAGCCATTAATTTGGATAAAATTTTGTAAGTCACATTGCACAGGCTAATAGGTCTAAAGTCCCCCACTTTTGAAGCAAAATCAGTCTTAGGTTTAAGGCAAATCAGTGTATGATTTACCCCATGAGGGATAATGGTATCCTTAAGAAATTAGATGCAAGAGAGAGTAAGTCTGAACTTACTAATTCCCAAAATTTTTGGAAAAAACGTGCTTGGAAACCATCTGATCCCGGTGTTGGGGACCAAAGGAAAATACTATCTTCTTAATCTCTTCCAAGAAAGGGGGAGAACAAACAAAAGAAGCCTCCTCGGGGGATATAACCTGGGGAAAGAAGCATTCAACAAAATCAGCATCCAAAGGATTAGAAGTGGTGAAAACATCCTTAAGATGGGAGGCCGGCGAAGCAATGAACCAACAATTTTGGGTCTTCAATTTTGTTTCTTTTCGTATTCCAAATGAATTCAACTCTTCTTTTCCTCAAATTGGATTTTGTAACTGAGTGAAAAAAAAAATTGTGTTTCTGTCTCCATCTCTAATGTAAATGTGTCTTGATTTCTATAACCAAAAGGCTTCCTCTGCATCAAATATCCAAGATAACTTTTTGTGGATATTGTATAATTTATCTCAATCAGGATAAGGTCCATTAGAACAGGATATGAAACTATCAACCAAATGATTCTTCAAAGAATTAATGTGACCAAAAACATCTGTATTCTAAGTCTTCAAAGAATTAGAAAGTGAAGCAAGTTTAGTTGCAATAGAATCCTGAGGGATAGACTTCTTGGAAGAAAAGCAGAAATGGTAGAAGTTGGGGTGATGTGACCAGGCATCCTGGAAATGGAACAATTTTTTATAACTAGGTTTGGAACCAGAAGTAGAAAGGAGTAGAGGGTTGTGGTCATATCTAATAGGAGAGAGTTTAGAAATTGCGGTTAGATTGAATGTGGAAAGCCATTGAGGGGAAGCCAAGACACGATCTACGCATTCCTTAATAAGGCGAGGTGGTTTTTGCTTGTTAGACCAAGTAAATCGAGAGCCTATAAAACTCACATCTTCAAAAGAGAAAGAATTAATAATGTCTTGGAGCTTGTGAGTACCTGTGGAAGGTTGAAAAGGGACCCCTCCAATTTTCTTAGAAGAATGAAGGATCTCATTAAAATCTCCCAAAATCCAGAACATACAATCTAGAGTATCAATGAAGTCAAATAAATCCAACCAACATTGACCTCGAGCAGCCAAATGTGGGCTGCACTTTCTCTTCTAAACCCTGGGTTCGGGTCGCGGTTCCTCCGCTCAAGCATATGCCCAACCTATCCCCATGCCTTTTCTAGTTATATCTCCTACTCGAAGGTTTCGTTGAGAAAAAACATCAAAAATAAAATAAAAACTGAGCTAAATTGATATTTACAAGCAAACTGGTTTTGATTTGATTATCCTACGAAGTTTACTATCTCTTAATTTTTTTTTTTTAGTAGTGAAATTAGTTGTCTTGACTTAAAATTTTCAGAAAGTGAAGGACCTTAAGGGTGTCAAAATTGAACCAAAACTGATTGTCGGAATCGACCGTTTACGATCAAAGTGAACTATATTGCAAAACATGACGCAATTTTGATTTCATAGGTTCTATTATCAGTTCGGTTTGGTTGAAAACCGAAGAACTGTTAATTAATTGAATAGAAACCAGATAGGAAACATAGATTAGGAATATTTTGATTTGTTTAAGAAAGGGTTAAACAAACTCTAAAATATTAGGACTCATTATTGACATTTTTTTGAATTTCAATTTAAGTGTCAAATTCATGAAGGTTTTGGTAGTCAGTTTAAAATATCATTGCTACGAGCATGTCTTAGTGGACTTTGTTAATGAATTGAGTAGAGTATAGATTGGTGATGTCCTCAGGTTGGCTTCTCTTACGGTACTTTGTGCCCGTGAGTAATCACTTAAAAATATCATTGCAACCAACATGTCTAAGTGAACTTTGTCCAAAGTTAGATGTCACGCCCCCATTCCAATAAGGAATATAAAAATAAATAAAGGGGTAATTGGGGCAATACACGTCATCCCAAACACTACCAGGATCACAGATACAATGTCCCAATCCATAGTCCTAAACTAACATCAATGCCACATCAATATTAGAGTGCAGAAAAGAGATAAATATTACATTCCCAATCATCAAATGTATAACCGGAAGCGTTTAAAAGGGTTAGTAGTTACACTATGTTCAACCGGCTAATGATACATAATACAGTTCTGCTACTATCACTGACTGACCATGACATAACTACACAAAATATAGTATAACATGAATGTTTATACAAGGCTCGAAGCCCAAAAGTTAATAAAAGGGACCATGTCCCAAGAATCACCATAGCCCGTAGGCATAATCATCACACGGGCTTCCGTTGACGTGTTCCTCGATCACAGTCTCCTGATCCCCCGTGCCGATATCATCATATCCCGAGGGTTCGACCTCGAGACCAGCAAGACAGCCAGTACCTATATCATCATCTAAAAAGATTGTGCACTCGGGGGTTAGCTCCACTGAGCCAGTGAGGGGATGGGGATGCACATACACACAACAACACAAATAGTCTATGGTGCATGCCATTATTAATCCAATTACCACCTAACACACAATGCTAAGTTAATAGGTATATGCTACTATGGTAATTCGGGAATACACTGTGGGTCCTTCCTTTCGATGCCTTAATGCAACCTCAATTACCACATTGGAGCCCGCACCAACCGTAGTCATCACCACCCAGAGGCAGACCCCGATAACCATTACTACCCCTGACCTGGCCTCTCTAACTCTCCACAAGTATCAGGTGCTCTGGTTATCCAACACCTAAACCCCTATTGGTAAGGGTCATAGTATAGGAAACGAAGTCCTAACCACAGTTATACTACATGCTTCCTATAGTGTCGAGAGGTATTCTGGGTGTATCAACGTCCCATTCCATCTAACACCCGGGTACCAGCACAACATGACGCATACAGGCCGTCATGACATGCAATAGTAGTTCTTAATCCTGGGTCCTAGTGCCTATTTGACTCGACACTGAAACACTCATACCAGTATAATTTAAGTCACATCACATACATTCCATAATCCATATCATCAGTATCCAAAAAGAGATAGATGCAATAATGCAAGCATGATCATAATGATGCAAGCAGTATCATTAAATGTATAGATGCATATAGGAAAACCCAAACAAAGTCCAAACCCACTCACTTATTGTCCACGTATTGTTAGATGCGTTTGTTATAGATTGCCCAGATAAATGTACCCCCATATTAATTAGATCACCTAGGGATACGTGAACATGGTTAGAAAGTGTAGGAGGGGCCCCAAGGGGAGTTCCCCAAAATAATTATTAATTTTATTAAATACTGCATGAACAGATTCAAGGGAGGAGGTAGCAGGGTGAGTCCGTTCCTGGATCCGCCCAGGCATTTGGGCTCAATGGGTGGAACAAAACATTGAACGGAACCTACCACTGGTTTTGTTTATCTGTCCGTCCATAACTGAGGCCAAACCGAGGGGAACAGAACATCGGACGGAATCACTCTTATGGTTTCGTTCCTTGTTTTGCCCAGGACTGAGGCCTTGTCGGGAGAAATGAAACCACGGACATAATCAATCCTTGGATCCATTCGCTGTTCTGCCCGACCATGTTACTTAATTACATGGAATGGAATCACGGACAGAAGCACGATAACTGGTTCCATTCGTTATTCCGTTCGAGGCAACATATGCATTTCGTAGGTTTCCATCTCTCAGCCTTTTTCCTTAGGATTCATCAGCCACAAGGGCTAGGAGGGGGTATCCTAAACCTCTCTAAGGTCACTAACACCAGGTTACACCATTGGCCTTGGAGAATCCATGGATTGGTCTCCCAAGAAGGGTTAGGGCTGGAATGATCGTTGGACAGCAACAAGGTTGCAATTAGGGTTCCATGGGGGTTAAATGTAGAGGGTGGAACCCATTGGGGAGGCTCATTGCATAGCATAGCCCAAACCTTAGGTCCCAAATAGAACCCTAGGTGAAACCCATTCCCCAGAAGATCCCCAAACCCAAAATAGAATAGAGGGAGAGAGAGAGAAAGGGTGTTTACCTCAATGAATGTAGGAGTTTAATGTAATCTCCCCCAAGTTGGCAAGCATTCAAGCCTACCACCTCCTTCTCCACCTTTCCTTCTCTTCTCTTCAATACCCCAATGGATGTGGTTGGAATGAATAATGGCCAATGAGGCCAAGGGTCTTATTTAATGCAAATGGCCCTAAGGCCCTGTTTGGTTTACCCTAAGTCATAAAACTCACTTACTGCCTAAGTTGAGCCCTGTGGGCCAGCCTATATGGCCCAACAAGGTAAGTGAAGGCTAAGGGTGGGGTCTACCACACTCGGGGGCATGGACACTATGTCCGGAGTATGGTGTTGTGGGTCTCACGCATCAAAATTCCTAAAACAATCCTGATAGCTCGAATAGATGATCGAACGGACTCACCAGCAGTGGTTCCGTTCATTGTTCCATTCCTACTGTCAATGCTGAATAATCCAAGAAATGTCATGGGCTTTGACCCACACTTCAAGCCCTTGAGGAGGGTCCAACCATGTGAGTGTTGGGGTAAGGACTATGCCCATGGTATTTGCTCACCTTTCATCTAAGCTCAGTTCCCGGACCCCAAACAACAGTCTCTTTTCAATGCGCATAGCACACAAGCACCACTGGTTGATGCAAGTGGCCATCGGGTTCTCCTTGCAATCCTCTTCTCATTTGGGATTGGTACTAGGAGGGCAATATAGGAAATCACCATCCACGAACCTTCCCCAGTCTTAGTTAAGGAACCTCTCTTCAACCGAGAGTCCGGTGCTTCGGTTGACGATCTTATGAGTTGGCTTGACAACCATCGCAAATAATTCCCCGACATACGCTACTGCTTTACCTACGTGGCACATCATTACAATTTTATATTAGGGCTTTGGGTGTGATTATAACATCCCTCACACATTATAAGAAATTTCGTCCTCGAAATTGACGGACGAAATTGGCGTACCTTATAAATCAAGAAAGAAGGATACTTTGCCCACATTTTTACTTCAGATTCCCATTACGCTTCCTCATTCAGGTTATTGCACTAGTTGATCTTCAAGTAAGAGAGGGGCCGGTTGTGGAGGTGAAGCACCTTATTGTCTAGTATCCTTTCGGACTGTTCCGGGTATGTCATATCGGATGCAAGCTCTGGTGGTTCCTGTGATCGGATGTGGCCCAGATCATGAATATACTTCCGCAACATGGAGACATGGAACACATCGTGTACACCCGCTAAGGAAGGGGGAAGAGCCAATCGGTATGCCATCGACCCGATCTTTGCAAGAATTTCATACAGGCTAATAAACCTTGGACTCAGCTTCCCTTTCTTGCTAAATCACATCACTCCCTTGGTAGGAGATACCTTGAGAAACACTTTATCCTCAATAGTGAATTCCAAGTCCTTGCGCCTTAGGTCTGCGTAACCCTTCTGTCTGGATTGGGCAGCCTTGATTCGTTCCCGAATTAGATCAACCTTCTCACATGTTACCTGAATCAATTCGTGTCCCAAAAGGTGACGCTCTCTAACTTCATCGCAATATAATGATGTGCTATATTTCTTCCTGTACTGGGCTTTGAACGGTGCCATGCCAATAGTATCCTGATAGCTATTATTATATGTGAACTCGATGAGCTAGAGGTGCTCATCCCAACTTCCTTGCATGTCTATAGCACAAGCGCGGAGTATGTCCTCTAATGTCCGTATGGTCCTCTTCGACTGTCCGTCCATCTCCCCATGACCTTCTGAAAGCCACCCCAAAATTTTGAAGTAAACCTAGGATCCCTGTCAGAAATGATGCTGATAGGTACTCCGTGCAGGCGAACCACATTGTCGATGTATAAGCGAGCCAACCTATCCATCGAGTATGTGACCTTCATAGGAATGAAGTGGGTTGTCTTTATCAATCTGTCCACGACCACCCATATGGCATCGACACCCCTAGGCGTACGGGGTAGCCCGATGACCAAGTCCATAGTAACATATTCCCATTTCCACTCAGGAATTGGTAGGGATTGCAGTTGACCTTGTGGTTGCTGCCTATCAGGTTTCACTTGTTGGCAAGTAAGGGACTTTACCACAAACTCGGCCACATCTTTCTTTATTCCGCTCCACTAGTAGTGCCCCTTCAGATCTTGATACATCTTGGTGCTGCCTGGATAGATTGAATAGGGAGAGTTATAGGCTTCTGCCATAATGTCCTTTTGTAGCTGCTCCTCCTTAGATACACATAACCGATCTCTAAACATGAGGATGCCATCCTCGGTCAATGTAAAGTCTAGTTCCCGTTGAGTGTCTTCTTGAATAGCTTCAATAATCTCTTGAAAGTCTTCGTCGAACGCCTGGGTTGCCTGAATTCTTCCCACCAATGTTGACTGTACTGATAGGGCTGCCAAGGACAAGGTAACACCCTCTACCAGTAACTCCAGGTCCATCTTTCTTGCTTCTGCAATGAGTTTCTCATTGACATCCAGCGACACCAGCGACAAAGTCTGAGATTTCTGACTTAGTGCATCCGCTATAACATTCGCCTTACTTGGATGGTAGTGGATAGTGTAATCATAATCTTTTATCAGCTTCGACCATCGCCTCTGTCTCATGTTGAGCTCCTTCTGGGTGAAGAAGTACTTGAGGCTCTTGTGGTCACTATAGATCTAGCTCTTTTCTTCATACAAATAGTGCTTCCATATTTTCAAGGCGAAGACTACATTCGCAAGCTCCCAGTCATGAGTTGGGTAATTCTTTTCATAATCCTTCAGTTATCGTGAAGCATAGGCAACTACTTTTTTGTCTTGCATTAGTACATAGTCGAGGCCCATTTTTTATGCATCGTTGTAAACCACCATACCTCCAGTACCATTAGGAATGGTGAGTACTGGAGCAAAAACAAACCTTCGTTTCAATTCCTGGAAGCTCTTTTGACAATCACTAGACCACTCAAACTTCACTCCCTTTCGAGTCAGTCGAGTCATGGGAGCTGAAATTCTCAAGAAGTTTCTGATGAATCTTCTATAGTAACTGGCTAAGCCCAAGAAACTATGAATGTCTGCTACATTCTTGGGTATCCCCCAATCAACCACCGACTTCACCTTGTCGGGGTCTACTTCAATACCCTTAGCGAAAACTAGATGCCCCAGGAATGCCACTTGTTGCAACCAAAATTCACACTTACTGAACTTGGCACACAATTGCTTCTCTCCCAATCTTTGTAGTACTAGGCGGAGATGGTCTGCGTGCTCTTCTTCTCTCTTGAAGTAAACCAAGATGTCATCAATGAACACGATGGCATACTTGTCTAGGACATCATGAAACACTCGGTTCATTAACTCCATAAAAGTTGTCGGGGCGTTGGTCAATCCGAAGGACATGACCAGAAATTCGTAATGACCGTAGCGAGATCTGAACGTTGTCTAGCTTATGTCACTACCTCTGATTTTCAACTGATGGTACCCTGATCGGAGGTTAATTTTTGAAAACACCTTGGCACTTCGCAGTTGATCGACCAAGTCATCAATTCTGGGTAAAGGGTATCGATTCTTGATCGTGAACTTGTTAAGCTCACGGTAGTCGATGCACATTCGCATACTACTATCCTTCTTCTTCACAAACAACACTAGTGCTCCCCACAGGGATACACTGGGTCTGATGAAACCCTTCTTCAATAGGTCTTGAAGTTGTGCTTGTAGTTCTTTCAACTCAAATGGTGCCATCCTGTAGGGAGCTTTAGACACTGGGGCTGCACCCGACATCAAATCAATCATGAATTCTGTCTCTCAGTCCGGTGGTAACCGTGTGAGGACTTCTAAAAAGACATCCGAAAATTCTTTCACCACATAGATTTCCTCGAGTGGTTTCACCCTTGCCTCAACGTCTATCATTGACGCTAAATAGCATTGGCATCCCTCACTTATCAATTTTTGGACTTGTAATGCGGAGACAATTAACTTCTTAGGTTTCTTGCATTTGTTGCCCTTGAACTCAAATGTTACACCCTTCCTTGGTTCGAACAATATCCTCCTCTCCACATAAATTAGGCTGGCTCCGTGCACTGACAACCAATCCATCCCCAGAATTACGACAAAATCCTTCATGTCCAGTTCTATCAAGAGGGCTACCATCCCTTTATCATTTACCCATACACTTGATTGAGATTGGTGACACTACCAGTAGGCGTACTAACCCTCAAGCCTTGAGACAACTATCTCGGCTTTGTGCATATCTTCTCAGGAAATGATGGGGAGATGAACGAGTGAGAAGCCCCTGAATCAAATAACACATATACAGGTTGTGAACTTACACAGATTATACCTGAGATGACATTAACAACCAATCATAGCAATAAAATCTTCATATGTGTACCATATCAAGGATTGAGTTGTGATACCTGTAATAACGTTTGTATCAGCCTAGGCCTCCTCATTAGTGATTCAGTAGACACGCCCTTGAGTTTGACTCGCAGTTGGGACAAGATGTGGATGACTCATAGTCCGTGTTTGGGAAGCCTTAGAAGGAAGAGCAGTAGTAGGGCCTCCCTGTCGAGGCTATGGATAGTCTCTAATCATATGCCTAGTTTCATTGCAGTTATAGCACACTAAAGTCTGTGTGCCATAATGAGGTGATGCAGTTGTCTTGGGCGCTTGAGTCGTATTGGGTCTATACTAGCGAACCGGGGATTCAGTGGTGTAGGATCCTCTCTAGAATTTATTGGCCCCGTTGTAGCCAGGTGAACTCATGGGCCTCTTGCCAATTTGTATGGCCTTGTAGCTTTCCCTCTGCTGATCCTTGATGATCTTAGCATCCTGAACCACCTCAGCATAGGTGGGGTAGTTGTGTAGCACCACTGAAGTGCTAATGCTGTGCCTGAGTCCCTTCTCAAACTTTCTGGCCTTGATGTTGTCGGGCTTTTGGTGTTCTGGGGCAAAGTAGAACAAGTCCTTGAAGCCTGTTGGTACTCAAGGACTGACTTAGATCCCTGGCTCAGACTCAAGAATTCCATTTCCTTCTTGTTGTGAAAGTTCCATGGAAAGTAGTTCTCTAAGAAGGTTTCTGTGAACTGGGCCTAGGTGGCATTAGGGTACTAGGCCCAAAAAATTTCCTTGGAGGAATGCCACCAAGCATCAGCTTCACCTCGAAGCTGAAACACAGCGCATCTAATCTTGTCCAAATCATTGCACTGTAGGACTTCAAAAATCATTTCAAGATCCTGGATCCAAGTTGCCGAAAATAAAGAGTCATGGATCATCTTGGAGAATGTTGGGGGACAGTGCTTTTAGAACTTCTCCGATAGCTTGGAGGCATTGGCCCAAACTGGCGCCACAGCTTGGACTTATGGAGTATCAAGAGTAGGGGGAGGAGGTATTTGCACCACTTGTGCTAGAGGGGTGCCGACAGCAGCAACAGGTGCCGGTGGAGGAGTTCCCGATGTAGTAGCAGCCACAGGTGCTAGTGGGGGAGGAGCCACTGGCACCACAAGGGGCACTTGTTGTCTTTCCCTCACAATGACCCTGAGTTGGTTAGTCATCGTCTACATGAAAAGACATTGCTACTGTTGTGCATCCCTGTGCTCCTGTTGCATGACTCGAAGCATATTGCTTAGTAATGCGGTGGCGTCCGCACTGTTGTTGATTGGAGGTGGCACCGGTAAGGCCGTGTTTAAGGCATCACCGACATCGTCTCTAGGAGGAGAGTGGTTCTTATTCCGGGTATTAACCATGGTGGACACCTGTTCATGTTCAAGTTATCCAATATGGTTAAAACATAAGTCACACAGAAGTTACAAGACATATGATAGGCAATAAGCACAAGTACTAAAAGAGGGTGCATTAAATAGGGGTAACATACAAAAAGGTAAAAGTGGGGGTCCTAATATAGGTGCCCACCAAAGTTCTGTACAAAATGGCTTTTAAAACTCGAACGGAACTACGGATGGAAGCAGTCCTATGAGTCCATTCGTTGTTCCGTTCCGAGAGTTGGCAAACTAGGAAGGACGAACTTATGGACAGAATCAACTTTGTGGTTCTGTTCGTTACTCCGCCGTAACTGAGTTTTTACCGGGTGGAATGGAACATCAGACAGAACTTCGACCATGGTTTTGTTCGATAACTGCCTAGTTCAAAAGTTCGATTTGCTCAACCATTACACTCAGCTGATAATCGGACGAAAGCACGATAACTGGTTCCGTTCGATCATCCGTCGTGAAATTTTTATAAGTGACCCAGTCTATGATTTTCAAACTCATTTGGGGCTCTTGTTTTGGACAGAGGGCAGAGCAAGGAGAGTCAGCAATGCATCCGTCCGACCTTCCACTCCCAAATCCTTGCACTTGGGAGCCTTCAATCAACCTCCCAACACCTCCAAATCACTCCAGGTATGGTTTCCCTTCTCCATCCCCTGTTTTCTTTTCCAGATTTCTAAATTTCATTATAAGGTTTGGGATGTTTCTCTTTTCTTCTTCTTATTTTTGTGAGGCTTGTAGGGGGTGTTAATTGCATCATTATTTTGGTTCTATGAATGGTATATAAGGTGCACATTATCCTCATTTTATCATGTTAGAATCAACTAGGGCTTGAAAGGACCAAGTCCATGTCGAATTTGCTTTCCACTATGTTGGGACATCAGCATTGTATGATGAAGTTCATGATTTCCCTCTAATCATTACTTATACTTGTTGATTGAATACCTTTACTCCTACTTGGATTGTTTAGATGGTTTCTAGTTGATTGTTTACAATGGATTCCATCACTACATTGGATTTCTTCCAATTCTCCTTAGTTAGGTATGAAATGCTCATAAACATTAGTCTAAAATTGTTTCACATATTTGCTTTCATTCAACCTCATCCATTACATTTGTTTAGATTCCTTTATGAATTTATTTCCTTGTTTAGGTTAATGCTTAAGGAGGTTTAAATCCCTAGTTGCTGCCTTTTTAGGAATGTTTGGGTGATAGGCCCTTGAGCCTTTGACCTTTTCATTACCATTTGTAGTTTTAGGTTGGTTGTTGATGACTTCGAGTTTTATTTGAACTGACCTCCCCTCCTTACCTTGTTTCTTTGGGTTTTCTTGTGTGTAGGCAAAAGGTCATAATGGTTAGAGGGTGAAGAAATACCCCGGCTGCGCCACCACCATTGCCTCCATTCAATGCGAATTGGTTTGTATCTGCAGAGGCTGAGGGGAGGTTCAACCAATTCCTCCATAATAGGATGATTCTCACTGGGAGAGATGTGGTGGTAGATGAGGTGATTGCCTTCAAGGTGGGGCAGAGGTTTGATAGATTGGGATGGTTCAGCATCCTTTCGCTTCCATCCTACTACTACCCAACTTTGATTAGGGAGTTCTACTCCAATCGAGTCCTCATCCACGAGGGCGAGGTAAAGCGCAGGATCACCTCCTTCGTGAAGGGAGTACCCATTACCTTTGATGAGGTAGAGTTGGGAGCGATGCTTGATGTGTCCCATGAGGGAAACAGAGTCTACCACCTGCTAGGGAGAGACCCCAATACCTGCCTTCCTAAGATAGCCTACAAGAACTTGTGTGAGGTCCTCACAGACGGCAAGTACACTTACAGGGAGAACCTCACCACTTTTGGCCTTTTTCAGTGAGTCTTGACTTACATTTCCAAGACCAATTTGGTTCCAGTCAAGGGAGCCCTCACTCATGCCTGCCCTATGCCATCATCAAGCACATGGCCTAAGCAGTCTCCAAACCCTAGCATAAGGTCACACTGCCTTATGGGAGGCTACTTACTCGAGTCTTCCTGCACTTTGAGGTAGACCTGGGCAGTGAGGCTACATTTGAGAGTTTTGAGGAGCCATTTGGTTACAATGCTTTCGCCAGGATGCATATATAGTATGATGTCTTCAATGATGGGGAACCTGTTTATCCAGAGGCAGAGGGTGAGGATGATTAGGAGGAGGAGAATGATGAAGAAGAGCATGTGGAGCCAGTATAGTATACTGCGAGGGCTTCCAGCTCAGGGAGTACCGACATGGGTACAGTTCTTGCTGTTATTGGTCAGTTGGGTACTAGTATGACCCAACTCAACACTAGCATGACACAGGGATTTGCTAACATTAGGGGTCAGTTTGCTACGTATGACAAGAGGTTTGAGAGGCTCGAGAAGGAGATTAATGACATCAATGCCTATCTCTAATACGAAGGCAATGATGAGGAGGAGGGGGACGAGAGTACAGTGATGACATAGAGGATTAGGCTCCATAGTATCAGGGTTATCTTTTTCTTTTCTTGATTTAGTGTTGTGGTTGTTTTCAACTTTTATTTCTCAGTTTGTGTATGGATTCTGTGATATCAGCTAAAATTTTGTAATGTTTGCTTTGGTTTCGGACTTCATGTACTCACCTTCAGGGGAGGTTTTTATGTAATCAGTTGAAATATTGAAATGGAATAGATGTATGTATACGGTCTCTTCTTCCCAATGTAGTCTCCTATTATTTGCTATAGTATTCGGCTTTCACACCTAGCTAGTCTTCTTCCTATGTTCGCACACATATCAATTATTTTCTTTGAAAGCTTTTAAATTAACCCTAATTGTGTAGAGTAAATCAAGAGTCTCTGCTAGATTGTGGTTGGTGCGAAGCATCACACTCTGATACCATGCTTTCACACCCCCATTATAATAAAGAATATAATAATAAATAAAGGGGTGACTGGGACGATACACGTCATCCCAAACACTACCAGGATCATAGATACAGTGTCTCAATCCATAATCCTAAACTAACATCAATGTTACATTAATATCAAAGTACAGAAAGGAAATAAATATTACATTCCTAAACATCAAATGTATAAGTGGATGCGTTTAAAAGGGGGTAGTAGTTATAGTATGTTCAACCGACTAATGATACATAATACAGTTTTATTACCGTCATCGACTGACCATGACATAACTACACAAAATATAATATAATATGAATGTTTATACAAGGCTCGAGGCCCAAAAGTCAACAAAAGGGGACCACGTCCCAAGAATCACCATGGCCCGTAGGCACAATCATCACACGGGCATCCATCATCGTGTTCCTCGATCACAGTCTCCGGATCCCCAGTGTCGATATCATCATATCCCGAGGGCTCTACCTCGAAACCAACAAGATAGTCAGTACCTGTATCATCATCTAAAAAGATTGTGTACATGGGGGTCAGCTCCACTGAGCCTGTGAGGGGATGGGGATGCACATACACACAACAACACAAATAGTCCTTGGTGCATGCCATTATTAATCCAATTACCACCTAACACACAATGCTAAGTCAATAGGTATATGTTACTATGGTAATTTGGGAATACACTATGGATTCTTCCTTTCGATGCCACAATGCAACCTCAATTACCACATTGGAGACCATGTTGGTCGTAGTCATCACCACCCAAAGGCAGACCCCAATAACCATTATTCCAATAACCATTACTACCCCTGACCAGGCCTCTCTAACTCTCCAAAGGTATTAAGTGCTCTGGTTACCCAACACCTAAACCCCTGTTGATAAGGGTCGTAGCATAAGGAACGAAGTCCTAACCACAGTTATACTACATGGTTCCTATCTTGTCGAGAGGTATTCCAGGTGTATCAACGTCTCATTCCTCTAACACCCGGGTACCAGCATAAGACGACGCATACAGGCCATCATGACATGTAATAGTAGTTCTCAATCCTGGGTCCCAGTGCCGGTTTGATCCGACACTAAAACCCACATACCAGTATAATTCAAGTCACATCACTTGCATTCCATAATCCATATCATCAGTATCCAACAAGAGATAGATGCAATAATGCAAGCATGATCATAATGATGCAAGCAGTATCATTAAATGTATAGATGCATATAGGCAAACCCAAACAGCCCAAACCCACTCACTTGTCATCCACGTATTATTTGGTGCATTTATTACAGATTGCCTAGATACACACTCCATCATATTAATTAGATCACCTAGGGATGCGTGAACATGGTTAGAAAGTGTAGGAGGGGCCCCAAGGGGAGTTCACCAAAATAATTATTAATTTCATTAAACACAGCACAAATGGATTCAAGGGCAGAGGCAGCAGGGTGAGTCAGTCCCTGGATCAGCCCAGGCATTTGGGCTCAAATAGGTGGAACGGAACATCGAACGGAACCTACCACTAGTTTTGTCCGTTCGTTCGTCCATGACTGAGACCAAACTAAGGGGAACGAAACATCAGACGGAATCACTCTTAGGGTTCTGTTCGTTGTTCCACCCAAGACTGAGGGCTTGCTGGGAGGAATAGAACCATGGACGGAATCACTCCTTGGATCCGTTCATTGTTTCGCCCGACCATGTTACCCAATTGCATGGAACAGAACCACAGACGGAAGCACGATAACTGGTTTCGTTCGTTGTTCCGTTCGAGGCAACACATGCATTTTGTAGGTTTCCATCTCCCAACCTTTTCCCTTTGGATTCATCAGCCACAAGGGCTAGGAGGGGGTGTCCTAAACCTTTCTAAGGTCACTAGCACTAGGTTACACCATTGGCCTCGAAGAATCCATAGATTGTTCTCCCAAGATCGATTTTATTAGGGTTAGGGTTGGAAGGATCATTGGACTGCAACAAGGTTGCAATTAGGATTCCATGGGAGTTGAATGTAGAGGGTGGAACCCATTGGGGAGGCTCATTGCATAGCATAGCCCAAACCTTGGGTCCCAAGTGGAACCCTAGGTGAAACCCATTCCCTAGAAGATCCCCAAACCCAAAATAGAATGGAGGGAGAGAGAGAGAAATGGTGTTTACCTCAATCAATGTAGGAGTTTAATGCAATCTCCCCCAAGTTGGAAAGCATTCAAGCCTACCACCTCCTTCTCCACCTTTCCTTCTCTTCTCTTCAATGCCCCAATGGATGTGGTTGGAATGAATAATGGCCAATGAGGCCAAGGGTCTTATTTAATGCAAATGGCCCTAAGGCCCTGTTTAGTTTACCCTAAGTCATAAAACTCACTTATTGTCTAAGTTGAGCCCTGTGGGCCTGCCTATATGGCCCAATAAGGTAAGTGAAGGCCAAGGGTGGGGTCTACCACACTCGGGGGCATGGACACTATATCCGGAGTGTGGGGTTATGGGTCCCACGCACCAAAATTCCCAAAATAACCTTGACAGCTAGAACGGACGATCGAACAGACTCACCAGCAGTGGTTTCGTTCGTTGTTCTGTTCCTGCTGTCAAGGTTGAATAAGCCAAGAAATGTCATGGGCTTTGACCCGCACTTAAAGGGCTTCGAGGAGGGTCCAACCATGTGAGTGTTGGGGTAAGGACTATGCCCATTGTATTTGCCCACCTTTCATCCAAGCTCAGTTCCCGGACCCCAAATAGTAGTCTCTTTTCAATACACATGGCACAGAGGCACCACTTGTTGATGCAAGTGACCACCGGGTTCTCCTTGCGATCCTCTTCGCTTTTGGGACAAGTGCTAGGAGGGCAATCTAGGAAATCACCATCCATGAACCTTTCCTAGTCTCGGTTAAGGAACCTCTCTTCAACCGGGAGTCCAGTGCTTCGATCGACGATCTTATGAGTTGGCTTGACGACCATTGCAAATAATTCCCCGGCGTACGCTGCTGCCTCGCCTACGTGGCACAATATTACAATTTTATATTAGCTCTCTGGGTGCGGTTATAACATTAGATGTGTCACACCCTCATCCCAATAAAGGATATATTACAAGAAAAAGGGGTGACTAGGAAGATATGTGTCATCCCAAAACTACCAGGATCATAGATACAGTGTCCCAATCCACAACCTACCCAATATCAAGGCATGATAGTGTTAGGGTGCGTAAACCAATGGAGTAAATCATTCCAAGAATAAGTAGATCGAATTCAGCGGAAGCGCAAATCATTTTTAAATTGAATATTACAAGAATGTCGGTTCACTGATGATAACATATATTACAGCTACTATATCCCGTATCCATTTAGTAAATTCCATAAATTTATACGTGGAGTCCGTTTATGACTAAAGATGATTACTAAAGTAAAAGTTTAAATTACGCCACAAGGGCACCATTCTTGGTGTACATCAAGATCCAAGTTCAAGTCACTGGCTCCACTTGATTCGCATCAAAAGTAGCACATCAAGAGATTACCTGCATATTAACTAAAAAGAGGTTGCTCAACGGGATTAGCTCCACAAGCTAGTGAGAGAGCAAGGGGAATGGACATACACACAAACACACAATTTGAAATCAATCCATGATGCATGCACATGTTAGATTCATGTTTCACCTAGCACACAATTCTAAGTCAAGTGTATACTACTATGATAACTCGGTAGACACTGTAGGTCACTTAACTTATCGCCACAATGAAACCTCAGTTATCACAAGGGAGCCTACGCTGGTAGAAGCCATCAGACTATCCAATGGCAGACCCCGATAGCCGTCACTACGCCTGACCTGGCCTCTCTCCCCCACAGGCAATAGGTGCTCAGACTATCGAACACATAAACCCCTGTTGGTAAGGGTCGTAGCATAAGGGAATAAGAATCCTAACGACAAGTATACTATATGCAAGTCCTATTGTCCCGAGAGGTATTCTGGGTGCATCAATGTTCCATTCCATCCAGTACCCGGGTACCAACATGACACGGCACATACAGATCAGGATGACAACCAACACATTTTATAAATATTTCTGGGGTTCCGGTACCGATACACCCAGTACCATGACCCGATACAATAATGAAACAATTAACATATCCACTTTCGAACCAGTTCACAATCAAGATAGATAATGCAAATGTGCAAGATGCTTATAAGTCGTATAATAACATGATATGAATAATTAATGTATAGCAAACCCAAACAATCACCCAAAACCCACTCACCTAATTCGGGTATCACCCGACGTGGTTGACATGAATCTCACCGGTGCACGTTCTTTCCAACGAGTTGGGTAGCTTAAGGACGCGAGAGCAAGTGTTAAAAGATGTATAGAGGGGTCCTATGTTATTCCCCCAAAGTTAAAATTGGCTTTCAAACAAGATAGCACAGACGGACTCACGGACGGAAGCAACAGGGTGAGTCCGTCCCCGGCTCCGTTCAGGCTAACAAGTCAAAATACAAGGGACGGATCCACGGACGGAACCTCCACATGAATCCATTCCTGCATCCGTTTGTAGACGCTGAATTTTGGCACCTTGAAAGTGTGACTTGACAATGATGATCAAAGCTTGACTGGCTTGCGTGGTGACCAAATGGTAAAAAGTTACCAATTTACCCTTATCCCACTTTTTGTAACCAAACTGTCCCAAGTAGAGCCCAAATCCCTAGGATAGCCTTAGTTAGCCATTTTAAGCCCACATGTGAAATTTCACTCCAATCTGACACCTATTGTCAAAATGATTGTTTTACCCCTGGTCTGGTTCTCAGTATCTGGACCGCCCGATTTGGCCCAAAACACTTTGGATGACCTTATTTGGTCATATTAAGCTTGGATGTAAAGTTTAGGCCAATTCAGATAACTTTTGTGAAAATGACCGTTTTGCCCCTGACATGGTTCTTGGTACCCAAGCCACCCGATGTGACCTGAAACCATTTGGATAACTTTATTTGATCATATTGTGCTTACATGTAAAATTTCATGTAATTCTGGTCATTTGGACCTTGATCAATGTGAAACACCATTTATGTACTTTCCTTGATATCCGTGCCATTTTAAGGTAAAATCCGGCCATATCTGCCACACAGATGGAAAGTACGTGTTGAGACCTTCGCGGAGATATGTGGTGCGTCAAAATGGGCCACACGGATTGGGAGATATCAGTGCTTGAATATGGACCCTTAAAATGGAATCTTTTGAAAAAAAGAGAAAAAGAAAAATTAAAAAAAATGTTGATCAACCCAAGCCAGATCGGATTAACCTGACCAGACCAACCCAAGCCAACCTAGCCTGGCTGAGCCAAGGCCAATCCTTTGGGAGCCACACTAGGCCCACCAACCACCCCCACATGGGCTTGGCCCCATGCCCACATGCATGTGTGCCAGCCAAGACAAGGAAGGCTGCACCTGCTTAGGCTGCCCAACAGGCCTAGGCACACGCAAGCCCCAGCTGCCCACCCACCTTATCCCCAGCCATTAAGGCCCAAGGGTCTTTGAGACATTTCCTCGAATGGATTTTCTCCTATAAATAGGAGGTATTTTGGAAGGTTGAAAGACCCAGAAACTTCATGAAAAAATTATTTTTGTGAAGCTCATTCTCCCCTTTGTCCATCCATGCCAGATACATCCCTAGATCATGCTCCCAAAGACATATAAAATTCCTCAAATACCCCTTGTTCACCACTCTTGCCATTCGGGGCAACCACACTTGGAGTGGCTTTTGGTGCTTTCCAGCGATAATTTCGGCCATCCAAGGATATGTAAACTGAGTCCAGACACTTCCACGCTTCAAAGGTAGTTTTTATATATTTTTATTTATTTGTTATGTATTTCTTTTGATTTTTTTTAGTTAAAAGAGGCTGTTTTCAGTTAAAAACACTTCAAAATAACACAAGAGTGGTAAATTTCTGAATATTTTAGGGAATATGTTTCCCGCTGTGCTTGATGTCCATTAATTTTCCTGAGATCCAAATCATGTTTTATGTGACACTTTTGCCCTTGTGAGTGTTTTAGAGTTATATGCATTCTGATCCTGTGGGTGGGGATTTGGACAGAATCATTTTGACCATGTTAAAGAGCAGGTTTCCATTAGTGGTTGTGGGCTTTGGTTTGACCCAATTGGGATCTGGGATGGGGATTTTGTATTTTTCTTTGTTTTCCCTTCTTTTCAACACTTCAAAAACATAAACAAAAAAAATAGTATAAATGCATAAAAATTCACAAAAAATTTATGGGATACGTATTTCATCAGGCTTAATTTTATGGGATCATTAGTCACTGACATGAATGTTTGATCATTTTCATGTGTTCCCTACCCCGCTTAGGGACGTAGATGTCATTTTCTATTTGTTGTGAAAATCCAAGAAAATTAGAAAAACATAAAAAAATATATGTATTTCTAAGCATTAAATTCTGTTTTAAGTTGTTTTAGAATGTTTTCATATGCATACATGCCCTCCATGAATCATAACCATGTACAAAAAGTCATTCTTGCCCTCGGGGGCATTTTGGTAATTTACCAAATGCAAGCCCATTATGCCATCCGGTAGTCTTACTCGACATGTTTAGTAATTTCAGGTTTAATGACATATCAAATGCCTGAAATGACTTAAAAGTTCTTGTTCTAGCATTTTTACCATTTTGCCCTTTAGGGGTATTTTGGTTGTTTTGTGACCGAATAGTGATTAGGGCCCCAAAAAGGTTGCTGTCATTTCCTTTGCATTTTTTAACATTCATAAGCATGTCTTAAGCATATTTTTTTCTTTTTCATGAGTTTTTCATGCATTTTGCCCTCTAGGGGCATTTTTGTAATTTTGATCATTTTGATGCTTAAGCCATTTTGTTTATCAAACTTATCCATGATATTACCATTGCCCTAGGATCTTAATAATTTTGCACAATTGACTATGTTTTTTACCATAGAGTTAGGTTTTCTAACTTAGGTAAAATAAATCAACTAGATTAATTAGGGCGCATAATGTACATAATCACCTAACTTAGGGGTAGTAATTAGGATTAAAACATTAATTTTAATGAGCCTAATTAGGTCCATAAATTTCAACAAAGATAATCAAAACACAAAAAAAAAAGTTTAATTAGGTACATAATATGTATAACACAATAGTATACAATAGAGTTTGGTCTATGAAGACCGACCGTAGGCCGGGCGGTTGTTGGGTGCCTAACACCTTCCTAGCCTGTAATTTGACACTTACCCAGAGATCTGGAGCAGACCATCCATTGAGTCATTGGAGTTAATTTAGCACCTTTCTGCGAAGGATGGGCATCATTTGTGGGTCCTAGACCCTGATCTAGGTGACGACTCCCTATACCATTAACAACAATCCCCGCGCCGCTCCCATGCTCGGGTGCACCACTCCAGAAAGAGGTCGCGGATCAATTTTCGTTCGTTGCGCCTCCACCGTTCAAACCCTGAGACATTTCTGAGAGGGAACGGAACCACGGACGGAGGCAACAGAGTGAATCCTCGCTTGAGCCAGTTACCAACATACAATGGACGGAACCACGACGGTGGCTCTGTTCGTGCATCCGTCGAGATTCTTTCCGAGATTTCATAAGATTTTCTTCTCCATCTTGGAACCTGGAGTTCACATGGCCCTCAGGGTCAAGGAGGGGAGCCATAGGCCTTCCTAGGGTCACTAGAACCTAGTCCTACCTCTTGGGTCCAAGATCACACAAGGATCTAACTCCTTTTGGTCCAATATAGGGCTTGGGGTTTGAAAACCATAGAATAGCAACAATGGCTGTAAATTGGCTGAGTGGAGCTGACATTAGGGATTGGTCTTCATTAATAGAGTCTCATTAAGGACTAAGCTCCACCTTGAGTCCCAAATAGAACCCTAGGTCAACTCTACCTTAATAAACCTATCTGAACTTAAGAATAAATGAAAAAGAGAGAGGTACCATGAGATAGAAACATACCTTGGTGAGTGGAGCTCAAACACCAACTCCAGCCAGCCTTGAAGATCCACCTTCTCTTCTCTCCTTCTTCCCTTTTTCTTCTTTTCTTCAATCCTTGCCTGGACAGCAAGAGGAGAGGAGGTAGGGCAGCAAGACTCCTCTTGCTTCCCCTTTTTCTTCCTTCCCCTCCCATTCCTCTTTCTTTCTCCTTCTTCTCCTCCACGGTTTGGCTTGGAGGGGGAGAGTTGGGAGAGCTTAGAGTTGCGCCCTCTCTTTTAAAAGATAAAATGGGCCTTAGGGCTTGTTTGCCTAGGTACCCCCAAGGCTAAGAATCCTTTAAGTTCAAGTTGGCCTTAAGGCCTGTTTGGCTAAGGTTACAAACCCTATTAGGTCTAATTGGTTAGGACCACTGTTAGCAAAAACGCATTTAAAACTCCGTTTTAAACACGTTCCTGTATTTTACCGTTTTAAACACGTTTTGCTGTATGCTTTCCAAACATACGGTAAAAAATGGCAAACGGCAAGCATTCCCGTTTTAAACGCATTTAACACACGTTTAAAACACGTTCCCCTTTTTTTGGCATTTTTTAAGACCTTGGACTTAACTGATCATATCTCTCTCTCCCGAACTCTGATCGGCTTGATTCTTTCACCGACGTAAAGATGACTCAAAGGGCTACATTTTTCATGGTATCACCTTCAATTCAAAGTCAATGCATGAATACCGAACATAGAAGCATGTATTTCAAATAAAAATTTCTCAATTTATATGAGAATAGTGGCCTTTTTTTGGTTCCGTTTTTTTGAAATATAAACGTTTAAAACCCGTACCGCCCATTTTCTGTGTTTTACCATTCTCTGTTTTTTTGCCCGTTTTATTTGACCGTTCGTTTACAATTTTTTACCGTTTAAAAGTTGTACCGTAAAATTCCGTTTTATTACCGCTCCTGTTTTTGCTAACTATGGTTAGGACACATTTGGCTTAGCCTAAGGTCCTATAAAGACATTTTAGTTTTAAGGTTTGTTTGGCTCAAGCTAAATAAAAGACCCCATTGTTCATTTAAGTTAATTCTTGTGAGCCAATTTCATGGCCCACAAACCAAGAGAGGGTAAGGGTGGGGAGTCATCTTGTCCGAGGACCTAGTTACTGTGTCCGGAACACGGGGACGTGGGTCCCACATGAAAATGTAACAAAAGGGCAAAAAACAGCACAGATGGATCCACGAACGAAACCAGTTTGGTGAGTCCGTTCATGACTCCGTTGCTGCTGTAAGGACCCAAATTACAAGGAAAATTACGGGGCTTTGACTCACACTTCCAGGACTTCGAGGGGATACGTATAATAAAATTTAGGGTTCAAGTTTTATCCAAGGTGGGGCCCAATCGCCCATCAAGGTGTGAATGCAACCCTCGAGTTCTAACTTTCCTCCTCTTGACTGTTACAGTCCAAGGTCACAGGTACTGACCATTGGCATCGTGGCATCACCCGTCAGGAAAAGTTCAATTTGACCCGTGGTATTAGGGTGTATTTCGGGTATGGGTGTAACAAGATGTGTATGAAACAATATAATTTCTCTCATGTAAAAAGAAAATGAAAAATAGAATTAAAGGGTACAAAGGTGAAACCGGATCTGAACCGATATTATAAATTATATGTAAACTGATTGTTAACCGGATAACGAAAACCAAATAGAAACCATTACAACCACACCATATATAAAATAAATCTGATTTTGAGTGATTCTTATTCGACGTGATTTTGATTTCTACCTTACAAAATGTACTCCAAACAAAAATCACATCGTATAATCAAAACCGCACCGTTTAACATTCTGACCTACAAAGTCATCTTAGACAGTCCCTCTGATAAGTCCAATCACCGAATTTAGCTTGTGGGCCAATGAGGGGGTGTTTAGATTGAGCACGTGGGGGTTGAAATTCGGCCCACTATTTACTGGCAGAAAAAAAATGATTGTTGCACTTTTTACCGAAAACATGTCGAATGGGAATGTAGTTTGGTTGGGTTGAGTTGGATCGGTATCAATCCTAACGCAGTCAAGAGTACATTCCCCAATCTTGATCCTGCCAGGCCCAATTCTACGTGAAAGTTTATTAGCCCTAACCCAGACTGGCCCAATTAACCTTACAAATTTGGGCCAATGGGCCCAATGACAAGTTATGTCCACCACAGGGCAAATCCATTAGGCCCAAATTTTATGGAGAGATTCAACCCCTTTTTTGTAGGAGAGGTAAGCTCCTAGGTCCCTCGGACGGATATGCTCTGTGGGAGAGCATGATTGAGAGAGGTGTAAGGAAGAGAGTTTGTAACCCTTTTTTTGCATTGCTAGTGAAAACTACTCTCATCACACCGTGGATATAGGCATCTTGCTGATCAATCCACACATATCCTTGCATCGTGATTATTTGATTATTTTTCTTTTTGTGTTATGTTTTCTGCATTGCTAATAGGGTTTCGTTTCTACAGTTGGGACATATTTGAATCCCTAACAACCGCAAAGGAATTCAAGAAAGTGGATCAACTTGGGGGAGGATACATTTGTAAAAGGTTACCACCATCCTTGTTTCAAGTTCGGACCGGTTCCTCATAGGTGAAGGCCGGCTTCATGTATGGTTTTATGATGACACAAATTTTCTTTGACTTTCACAAATACCCCTCTATGATGCCATTAAGAGTATTTAGAAGGGCTTTGTGGAAGATAAAGGACACATGTCACCATGAAATTATACGTGAAGAGTCGTTACACTCCACACACGAGGAGTTGATCCATACTCCATTATATCATTTGATCCATCTATGATGGGTCATAGAGCAAATTAAGCCTAGCGAACAATGTAATTGAGAAAATAGTCCCACATCTGTTACCTTTGCAGTCTTTTGTCCCCTCATATACCTGTGAGTCACTTCATCCAAAAGTTAGTTAAGAGTTTCTGAGATGGACATCTACATGGTATGAGAGAGAATTTTCTCTAGTCTTGATGCAGGTGCCTCTAGACCTATCTTCATTTATCTGAATCTAACTCCTCTTAGGTTCCCTGTCCGGTCAGGTTCTTAGGTTCCTCTCATAGGGAGCCGGAAATGACGACCTCACCCCTTGCCCGAACACATTGCCCGGGTGGGGTGAGGTTGTCATTTCCGCCCTCCCTATGAGAGGAACCTATGAACCTGATCGGGCAGGGAACCTGATAGGAGAAAAATTCCATTCATCTGTGCATGTGTAGGTAGTTTTGTCCCCTTACATGTGAGGGGGAATTGTGAAAATCGTTTAACATCAATTACCTTAGGGGTTTTTCGTCCTCTCATATACCTATGAGTCCCTCCACCCAATTGTTTGAGCTTTTAAAATAGAAATTTACACACAGAACCAAAACAACATCAACATAACATCTTTCGTAAGTTGCCTCCATTGCCAAGTTTGCCTTCTGTTGCACTATATCCCATAAATGGATGGAAAGGAATTTCAGAATCTTCCGAAACAAAACCCAAATGAGATCAGCTATCATCAGAGCTATTCGCATGGATGTGGAAGATTGTTGTCGTGCTTCTCTTCCCAAGGAACACAAGTTCTCTAGGAGCTTGATTCTATCTGATAGATAGGGGGTGCATCGCTTATGGACCCTTAGGTCTTGGCCTTAGGTTTTTCTTGTTGGTGTTGTCTTGTTGATCCCTTCTCTCGGGGTGGGCTGGCTCTCTAGGGGTTGAGATGGTGGGCTGTAGTTGGCCGAGGATCCTAATCCTCGCATACAGGTACCACATGTTCATGGTAGGTTATAAAATTGCAATCAGCTAATCTAGATTGGTTTGGAACAGATATTCCGATTCAAAAAGAGGAGCTAGAGAATCAATATGGCTTGTGGACTGCAAAAATTCCAATTCAATATGGGTGATTCTGCCAATTTGGTTCCAATTCCTTGAACAATATATGCTAAAACCTAATCCAATTTTCTATTATTAAATAATCTGTAAATGGACCTACTTATGTCAAGTGTGTTCGAACTGAGTCACGTACGGGGGCTCTAGGGTAACTAATGTGAAATTATATGGCGAGGAAATCTTCTTGGTTAATCGAAGACAAAATTAATAATACAAAAAAATAATGATATCCAATTTTTTAATTATCTTTTGTCTTATATGATCGTATCAAATAGTGACAGATTGACAAATCAACATAAATTCTTAAAAAAAAAAAAAAACAAAGACAAATCAACATAAATCATGCATGGTACATGGAGAATATACTCTCTCCTAAGAATATTGAAGTAAGAAAAAAACAAATTATAACTTGCGTACAAGAAAATCCTTTGAAGAAAAGAGAAAATTAACATTCAATGCTAACATATTAGAAAAACAAGAAATTCCACAATGCAAGCAAAACACAAACTTCCCTAAACGGGAGATTGTGTTTGTTTTATTTGTTGGGGAGGGTTGGGAAGGGAACCAAGAGTTCATCTTATTGAGTTGGGTTCTATCCTCTGCAGTGCGGGAATCTGGCGGTGCACTGCAATGTGGCTCTGAGAGCTCAACATGTAGAAGAAGCTTCATCCAATGGAACGAGCTCGATGCAAAAGGCAGTTTTTTTTTTTCCTTTTCTTCTCGATACTGTTGGATGTCGCATCTTCCACATGTCGAGTTTTCAGGGCCGCATTACAATGCACCGCCAGATACCCACACTGCGGAGAATTTTTTTTTCCGATTCCGACTAGCTTGCAGGGTACCCAATCCCGTGACGTTTGTTGCGGAAGATGAAGAACACTGCACTGGCAAAGAAACCAACCAAGGGAGGCAAAAGCATTACCAACACCTTCTGAGCAGACTCGAACGATGGATAGTAGCAGTTTACGGTGTTTGTGTCCAATAGCGAAACCACTGCAAACACAATCAGTGTCCAGAATGCATGCACAAAGTCTCGGAATCTAAGCTTGTAAGACGATAAATTCACTTTCTCTGATGCTGGTGATGGCCAGAACCCATTAATGGTTGCAATCCCATAATGAACCAACCCATCACTGCCCGTGTAACTATCTGTAAAAGTTGAGAAGAAGCAGGAGAAGCCACAGAAAACAAGGAGAATACCGGTTAGGTATTTGTTGATGGTGTGAGGACAACGTCCGTTGTCGGTGAAGACTGGATTTAGGAATCGAAACAAGAAGACAGTCCCAGTAGGTAGAAGCTTGAGGAGGCTTCCCATCCCTTTTAATGCTTTGTCTGTCATGCCTTCTTTGGTTGTCCCAGAAGTTGAAGATGAATTCTTGTCTTTCGCCATTTTTCTGCTCTAAAATATGCTCCCCTTTGATGTTCCAGAACCTAGTTATATAGGGCTTCCTCAACTTTGGTAGATCCTTAGAGCCATCATATTTAGGTTCATATATAGTAGCAGCATTGGCAGTGAGAAAGAGAGAGAGCGAGAGAGAGAGAGAGAGAGAGATGAAAGAAGCATTTCTATCTTGCACGTAAAATGGAATTGGGCAGCTGAGGCTTTGACCTTTGGTTTAACTTGAAATCTTGAACTTGATGTGGGCCTCTTTACTCCTTTATTTATCTCTATGTAGTCATCAAGTTAGAGAAATCTCGTAGCTACCAGTAAACAAAAGTTAGCAGAAGGGATATTCAATACTGGAACTGTAGATGAAACCCATATGACTGATTAATCTCCAATTGCCTCCATTCGTCTCTCAATAGAAAAGAAGATGGAATTGAAGCAGATAATACTGTTTAAGGTTTAAACAGAAAATAAAATGCATATTAGAGCAGAAATAAAAAGGAAAAGTTTTTGCTACTACACTTGTAGCAGGAATGCTTGCAGCCAAGGAAATGGAATAATTCACTTCTCCTATGGGTTTATAAATACCCTCTTAGGTTTTAGTATTTTCTAAAATACCCTTTAAGATCCCATTTCCTTGGCTGCCAGCCTTATAGCAGGAACATTCCTACTACTAGTGTAGTAGCAAAATTTCGTCTAGAAATAAATGTTGATGAGAACAACTTGTTAAAAATATGTGTCCATCAAATTCAAATTTGATTGAATAAATAATTATTTTATTTTTTCATGAATTTATTTGATTGACTTATAAGATTGTTCCAAGGGTTTTCACACAAAACCGTTCTCAACTAGGGATATGCTCGAATATTCTGTCTAAATGGTCGTTATAATGTATGTCACGAGAAATGATGATTTCAAATTATATATCAAGTATGTGTATAGAAAAAAAAAATCTCATACAAATCTCATATTTGTTACTGCCTGTTGTATAAGGACGAGATTCGTACCCGTAACATTTAGACAAGACCTGACATCCTGTCTAAATGGTCATTACATTATATTTCACAAGAAATGATGATTTCAGAACATAACTGTAATTATATATCGTGTATGTGTATAGAAAAAAAGTAAATCTCATATGTGTTATTGGCTGTTGTATAAGGATGAGAATCGTACTTGTAACATGTTGACCCTTTTTTACCTAAAAGATCCTTATGGTTACTGTGTTGCATTACGGGTTTTGATACACCAAAGGGTTGATGTCTCTCGGACTACATATCGGTGTGCTAGATTCAAGGTGATGCATCGTGAGCGAAAGAGATGCTCAACATGGAATCCACTACCCTTGATTGAAAAATATCAAATAGAGAGAATGTTTGTGATCGATCAGACTGAAATTTGGATCCAATGATGTTTTTGTAAATTTTGTACAAAAATTATTTTCATATTATCGCATATATTATAGTATTAGTTTAATGACGTTTGAACAGGTTTTTGGCGTCCGGTTGTGATCACAAAATCTGATAAGAACATGTACAATATATCGGTGTTTGGCAGTATTAAATTACGTGCCTTATTATTTTTTAGAGATATTGTTTAGTGAAGGGTCCTATGTACAAATTAAAAGAGTTTAAATATGCACGACAATTATCGAGAAATAAAAATAAATTAATTATCTTTTTAATTATGGCAATGAAATATACTTTAATTAGATAATTGCCTGTAGTGAGTGAGTAATTGTTTCTTCCTCAACTTTAATAGATCATAAGCCATACCTAGGTTCATATATAGTAGCACCATTGGGAGAGAGATATATATAGTAGCACCATTTAGAGAGAGAGAATTTCTATCTTGCAAGTAAAATGGAATTGGGCAGCTAATTCTTTGACCTTTGATTTACTTAAAATCTTGAACTTGATATGGGCCTCTGCTCCTCTATGTACAGACAAAGAGTTTCTGGCCTCAATCCCTTTCTGGGTGCACTAACAGATAAAAGATTTGGTTAGTAAAGACAAAAAAAATCACTGACTTGTATATATCCATTTGCATTGTTGCGTGGAAGAGAAATCTCATAGCTACCAGTAAACACAAGTCAGCAGAAGGGGTATTTGATACTAGAACTGTTAGATGAAACCCATATTGAATAAACAAAGAATTGAAGCAGACAATACTGTTTGAGTAAGGTTTAGACAGAAAATAAAATAGCTAGCTAGGTAGATTAAGTAGCACTATCAAGGCGCTGGAAGAATGTTAGTTGTTACTAGATGATACAACTTGGGTGAAGGCATGAAGCTCTGAAGTAGGAAAGACTCAATTCCCTTTTTCTTCTAACAAAGAGTTATTTAGTTACACGACACTATATTAAAAGAGAAGGTTCTCTGAGAATGAGGAGCACACCAATGAGGTTTGACAAAATGGCATCATACATTATCAAAGCCCACGTCGTCCGCCTAAACAGAAGTCTCTTTTTCTCGTTGGTCATGGATAGAGAAAGATTTTTTACCAAAAAAATGTATAGAGAAAGACTCTAAAAGAAAGGGCAAGGGATTGGTACGCCGCCCGCTTACTTGCATGCGGGTGGCTGGACCAATGGGGCACATGCATGAGAGGGGCAGCGAGCCCTTTCCAAGGGTTTGGAGAGAGAGACAAACATAAGCTGGGCAGATCGGTGGCATGCCAAGCCTTTTCCCAAAAAGAAAATACTTCACATGTTAACTCATATAAATATTCATTGATTTCTTTGAATTGATTCTTCACAATATGGAGTATATATAATTACAAGAGATGTCATAGTCGGTGAAGATTTACAAGAACATCACAATAGGATTTGGAATCTTTGATAGATAGAAACTAATATCACATGTGATTGGTAGAATCCATATCACATGTGTTTCCTAAAAAGAGAGGATACCGATCTTGAGAGTCCATAACAAGTTGGATTCTCAAGATTGGTTGATACACCCCCTCAAGTGGAAGGTCCGTGAGAGTAGAGCTTCAATTTGTCCCTCAAAAATTTGAATCGCGCAGCGGAGAACGCCTTGGTCATGATGTCCGCAACTTGGTCATTGGTGGAAATAAACTGAACCGAAAGTTACTTTTTGGCCACCCATTCATGAACAAAGTGGAAGTCGGTTTCAACATGTTTGGTATGAGCATGAAATATTGGGTTTGTAGACAAATAGGTAGCATCAGTGTTGTCACACCATAGGATCGGGGGAGCCTTGATTGGAGACAATTTCATTGAACAGTGACTCTAGCCAAATGAGTTCAGTCGCCACATCAGCTAGGGCTTTGTATTCTGATTCAGTAGAAGACTGAGCCACTGTTTTTTGTTTCTTGGAGCCCTAGGAGCCAAGGTTAGGGCCAATAAAAATTGCAAAACTCCCAGTGGATTTGCGATCTACCCCATCACTGACCCAATCTACATCGGAAAAAGCTTGGACATGAAAGTTAGTTGTACGATGGAACAAGAGACCATGATCCCGAGTGTGCTTCAGATAGCGTAAAATACACTTGACCATGCCCCAGTGTTCTTCAGTCGGGGCATGCATAAATTGACATACACGATTAACAGAAAAGGAGACATTCGGTCGAGTCAGGGTCACATACTGTAATGCCCCAACAATTGAGCGATACAAAGTAATCAGGAAAAGGGACACCCCTTGAATCAAACGTTTTGCTACTAGTAGCCATGGGAGAAAGGACGCCTTTACAATCAATCATGCCAGAACGATCTAGGAGATCACCAATGTATTGGGACTGAGAGAGAAATAACCTGGGGGTGCAGTGTGGCCTCAATCCCTAAAAACAAATGCACTGGACCCAGGTCCTTGATTGAGAACTCGGATGCAAGTGATGATAGCAAACGAGTCACCTAGGCTGTGGTGCTGCCAGTAATCAAAATATCATCCACATAAATGATAACATACATCAATGTGCGGCCAGTACAGTAAATAAAAAGTGAGGGATCTGTTTTGGAAGCCAAAAATCCAAACTGCAGTAGGAATTGAGTGAGGCGCTGATACCAAGCACAAGGTGCCGGCGAATCGGCCAGTTGTGGGATACGGCAAGGGAAATAATGGTACGGATTGTGGTGGGTTTGACCACAGGGCTAAAGGTGTCAGTGTAGTCAATCCCATGTTGTTGGTGAAAACCCTTCGCCACCAAACGGGCCTTGTAGCACTTAAGGGTGTCGTTAGCCTTGCATTTAACTCTGTAAACCCACTTGCATCCCACTAAATTCATGTCAGGGTAGGGGGAACTAGGGACCACGTGCCATTATGGACCAATGCATTGAATTCTTCAGACATTGTTGTTCTCCATTCAGGGATTTTATTGGCCTGGGAAAAGCAAGTCAGTTCAGGAGAAAAGGTAGAAGGAGAGGATGTATTTAGGGCTTGAGGAGGGTTGGGCCTAGCACGAAGCCGCATAGAGTGCACGCGGTTGTTGGGTGGAGGTAAGGGTGGTGGGGCTGGTATGGATGGGGAACCAGCAGGTAAACCATAAAAATCCTGAATTGGGAGAGTGCTTGTGGTAAGGGGGAAGCCATACGGCTGGATTGAGATTGGGGATTGGGGGAAACAAGTGGGATGGGATGGGGAGCCACAACAATGGAGGGACCGCCAATGGGAGCTACAGCCCAAGGAGTGTGTGGAGCTGTTTGGGATGATGGATGGGGTCCAAGGAGAGATGAAGTGGCAAAGGAAAAAATTGTTTCATTGAAACGAACATATCGTGCAATATAATAACGTCTAGTGGCATGGTCAAGGCAGCGATAACCATGCTGATTAGGACTGTACCCTAAAAATACACACGGAACAGATCGATAATCCATTTTGTGGCGATTGTAGGGCCTTATTAGGGGATCACACAGACAGCCAAAAATATGAAGGAAAGTGTAATCTGGACTCTTATGAAGAACAAGTTGGAACGGTGAAAAATGATGAGATACTTTGGAGGGCATACAGTTAATAAGGTAAATTGTAGTTTCAAAAGCAAAGTGCCAGTATTGCCATGGGACCGATGCATAGGCAAGGAGTGACAGACTAGTCTCAACAATATGGCAATGACGCCTTTCCACTGAGCCTTGCTGCTCATGAGTATTAGGAGATGAAACACGGTGTGAAATCCCAAGGGAAGAAAAATAACTTGGGAGAGAGTGATACTCACCACCCCAATCAGTTTGAATGGACCTAATCAGGCAGGAGAATTGACGCTCAACCATTAGCTGAAATTGACGAAAAATTCCATGCACATCAGATTTGTTTTTCAGGCAATAAAACCAAATAAATTTAGAGTAATCATCTATAAAAATAACAAAATAACGATGTCCGTCAATTGAAGGTTCCGGGGAAGGACCCCATACATCACTAAAAATCAAATCAAGGGACAAGTAACTACGAGAATTAGTTTCATTTAAATGGAGACGGCTGGCCTTGCCTAACTGGCAGGCAGGGCAGAGATTGCATAGATGAGAAGAGCTACAATGTAAGTTATTAGCACGCAACATTGATCGAAGAAGGTGTTCATGGGGATGACCCAAATGAGAATGCCACCCATCAAAGCTGGTCCGTTCAACTAGCAGAAGGGAATGAAGAAGAGGATGGGAGGGTGTACAGTCCATCCTTACTCGGTCCAGTAAGTAAGGTCGCTTTGGTTACCTGATCCTTGACACAAAAATAGGAAGGATGAAATTCAAAAAGTACGCCATTATCATGTGCAAAGCGTTGAACTGAGAGAAGAGGTTTGGTAATAGAAGGAACATGAAGAATATTTGATAAATTAAAAGAGAGAGAAGGAGGGGAAAGAATACCATTACCAACATGAGAAATGGGCAGCCCCTTACCATTGCCAACGTAGAGATTATCAGAACCAAAATAGGTGTCAAAGGAAGACATAGACTGTAAGTTAGGGGTGACATGATGGGTTGCGCCGGTGTCAGGGTACCAAGTTAAGGCAGTAGATGGAGGGATTGGAAGGGTAGGGGAGAAGGGGAGGTTGTGCATGGTTAGCCTGGGGTGAATACGGTGGAGGGGGGTAGTGAGGTTGATAAGGAGATGGAGAAGGATAAGGGTTGGGTGGGCGATAAAAGCATGTCTGAGTGAGATGGTTGGTTCGATGGCATAGAGTGCAAAAAAGTCGTCCACCTGGAGAGTAACCACAACCACCACGGCCAAATCTGCCATGCCCCTCATGACCACGAGATGAACCGTGACCTGATGAAGAAGAGCCGGGATCACTAGAGGAGGGGGGACCATTGAACGGTGTTGGCAGAAGGCGTTGGTACAGATGCTGGAATGTCTGTAAGAGAGAGGTTACTAAAAGACAGCATACTTTCATGGCTGAGGAGAAGCCCATGGAGTTCAATGTATGTGGGAGGCTGAGGCCGATTCGGAATCCCAGAGACGACGTCTTGAAGATCATCTCGAAGGGCACGAAGAACCTGCACATTAAATTCTGTGGGCTTCAGAGGCAGCCAATTCGTCGGATATGGACTTGGCTCGTTGAAGGAGAAGGGTAACACTCTCGTCTGGTTTTTGCCAAAAATTAAGTAAATCAAGTTAAAGGGACACGAGCCTGGCTATTGATGCTGAACCGAAGGCCTCATGTAATGCATCCAACACTCATGGCTGGTTTCTTTTTCCAATAGGAGAGGAACCAGTGTCTCTGAGAGAGACGCTACAAGTAGGCTGACCAGTTGTGAATCTTGCTTGATCCAAGCAGTAGCTTTAATGGGATCGGTCGGGCAAGGGTTGGACCCATCGAGATAATTGATAGGCCTTGGCCTTTGAGGAAGGGCACAGCCTCTTTTGCGTCAAACAAGAAAATTGGTTGGTGTGAGTTTAATGGAGAGCAGATGGTAGGCAGATGGAAAAGTAAGTGGTGATGTGGTGGAAGAAGAAGTGGAGGGGGGAAGAGAGGCAGCGGTGTAGGATTGAGTGGAGGGTTCGGTTGCCATTGGAAAGAGCACCGACTATGGGAAAGAGGAGGGCACCGCCACAGAAGAGGATCACCATACTCGTTGGAGCCAAAGGCGCTACTCGGTGGAGCAGAGAAAAAAAAAAGGCTCTCTGATACCATATTAACTCATGTAAGTATTCATTGATTTCCTTGAATTGATTCTCCATAATATGGAGTATATATAATTATAAGAGATGCCATAGTCGGTGAAGATTTACAAGAAGATTACAATCGGATTTGGAATCTTTGATAGATAGAAACTAATATCACATGTGATTAGGAGAATCCATATCACATGTGTTTCCTAAAAACAGAGGATACCGATCTTGAGAGTCCATAACAAGTTGGATTCTCAAGATCAGTTGATAACATGCATTCATCGATTGGGAAATGCAACTCCATAATGACAATAAGCATTACCTCAAGTGCAATGAAGTCATTTATATGAAGAGGAGAGAGATAGACACATAAGTGCTAGTATACCCTGCTCCAACAGCTCAGAGAACCTTATCCCCTATTTTAATTAGGATGAATTTCAATTTCTCCAATATCCTTATTCATATTGGGTTTGATCTCAAAGTCTATTTGATTTTGCAATTTTTTCTCCAAGGCGAAAGTTCTAAGGAGAACATCAGATTTTCATCCATTTTCCTCTCAAAGAGAAATATTTTATCATCCTTTTGGGAAAAAAAGGAATAGAGAATCACCAACTAGATTAGGGTCTAGCTAGGACTCACAAATAAAATGACTCCACAAGTGACTCCAATGGAGATCAATCAAACAAAAAGATTAAGATACAAGTCAAGTTGCGGACCAATCAAGAACGGTGTTAGGAATCTCAGTCCATTTGGTTACTTGGTCAAAACAAATTAAACATAAAATAGGAAAGAAAAATTAAGATATGAGTAAGAGTAAATACATACCTTACGCGTTTGGCGTTACAAAACAATGATTAATATACACAAAATAAACTAAACATACACATGCTTGGTAAAAAAAAAAATATATACATATATATATATATATATATATATATATTTATTTATAAAAATACCACTAACTAACTAGCTTGCAAAACCCTAGCTAACCAGATTCAGGAGCTTACGAACAAATAGTTTGATCTAACATGTATATGTATTTCAAACTACCATATCAATGCAAAAACAAATAACTAAATAATAACAAGCAAATAAAGAAATACAAACAATATTCTTTAAATCATCCCATATGAATGTTTAGAGACATGAAATAAGATCCTAAAAATATAAGAAAATATGAATACAAGAAGAATGGTTTTCAACACTTTTACCACAATCTAAAATATCATAAAAATAACATAAAATAAAAAAATCCTAAAAAAAAAAGTCCTAAAAATATGATGAGTGCAGATCAATGACAAAACATAAAAAAGGAATCAAATCCATAATTGAAAACAAAAGAAGACTCTCCTATATGACAATAAAGTCTATATGCAATATGCATAATAAACATAAGCAATGTTGAAATAGGAAACTCAATGCATGAATGATGAGAGTATCCTTATAGTATGAAGAAAACACTAGAAAGCTAGCGAACAAAAGTGTAAGAAAAAAAAAAACAATGTTAAAATAGGATTTGATCCATACTAATGTCTGCTACTATTACACAGAAAGGTAATAATAATATATACCTCTTACCATGCAAAATATGAACAAAATATATCATCAATAAATTAAGGGTAATAGTAACATATACCTATTATCATGCAAAATATGAACAAAATATATCACCAAATAATTAAAAAAGCAATTAAAAGTAAAACGGAAAGGGATATACCTAATGAGAAAAAGCACCAGAATAATGGGGTGGAGGGCGCTCCAAACTAAGGTGGAGGCCCTAACTTCTCTCTCAAATTCTAAACTTGAGTTACAGTTGTAGGGGTGCTTACACTCTCTCAAATTTTTTCTTAAACATGGGGAAAGGGGTTATTTATAGGAACAAGCAACCTCGTTAGCCTCTCTACCTGGAGGATCTTACCCAAAACTGATAGATTTTGGGGGAGAACTAAGTGGGTTCTCATCAACAGTTGAAAAAAGGATAAAACTCTTCAACCAATAGAAATCAGGTAACATTGTGGTTTATCACGACCCAAAGGATTTCTTATGGTCCAAGAAATGTATTTGGACGATATATACTAAAGGTGTATCAGTTTCTCATTAAGGGTATTTTGGTCTTCTTGGGTAGATTAGGTTTATTGTTTATACCTTGTTTTGTCTCTTTGTATACATGATATTGAAGAACAGAACTTGGCCGTATGGCTTTTCTCCCAAATACGAGCATGGCCTTTCTCATGGCCTTTCTCTCAAATTAGATCATGGTATTAGAGCAGCCTCTTGGGATATGAACCGTAGCTGCTGCAATTTCTCGTCATCGCATGCATTTCTTCTATTTCTCTATTGCAAGCATTTCTTCATCGCACAACTTCTAGTCGGTTCTCTCCTCTGGTTGCACATTCTGGTTCTGCAGCAAGGATCTCTCCATTGCACAATTTCTGGTCGTATCCTCTGGTCATAAACAACTTTTGGTTCTATTGCATAAACAAGTAGCACCCTCTGGTTCTCTCCTCTTTCACAAATCAAATATCATTGTATTGCATTTTTCATTTGCAAATTTGACAAATATGGATGAGAAGAATCAACCAATTAGCATTCGATTGAATGGGGGAAACTATTCTTATTGGTCATCGGTGATGGAAATTTTTTTGCTTGGCAAAGGTCGGTGGGGCTATGTAACTGGTACATCAGTTAAGCCAACTGACCCTAAAGAAGAGACCTATGCAACTGCCATTGGCAAGTGGGAAATGGAGAATGCACAAGTTCTCACTTGGTTACACAACTCTATTGATCCTAGCATTGGAATGAATTGTTCTAAGTATAAAACTGCCAAGAAAGTTTGGAGTTATTTAAGTCAGATGTATCTTGAATCTAATTTTGCCAAATAGTATCAGCTAGAAATGAAGATTAGAAGTGCCAAGCAAGATGGTAAAACTATTCAGGAATTTTATAATCAGATGAGTGCATATTGGGACCAGCTAGCACTCATGGAACCTCAAGAACTTCAAGCCTTCAACAACTATATTTCTTATACAGAGCGCCAGAGGCTAGTTCAGTTTCTTATGGCTCTCCGGGATTAGTTTGAACCCCTTCATGGGTCTATCTTGCATCGCACTCCTTTGCCTACTGTTGATGCAGCCATATGTGAGTTGATCACTGGGGAGACTCGCTTTAAAGTTGCTCAAACAACCTCTCCTCAGCAATCTGTTTTTGCTACTTCCTCTGCACCATTGCTACCTACTCCCATGGCTCAACTTATTCAAGTTACAAGGAAACCAAAGCCTCTTGTTGCTATTGATGAGTGTAGTTTTTATCGTCAAAAAGGACATTGGACATCTTCTTTCCCGGCCTAACCTCCAAAAAGGGCGTTTCACTTCACAAACTCTGCAACAACCTCCTCGTACCAACTTTCAGCAGCTCACTCATGGTCTGACAGCTCTAGCAACTACAGCACCTACTGCATCTGCATCGAGTGATCACCTCTTTGCCTCTATGGTTCAGTCTATGATTGAGCAGCTGCATTCTATGCTTCATTCTCCTACTCTGGATCAGTCTCATATATCTGCCATGACCACTACACACACAGGTTTGAGTGGGTCTCATGTTTTTGGTTTAACCCCTCATCATTGGATCTTTGATTCTGGTTCTTCACACCATATGACACCTAATCTTTCATCTCTTAGCCATTGTGTTTCACCATCTTCCCCTGTTCATATTTTAACTGCAACGGTTCTCCCATGCTAGTTGAATCTATTGGTTCTATTCTACCTTCTCCCTCTTCCCCTTTGTCTATACCTGATTTTTTTATGTTCCACAATTATCTCTTGGCCTACTTTCCATTAGTCAATTGGCTGATTCTAGTTTTGATGTTCTTTTTTCTTCTACTGGTTGTGTTATGCAGGAATGGAAGTCACAAAAGCTAGTTGGGACTGGGCGTAGATCTAGCAACCTATATGTTTTGGAGAGTTTACATCTTCCTGCTTCTAGTTTTTCAGCACTTTCTTCATTTCAATTAGATAACAATTCTTCTTTTTATTTATGGCTCTCTAAGTTGGGTCATTTATCTTGTGATCGTTTGAAACATTTAGTATCCTTTGGTGTTTTGGGGAAAGTTTCTTTTAGTGATGTCTCAACTTGTAGTGGATATAAACTTGCTAAGATGATAGCATTACATTTTAATCTAAGTGCTTCTTTGTCTATTTCTCCTTTTTCCCTTGTGCATACTGATGTGTGGGGGGACCCTCTCGTGTTCCTACAAAGGGTGGCCCTGTCTATTATGTTTCTTTTGTTGATGATTATAGTCGTTACTGTTGGGTATTTCTTATGCATCACAAATCTGAATTTTTTAAGATCTATCGCAACTTCTCTTCCATGATTTAGACTCAGTTCTCTACTACCATCAAGATACTCTGCTCGGATTTAGGTGGGGAATATTTATTGGGAGAATTCACAGAATTTCTTGCTACTTTTGGTACTATACACTAGTGTTCTTGATCTGAAACCCCCCAACAAAATGGTGTTGCTGAAAGAAAACATCACCATCTTATTGAAACTACTCGAGCCTTATTACTATCCTCTTCTGTTCCCACTATTTTTGGGGGAAGTTGTCCTTACTGCTGTCTATCTTCTCAATTGTATGCCCACTCCTCTTCTTTCAGGTATTTCTCCTTATGAAAAGTTGCTTGTCATGTTCCCAATTATTCATTGCTTCGTGTGTTCGGTTCTGCTTGTTTTGTTCTCCTCCCTAAACGTGATCGTAGCAAGCTTACTGCACGGTCGATCATGTGTGCCTTCTTGGGATATGGTCTTCATCAAAAAGGATATCGTTGTTATGATCCCATATCCAACAAGTTATATGTCTCTCGTCATGTGGTTTTTCTTGAACGGATTCCATACTACACTATTTCTTCTTGTGTTGCCCCAGTTTCTAAGGAGGATCTTGTCTCTATTGATCCTTTTCCTCTTGAGGTTCCCTCGGATGAGTTCACATCTACCATGGATCCTTCTAGTCTCCCCTCTCTTCATTCTGATGGTTCTAGTTCTTCTCTCATGTCCCCTTTTTCTCATGTAAACTCTCACAGGGAGACAGTGACTGCTAGCTTGGATGCGCCTACTCCTAACCTGCCCATTGTGCCTACCGAGACTGCACCATCTGATAGAAGGTATCCTCTTCGCACTTGTCATCCCTCTGTTTGTCTTCTTGGTTTTACTAATACTTGCTTCTCTCCATCTTTTCGTTCTTTTCTTGCCTCTATTCACTCTTTTCATGAGCCTCAGAATTATAAAGAAGCATGTACTGATCCAAACTGGGTGAAAGCAATGCAAGATGAGTTAGCTACTCTTCATCAGACTTGTACTTGGGATTTGGTTCTGATGCCCATTGGTAAAAATATTATTGGTTGCAAGTGGGTGTTTAAGGTTAAGACCAATTCGGATGGGTCTCTTGAACGCTATAAAGCTCATTTAGTAGTAAAGGACTTCACTCAGGAGTATGGCATTGATTATGAGGAGACTTTTACTCCTGTTGCTAAGATGACCACAGTTCGCACATTGATCTTGGTTGCTGCTATCCGTCAATGGCCCTTGTTTCAGATGGATGTTAAAAATGCTTTCCTCCATGGCACTTTGACTGAAGAAGTTTATATGCATCCTCCTCCTGGTTTCACTCATCCATCAGGTCATGTTTGTCACCTGCATCATGCTCTTCATAGGCTCAAGCAAGCCCCTTGTGCATGGCTTGAGCGCTTTCATTCTACTGTCACTCGGATTGATTTCAACTCCAGCACTCATGATTCTAGCCTTTTCGTTCGCTAGTCTCCTACCGGTCCTATCATATTGTTATTATATGTTGATGATATGATCATCACTGGTCCGACTCATGCCAACATACAGACTGTCAGACAACGTCTCCTGAGTGTATTTGATATGAAGGACTTGGGTCCTCTCCGTTACTTCTTGGGCATTGAAGTTGCTTCTTTCCCTAAGAGTTATCTTCTTTCTCAGTCCAAGTATGCCAATGAGGTTGTCCATCGTGCCGGGTTGACGGATGATCGTGTTGTTGCCACTCCAGTCGAGTTAAATGTCAAGCTTTCTGCTTCTGATGGTGCTCCTTTGGATGATCCTACTCTATATCGTGAGTTGGTTGGTTGTTTGGTTTATCTCACCGTGACTTGCCCCGATATTGCATATGTTGTCCATGTTGTTAATCAGTTAGTCTCTGCTCCCCGGACTACACACTGGACTGCTCTACTTTGTATTTTGCGTTATATACGAGGTACAATCTTTCATAGTTTGTTGCTTTCTTCTACATTCTCTCTGGAACTACGTGCCTATGCTGATGCTGATTGGGCTGGTGACGTCAATGATCGTAAATCCACTACTAGCTTTTGTTTATTTTTAGGTGATTCACTTATTTCCTGGAAGAGTAAGAAACAAAGTGTTATTGCTCGATCTTCTGCGGAAGCTGAATATCGTGCTATGGCACATGCTACTGCTGAGATTGTTTGGCTTCGTTGGCTTCTTTTTGACATGGGTGTTTTTCTTTTTTCCTCCACTCCTCTGTATTGTGACAACAGAAGTGCTATTCAGATTGCCCATAATTCTATTTTTCACGAGCGGACAAAGCTTATAGAGATTGATTGTCATTTTGTTCGCCAACATCTTTAGTCTGGCACTATCACCTTGCCCTTTATTTCGTCCTCTTTTCAGTTGGCTGATTTCTTTACAAAGGCTCACACAACTACGCGTTTCGCATATTTACTTGACAAACTCACGCTGTTCTCTGCTGTCACATCCTGAGTTTGAGGGGAGGGGTGTGAGTTGGATATATACTAAAGGTGTATCGGTTTCACATTAAGGGTATTTTGGTCTTCTTGGATAGATTAGATTTATTATTTATACCTTGTTTTGTCTCTTTGTATACATGATATTGAAGAACAGAAGTTGGTCATATGGCTTTTCTCCCAAATACGAACGTGGCCTTTCTCTCAAATTCAATCAGATTTTGGACCCGAAGATTCCTTCCAAAAGTTATGAGGCAATGGATTGCACAAAAACCAATAAGTCAATTTTCTACAAAGCCTAGATTTTTGTTGACGCCTAAAGCATGAACTTCGATGTGAAGAGTGTGTCAAAGGAAGCGTTTGAAGTTGATATGGGCATGTTGAGTGTCGAACAAAGGCCAATGTATGTTGATACATGGCTCTGGGGTATTCAATTTTGTAATAGGCTCTGTTTGACGCAGAGGAGTTTTGTCGACATCGAGTAGGCATTGAAGAAATCATGCTCGATGTCGAATTGAGTTCTATGCGTGCTGAGTTGGAGGTCATTCGGAGTCCGAGTTAAATTTTTTGCATGAAAGCTTTGGGGTAACTTGGTTCTAATTTTAATCGGGCCAAGCAGGGCCCAATCCAAATTCATTGAAACTTTAAAAGGTTATTTCTTTGAATCCAAAAATTCAAATAGGGTAATTCAAAAGTCATTGTAAAGCATTTTCAAATACTTTCTTATGGTATGAAATTCGGGGATTGTTTTGATCAATAAAAATTCATTTCAAAGTAGGTCCCACATGATTAAAATGAAATATTTTCTAAATTAAAGTGCAAATATACTTAATCTCAAATCAAACTTGAGTATGATGAAATATAGTATGAAAATTGTTACCAAAAAAAATAATATAAAATCATGTGATTTAGAAATTTGAGTGAATTTAAGGTCAATCAATCATATTTAAAGTTTTAAACCCCATTATCCCTACTGGGTCATTTCACTTGGATAATCTTCAATGTTTTCGAAATTATGAAGAATCTCCTAAACTTTAAAATAGATCTTTCCCTTGATTCTGGAATAATTACTCACAATCACGTTAAATGCGTTCTGGTATGACAAAATGAGGCAGGCATCTCATCCTACCAAATTTACCCTCCTTTTGACAATAAGGGGACAATTTTGTTTTGTCCCCTAATGATAGTACAAAATAGGGAAAATTATAGATCACCCCTTAGTTTTTGAAAAAAACTCAAATGTCTCCCTCTACAGTAACGGTGTTAGTCTGTTGTTAGTTATTGGTGTGAAATGATTATTTTACGCTTATACTAAAACATTATAATTAAATTTATAATACTACCCTTCCTTCAACTTCAACATTGGTCAAGGGTAGTTTAAAGATTTAAATTTATTTAACAGGCTGACATCATCACTTAACAGCATAAAACTAACGTTAGAGACTAATTTGTCATTTTGGGTCTAAACAAAGAGTGATTTGAGTTTTTTCAAAAACCAAGGGGTGATCTGAATTTCGATTAAAAACCAAGGGGTGATCTATAATTTACCCTACAATATAACAAGGATGTCAGTTTTCATAATCTTTTGTACTCTTTTATATGGTTTACATCACATGGTGATAGATCTCTTTCACCATACGTAGATACATGGAGAATATCCCATATTCTAACACTTTGAAATAATTGTTTTACTAACAAATTTTGTTTTTTGAGTATTCTAATATTTAAAATCACTTTCAATTTATGTTTCATCCAACAATTGAAAATTGATATTTTTTAGTGTATCAAATTGACGCATTAATATGATCAAAATTATGATACAGACAGTAATTTGACATGATCAAATATAATCGAAACGCAATCGCTTTAAATAATTTTTGGAAAGAATTGCTTTACCAACTTTCATTGTTTGAGAGTATTCTAATACTTTGAACTCCCTTTCGTTTCTATGCTTCAATTAAGAAATTAAGAATTTATTGAAATTCGATTTCTTGTATTTCAGATTGACACACTAATCTATATGATCAAAATTATGATTAAGACTCAGAAATTTAAAAAGGAATATCTGATCAAAACCCTTATGAGGGAAAAATATCTCCTATGATTCTCTGACCGGTACAGTTCCCCTAGTACCTCTAATAAGAGGGGAGTGGACCGCACCCAGGTAGAGTGTTCGGTCAGGGGTGGAATGGCCATTGCGGCCCCCCCTTGTTAGAGAATCGCAGGAACTATACCAAGCAGGGAATTGCAGGGAATAAAGATGCCATAATTGAAACGCAATCTACTAGCTTTAAGTAATTTAAAATGATTTCTGATCTAACCCTTTAGTGCAAGGTCACTAGAGTCACCCATTTAACTTCCTCCTGTCACTCTTCCTGCACTTAATGTTTTACCCTTAATAAATGAAAATTTTTAGGTCTACTTTTTATTTTTCTTTAGGGTAGAAGCAATACTTCTACCTCCAAAAAAAAAAAGGGGGAGGGGAGGGTGTTGTTGGGTTAGAAGCAATAAGTCTCAAGTGTCTGAATGACACCTCTACAGCTGTATGTAGAACTTGACAACTTCAGCTAATTGTCTCTTGGCTTATTCACAAAAGTTCTTTAAGATAAATATATAATAAAATATTTTTTAAAAATATTTTGAAAAGTAACATATCATTTGTTTTCTCTTAGTCAAAGTAACATATCATTATGTCAGACAAAAATGTCATAATGATATATGCAAAATTGTATATATCATACTAGGGGAAACATATGGCCCATGTGCATGCACAAGGCCAATGAGAGTGCAAGCTAAAGCATCATGGGAGGCGGGATTTCCACCTTTCATAAGGGGCAGGAAAGTCATCCCCCCCCCCCCCACTGTGTCTGGAAGTGGGAGGTGCATTCCTCTCTAAAACTTTTCTTCATCACACTATTACCCTAATTAGAAAAATAACTATAAATCATATTGAAACTTTGAAAGAGCAAAAAAGTAAAATTACAAATTATTTGACACAAAGAAGTGTCAATAAGAAAATCCTGATAACAAATTCATACTTTAGACATCAAATGTCATGACAATGAATTTTATGAAACTTACCTTTAAACTTATGAAGAAGCTAAATACTTGTGAAAACTAAGCAGCAAGAACAAACCTGCAGGGAACCAAATAAGGAAAGGGGGGTTTTGTGACACTAAAACTAAACCGGACCATATCGAAACCTATAAGACGTTGAACTGAACCTAAAAAAATGGACTAAAACTGATATAACCTGATAAGAAACCGATACCAACCCAAAATTCATTAAGAACACTTATTTTTTCATACTTCTGAATATATTTACATGGTAAAACGAGACAAAATAGAAACCAAATCTATAGTAAACCGATAAGAAGCTTAAACCAAATCAAAATCGAACCAAATCCAGTGCACCCTTCTTGGATCATGTTTTGGACTCACTCATTCTCACACCGAATACCAAAATCTAGTGAAACCGATCCAAACCCACAAATTGAAACCCCTAGCCAAGAATGATTCTAATTCTGGCCTACCCCTATTGCATTTCTACAATTAAGTAAAGGCCTGGGCTGAGATACCCTGGCCCTGAACTAGGCTGGGCTAGACTGGGCTAGGCCAGAGTTGAGGCCTCAGACTGAGGTCGGGCCAGGCCAAGGTTGAGGCCTCGGGCTGAGCCTAGCCCGACCCTATCCTCTTTGTCTCCCTATTCTTCCTCTTTATTCTACTTCTTCTCCCCAGCTTGGCCTAACCCCTACATCTCCCTTCCCCCTCCCATGGTTAGGGCCAATCAGAATTAGCCCGGCCCAACCCTGAGGGCGGGTCAGGGTTGGATTTTTCTAGCCCTAAGTCAGGGTCGGGTCGGGTCGGGCCGGGCCAGGCTTGGACCCAGCTAAGTGATCTCTCCTCTCAAGGTTGAGTTGGGGTTTTAAAAAGCCTGACCCCTGTTGTAGCCCTACACCTATACGAAATTAACCAAGAGTTGGGGTCAGGAACCACCGATACCAATCTAGATCGAACAATTCCACCGACCAGCAACCGATCCCTAAAACCACATTTGAAGTTCCATTCCTTGTCGTGGGAGCTAGTTCAAATTTCAAACCATGTTGATCATTGCTTCTTCGATCTTCTTCAAGACTCAAAAGTGATAATAAATTAAGGGAAAATTACATGATTAGCTACTTTTGGGTTTTCATTTACAAAACTATCCACCCTATGTTTGAGTTAACAAAAATAGACAAAAACAAGTTTAGTTTTACAAAACTAGACAAAACAGTGACTCTCCTTCCTTCCTTGGCAGTTCCTCTCTAAAAAAATCTCTTTTTTTTTTCCTCTGTTGCTTGGGGTAGCAGAGAATGGCGGTGGCTGGGACAAGGGTAGGGTTGCAGGGAATGGAGGATGCTTGTGCAAGAAGGCAATGATAGGGGTAAAAATGTCTAAAAAAGTAAGTGTGGGAGGGAGAGATACTATTTTGTCTAGTTTTATAAACCTTAACTTGTTTTTTTCTATTTTTGTTAACTCAAACATAGGGTGGACAGTTTTGTAAATGAAAACCCAAAAGTAGCTAATCATGTAATTTTCCCATAAATTAACTCACCGACCCCTACTTCCCAAGTTCCTAGTCTTGGATCTTGGCTATTGAGTATATTTGCATTTACAACCTTTTATGCGGGGAAAAGGCGTAGGGGATCGAGAGTGTACTTTTGTTTTCTCTCCTTCCCTCGTTCTTTTCATTCCCTTCTCTGGGGCAATTATTATCACTACCCTACACTTAGCCTATATGTACTAAAATTATCCTATCTTAAACTTATTTTCTGAAATTACCTTGCTTTTAAACTTTTACTTCTCCTTCTACCCTCATGTTTTTAAATACCTAGATTGCCCTTCCTTTTCACCTAGTAACCTACTAATCTATTTAACCTACCATTCTTCTTCTATGTTTGACTATTTTTGTCATTAAAATAGTAAAAAATGAAAGCACTCGACCGCTTATTCTCTCTCCTATTTTTTACTCTATTCGGGTTTTTTTTTTTTTTTTTTGTTTCTTCAATTTTTTTATTTAATTAATTTTTTATTGACAAGAAGGTAGAGATAATCTAATGATTGATCTTGTGTCATTTTATCCCATGGCTGCGAGGTTAAGGAGAGATGAAAATTGTCGTGTAAAGATCAATTGTAATGGAGAGGGAGGGTTGCCTTCTGCTCCTGTGAATATGAAGAGGGAGAAGAAGAGTGACAACTCAAGAATCGCGTTGTAAGTTAATAAAAAATAAAAAACACGAAAAGGTAAATTGAATAAAAAGAGAGTCAATCTGTTCCATGGTTTTAGTGCACGGTATCGGAACGGGTCTCGGTAACTTGCAAAATCGATACGATACCGATATGGTATTGGCTGTATCAGACAAAATTACCCCTAAATCTCCATAAAAAATGAGTTTTCTAACCATTTTACCCCTTGTCTGTACCGTGCTACTGATACAATATCGGCACGGTATCAGTATCGGTGACTAGCAAAACTGGTACGAATCCCCCGATACAAACGATACGATACCGATACTCAAAACCATGATCTGTTCGAAGAAGAACAATGATGATGCAATGTTGACCATGAACCAGTCCTCGATCTCTCAGTTTTCCAGAGGATTTCCTATTTCCCTTCTAAGTCAAGTCCAATCACAAACTTACAAATGCGTGATCCCACAGGTCCACCAATTCTGGGTTGAACATAGTTGGTTGGGGTAGCACCGTAGCAACGGGGTCGTCGGACAGATGGATGGGTTCAGAAAAATGAAACGGCCTTCCGGTCGTACTCCGTTCACTGCACTCCCATCTGATGTTCCCAATGTCGAAGTTTTTCGTGGATGGAGTTGTTGGCGCTGCGGCTTAATTCTCAGATGTTCAGTATCTGGGTCGCAATTCCATTTACAACCTCATTTTCATAAGACTTGTTGCACCAGAGGAAAATTATCACCTACGTTACCTGCCCAGTACGGTTTTTTAGTGTCTCTAATAAGAGGGGGGTGGATCTCACTCGGGCAGTGTTCGGTCAGGGGGTGAAATGGTCATTTCGTCTCCCTTGTTAGGGAACTATAGAAACCGTACCGGGCAGGAAACCGTAGGCGATAAAGATCCTTGCCCAAGATGTACAATTTGGCTCTCCTCCAGCCGTGGTGGGAGCTGGAGGGTCCAACCCCCAAAACAAGGGTGGTTTTGCTAAGCTGGACCCTCTAGCTCCCACCACGATTGGAGGAGAGCCAGATCCCAAGATGTCGACCCATCTTATTAATAAATCCAAACTTAAAAGGGCAAGTCTTACAAAAAAAAAATTTAAGCGGCAAGAGATGGATGTCTCCTCGTGTAATGCCCGTACCAAAGTGGTGATTAATAAGAATACACATAAGGGCATCAACATAGAAATGATTTTTTATTTCATTAAGGGAACGACGATACAATTTCCTAACTTAAAATTACCTTTTAGCTTTTCTTTATACAATCATGTGATCGTGAGTGAGGGTATTAATGGGTTATTGAAAAATAGGTTACATTGTTTTGTAACTTACCACAATTATAACTAGACAAAGCCATTATATAATAAGGGCATTGTTTGGTCACGTAAGACCTACACCAAATGGGTATAGAGCATCAATATGGACGGGATTTTCAATTTTAAGAGCAGCTAGATGGTAATTTTGCGTACTCCTATGTTTTGGTACAGTAACCACGTGATCAGGTAGCGGTTTTATTTTCCTATTACTAGGGTAAAGCTTTTTGTATCCAACGTGGTTACAATGGATGGTTGTAACCGTGTTTTCCTTCTCACTTTTGCCCCTAAGTCACATTTTTTCTCTTTCATTTTAATTTGAGGGTTTTGTTTAATTTCCCTTTCTCCCTCCCCCTCTCCCTCTCCCTCTCCCTCTCCCTTTCCAGCGCCGGCTTTCCTTCCCCAGCTCTCTCTCTCTCTCTCTCACATCGTCTATTCTATAAGAAGCACTTCCAAATAGAAACTTCGAGTGTGCTCTTGCTCCAAAATTGACATCCGTTAGCCGCTGCATCCACACCAGCCACTGCTTCTTTGGTGAAGACTCCGCCGGCTTCTACGACGTCCTTGATGGCTCCGAAAAGAGAGTTTATATGGTGCAGATTTGAAGTAACAGAACAGGGCCGATTGAAAGTGAGCCTGGCTTGCTATGAGAGAGAGAGAGAGGGAGAAAACGCATTCAATGATACAGTAGGGGAAATGGGAAGTTTTAATCACTTGACGGAACAGTTTCTCAAATTCTTCTCTCAGAAATTATTGAACGAGAATTCCAGCATAATTAGAACTACAGCTGATAAGAATTGATGACCCTAAAGAAGAAATTGGGGAATTCAAAGGAAAGTAATGTTGGTAGTTGAGAGAGAGAAGGCCGATACTTGGCTTTGATTGGGCCCTACCAAGTCGTGCAAGTTGATCTGAGAAACGCCCATAAACAGAAGCTAGATACTTCCAAATCTTTTTGTTCCAATGGTTCATGGGAATTAGATGAACCAAATCGGATTTTGTGGAAGATGCAGCGACATAGGTATTCCGGATTGGACTGACGATAATGACTTGGACTTTCCCATTAGTAATCAGCAGTTGCAGAGGGGAGCACAGGACAGAGGAATATGGCCGTGAGAGACTTCTAAGGGTTGAGAGGCAGGAGAAAGGTGAAGAAAGGTTAGACTACACTGTGAAATTACATCACTAGACACTCTACTGTTGTGCCACATCATTGTATAAAGGGTAAAAAAAACCGGTTACAAAGTCTGTTTGTAACTTGCTTGGTTACAAACAGACGCACCCTGACTTATTGAAATTACCCTACTCATTTTCAACTTAGTTTTATTAACTAATCAAACTCTATCCTATTCAAAATTGATTTTAGGTTTTCCTTAAAAAAAGCAAATGTTCCCCTCTTGTTCCCCTCGAGCTAGCAGAGCTAGCAGTCGTTGTATCTCTCTTTTTTCCCCCTTTTAAAATGGCTCCCCTGCCTTTCCTAAATGATGCCCCATCCTACATTCCCATTGGTGCTGTCTACTAGCGTATCACATGGGGGCGGTGTTTCTATCCCTCTTCTTACTTTAAAATTTCAAAATTATCTCTCACAACGGGTCACTCCTGGCCTGCTGCCCCAGTCGGTCTCTCTCCCCCACGGACTCTCACTACATCTCTCTGTCTCGCCCCTCTAGCTTGCTGCAATCTCTTGTTGTGATCTTCTGTGAGAGAAATAAGAAGCTATTGTGCTGGTGTAGGACATTGCCAATGATGAATCACTGATCAGACAATACAAAAGATTTACCGATGAGAATTGAGGAATGTAAATGAACGAACCTACCCAATTGATCAAAAGTATGCTACCAAATGCCGCACTTTATCTATCCAAGAATTAGAATTGCTACATCTTGCCTGGTAGCACAACTAGCTGAACAAATCAAGAAAGCACTCTCTTAATAAGACTATGTATGCAAAAGACATTTTCCCCAATGGCACAGGGTGAAGACAGAAGAGTCAAGGGCCTCAAGGCACCAATCAATTGAGCGAGCAGTTGTCTTTACCTTATGGCATCTTTGAAAGCATATCATATTGGTGTGTGAACCACTTTAAATTTCTCGATCATCTTTGTTTGAATATGCTTTGTTTCTTCGAGTAGAGAGGTGGTCTTCTTTGTACAATTAAACAAAAAATAGTATCATACACGTAATTAAAAGTTCAACGTATGCAGATTTTTTAATGGTATTATACAGATTTTTTTTAACGATATTATACATCATAATTAATTTCAACAAGGTATATATATATATATATATATATATTTGTTTTTCTTTTGTCTTATGGTCATGAATCATGATTACAGAATATTCCTCCTTTTTAATTGGATATCCACACACTGTTTCGATTAAGTTATTAAACTTGGTGTAACGAGAGGGACTCTAACAAGAATCATCTCTCAATCATTCTCTTATAAAAATATATTGAACTGAGAAATTAACAATTTTTATTTGAGTTGCGCTCAAGTAACATAATAGAAACAAACAAGAAATTCCACCAAACACACACACAACCTTCCCTAATGGAAGAAATCAACTTTAAAGTAGAGAAATTCATGAACAAGGGGAGGGGAGGGGTCTGATAATTAGGTTGCAGGGTTCCCAATCCCGTGACGTTTTCTGGGGAAGCAGAAGAACACTAGACTGGCAAGAAAACCAACCACGGGTGGCAAAATCATCACCAAAACCTTCTCACCGATCACAAACGATGGATAGTAACAGTTCATAGTGTTTGGGTCCAATAGAGAAACCACTGCAAATACAATAAGTGTCCAGAAGGCATGAACAAAATCCCCAAATCTAATCTTGTATGATGACAAATTCACAGAATCTGAAGCTGGTGAAGGCCAAAGGCCGGTGAGAGTTGCAATCCCATAATGAACCACTCCATCGCTCCCCACGTAACTGTCTGTAAAACATGAAAAACAACAGGAGAAGGCACAGAAGACAAGGAGAAGACCTGTAAAGACCTTGTTGACAGTGTGACAATGTCCATTACTGGTGAAGAGTGGATTAAGGACTTGAAACATGAAGACAGTACCAGTGGGTAGAAGCCTAAGAAGATTGCTCATACCCTTTAATGCCTTATCTGCCATGCTTACTTTCTCTTTGCTCTTCCAAGAAGAACTTGAAGATGGAATATTCTTGTTACTCGCCATTAATTCGTCAACTCTATAGGACCTCCAAGTCTAGTACTGGGTGATTGTTTCTTTCTTCCTTAACTTTGAAAGATCCTGATCAACCTTATTAAGGTATATATAGTAGCTGAAAAGGTAGCCGGGAAAAGAGGGAGAGAGAGAGAAGGGGCAGCAATTGTTAGCTTGTACGTAAGATGGAATTGGGCTTACCTGTGGATTTTGGTTAACTTAAACTCTTGGACATGTGATGTCAGCATTTGCTCGTTTATCTATCCCTAATATTAATTGCAGCCATTTATTAGTGGATAAGTAAATAGTTATTATTTTGAATGTTAAGTATTAACTAGATCATGTTATGGACAATATGTTAATTGAATTTGAGCCCTACCTGTACTTCAACATGCCATTATGGACAATATATATTGGGATTGCCCCTGGTCTTAAGGGTGTGATCAATAAGAAAATCCCTTATATATATCACATAATACATGCCAATATTTTTTTTTTGGGGGGGGGGGGGGGGTGTGGGGAAGGGAAGGGGAGGGGGTGGGGGTGGAGAATGGATCATTTGCACGTACCAACAGGTGAACGTACATCTCAGAGTCAATCACATTTTAATTTTGTTTCCATAAAAACCCCTTCTTCCCTTGTAAATGGCAAAAATAGGACAGGTGGTTGGCTCTCACATGTATGTTCACCTGTTGGTACATGCAGAGGAACTGAACTCGTGGGGATGGGGTGGGGGACCGGGGAAGGGAGAGGGTGCGTAGGTGACAAAAGAATTTGTCATAACTTGGTACTTAACGTACATCAATACAAGAATGGGTCCTCTACACGTACATGCACATCAATACGAGAATGGATTCTCTGCACGTACGTGTGAGAGACAACCACATGTCCCTTTCGTTTCAATAAATACCCTTCCTCAACTTGTAAATGGTAAAAATGGGACAAGTGGTTGCCTCTCACATGAACATGTACTTGCACATACGTGCAAAAGAATTGAACTCCATCGGTACATGGGTTGGTCCATGTTATAATAGAACCCAAACTCACTGATGATAAACCAAATGCACATGTTAAATAATCCCTTCTTGAAAAACTTTGGGACCTTGGATGCTTTTATATACCAATCGGGCCTCTTCATCTAATTGCTTAAGAACACTCTAACAACACCTCATTGGTTATACGTGTTGTGCAGATGTATTGAATTAGTTTAGCTTTGTTTGGTGTTGGTTTAGGCCCAATCTCTCTATATTCATGGGTGGGAGATACCCCTTTTGGGTTTTTGTTGCTTTGGCTTGATTCTTTTATATTTATTTTTTTAATCTTTTTTTTTTGATAAATTGATATTGCCTATAATAATAATAATAATAATAATAATCTCTTTCACTTGAGATGCATGGGTTGGTCCATGTTATAGTGGAACCCAAACCAATTAATGTAAGGGTGTCAAATGGGACGTTTCTGGGTAATTAGGACGGTTCCTTCCCGGTCTAGTCCCAAGAGGGATGATCCTAGAATCTTCCCATTTACTAAGCAATCCCAAAACTAGGATTTATTCTTGTTTAATAATAGGATGGTCCAGTTCCTTAACGGTTCTGAGCACTCATGCAATTATCAATCTTAAACAATGTTCAAATCTCAAACTAATGCGTGCTGGGGTCTATCAAATCAATAAATTTGTAAATAGATAAGCCCAATGGCAATTCTGTAATTACTTCATGTAATCCCTATGTGATGTGAAAAACCAAGTCAAAATACCTAATTGGGTTCAGTGTGAAACTAACGCTGTAAACGGATCGGATTCGGCTCGGATAGTGCTTCCACATCCGCATCCGATTAGCTATCGGACGGATTCAGATAGTGCTAAATGGATATGGACACTGATACGGATCAGATATTTTATCCGTTTACATGTAAATATAGCTTTTCGGATAGCTATAGTCTATCTGTATCCGCATCCGTTGAGCTTTCGGACGGATTCGGATAGTGCTAAACGGATACAGACACAGATACGGAAAGGGATTTCGGCTATTCATTTACACCCCTATGTGGAACCACCCAAGTACACAATAGGCAATATCAAGGGTTAATGGCAGAACCATAATTATTTCAATGTGAAAAGGGAAAGGCATGGCTGTAATTTAGATGAAATTCAAGTAAAGCACAAGCAAAGCCAAGAGTAAACTTGTAATTGAAAGTAAAATAAGAATAAAGAGGAAAATAGTAATAGATAGGGTTATTTTGGAAACCAACAAATAAAGTAAGCCACAACCAATAAACCATGGGAAAGAACTCATAACCCACACTAAAACAGAAGGAGGAAAGGATATAAGATGGTTTAGTATCGTAGTGCAAGGGAAGACTTGGAAGCAAATGCAAATAATGGATAAAGCAAGAATAATAGTAATTAGGAGGGGCATTAATGGAAAACTAAATTAAGTAATAAGACAGGGAGAAAGTTCTCTCTCCAGGAGTGTGGCCTACGCCAGTATTCCCATGAGTCTACCTCTCTCCTCCCCATAGTAATTACCGTTTTTTAAGAATTTTTTGACCGATCAAATAAAGCTTGAATTTTGATCATTTTTTGACCGATCTGGATCGGTATTGGATTAGTATTGGCCTTGACCGATCCTGAGTCCAATACTCAGATTACGAACCTTGGTGGTCTTCCTTGATCCAGGATGAGTTCCGTTTACTGGGTGTCCCTCTGAAGCTTGAATATTCTTCCTCTTTGTTCCCCTTTTTCTTTTTCTTTTTTTTTTTCAATCCATTTGATATTATTTATCAAAGAAAAAAAAAACCTTAAATAAATAAATATGCATCTTAAATTGGTCCTGTTGCATCAAGAACTGGGGGGAAGCGTGTTGTTCCTGCAAAGAATTAAGAAGACAACAATAGAGGACCGGGCTGAGCCGATTTGGTCGCTCCAATGCCAAAGTCAGAACTCTAAAGCAACAGAGGATCGTAATTGAAATCAGATGATCATAGAAGGAGGTTACTTAGTTATTTATAGGTGGTTGAGAGAGTCCCGCAGGCGGTGATGTGACTTAATAGGAAAGGGAATCCTCTCGGCGCAAGTTTAGCCGGCTTGGAGCCTTTTTAGGGCTGGGGATAAGCTTTCCAGCCCATCACACCACCTCAGGCTAGATTAGTGCGGGCCGTTAGGGCCATTCTGCGCTATTTTCGGGGCATGATTCCATTGCCCTATCCAGATTTGGCGTCGGGGCGAGGTCGGCCCCTCTTAGGGTCGAGTCGCTATCTACTCCAGGTCGATTCTACCTCGCCTCGTCCTCGGTGGGATGACCTAGTCGCGGGCATGCACCGTCCTCGCCCACATGGGGTTTCATGTGTTAGAATCCTATCGGGTGCCAGTTTTATGACGTATCTCGAGCCCCCCACTCCTTCGGACGCTCGCATTCGGAGGAAGTTGAATCGCCCCCGTATGGGCTACCCCTCTGTCAGGTTCCTTGCTTCGAGGCTGTCACTAAGATGTGACGATTGAGCGTTACGTGATGATTCATACCTCAAGCAACACGTGGCTTTGAATCATCATGGTGCCTTGGGCAGGGCTATCGATGCTCGCCTTCCGTCGTTGATGCCTTTCGTGCGTGACCGTTGGATCCTGACGATCCTCCTTCTCCTAGCTCCTATAAATCTACAATCTCTTCTTCCCATTTCTTCTCCTGTTTCTCTGGTTCTCCTGCTACTTCCTGCTTCTTTGCCTTCTTGTTCTCGGCTCGTTCCTTCACTCATTCTGCTCATTCTTTGCGCGCTTGGTCGTTTTATTTTTGCAAGTCTTCCGCCTCCCTCTTGAGCCAGTAAGTATTTTTTTTTTCTTACCCTCTCCAATGTCTTCTAGTTCTTCTTCCCAAGAGCCCATCCCCTACTCTCCTGATGTTGCTGGGATGAGTGGGGACTCTGATCCGGAAGTGAGTTCCAAGATGAGTCACGAGGACCAGTTTGTGTTGTTTGGGTCTAAGAAGTTTGAGGCCCGGTATGGCCATCTGGCCAGTTCCTCTCGAAATCTGCTAAGGAAAAGCGACCATAGAACTGCCCAGGCCCTTGAAGAGCGGACCGCTACGGCCCTACTCATGATGAGGAGGGGGATGAGGCCCAAATGGTAGATGAGGCCAACGTTAGGGAGGATGACACTGATGAGTCTGATTCTGACGTCGGTGATGATGGTGGGCTTGTCAGGGGGTTGAACTCTTACAAGAGCATCCTGAATGATAGGGCTCTAGCAACCCTACAGAGTCGGTATCACATCCCCAAAGAGATCCGGATGCGCTCCCCAACCTCAGATGAAAAGGCGTGCTACTTTTGCGAGGGAGAAGTATGCTTGTACAAGGTAGCATTTCACCTGCGACCTTCGCCTCCTGGGCCGGAACATCATGGTAGACCTCCTCAACCATTTCACGCCCTCCCCAGGATAGTTGGTCGCGAACTCCTTGAGGCAGATCTTCAGGTTCTCCTTGTATTTTGCCTAGCTTGGCCGGGAGGCGACTGCCATGCTCTTCGCCTACTTTTTCAAGCTGAAGACGACGGCTGAGGGGTGGTACTATCTTTCTCTTCGCCCCCTGAAGGGGTCGCTAAGGTCGGTCCAGATGATCAGCCACATGCCGCAATCGACTAAGAAGTGGAAGGCCCGCTTCTTCTTTGCTAGGATCCACGGGGATACCTTTTGGATAGTGTGAAGGGTGATACGTCTTAGGGCCGTGAACCGCCTGCCCGAGCTCAGCCCTTATGACCAGGCGTGTCACGCCCCCATCCCAATAAAGGATATATTATAAGAAAATGGATGACTAAGACGACAAGTGTCATCCCAAAACTACTAGGATTACAGATACAGTGTCCCAATCCACAGTCTATACCCAATATCAAATCATAATAACACCAGAGTGCGTAAACCAGCGGAATATTTCATTCCAAAAAGGGATCGAAGTCAGCGGAAGCATTAATCAATTTAAAATCGAATAATACAAGGTGGTCATTGGCTAATGATAGTATATATAGTAATTACAACTTTCCTATAACCATCAAGTAATTACTCTAAGATATACACGGAGTTTGCATATGACTAATGATAAACATAAAATAAGGAGTACGATTATGCCCCAAGGGCACCATCCTCGAATGTACATCGACATCTAAGTCCTAGCCACTGGCTCCACTAGATTCACATCAATAGGAGCTCATCGAATTACCTGCATATCAACTAAAAAGAGGTTACGCAACGGAGTTAGCTCCACAAGCTAGTGAGAGGGCAAAAGGGGAATGCACATACACACAAACACACAATTTCAACAATTCATGATGCATGCACATGTTAAATTCATTTTTCATCTAACACACAATTCTAAGTCAAGTATATGCTACTATGATAACTCGGGAGACACTGTGGGTCACTTAACTTATCGCCACAATGAAACCTCAGTTATTACAAGGGAGTCTATGCCGGTCGAAGGCACTAAGATCACCCAGTGGCAGACCCCAATAGCCATTACTATCCCTGACCTGGCCTCGCTCCCCCATAGGCAACAGGTCCCCGTCTGTAAGTAGATGAGGCCGACCTCCGAGGTGATGATATAAACATTTAAAAATTGACAAAGATCAACCACGCATATGTATTCATAAAAGCTGATCTAAATAAAATATATCTAAAAGTATCCATAAAACAGAATAGTATAAAATATCCAAATAGCATAAAACATTCTCTCAAAAACCTCCCCTCAAACATTCTCAAAAGAAAAAAGGAAAGAGAAATTAACAATAACAGGAAGAAATTAGAACTTTCCAGTTAAGGAGGAAAAAGGAAAATGAGGAAAAAAGGGAATGGTGGAGAATCCACCGTGCTCAAAAACTTGTAATATTCTACAGAAAAGGCCCCATTGGAAAGCTCCCTCAAGTTGTTCCGGTCCCGAGGAAGTCGACACTTAGAAACCCATTCCCTGGCGATAGCACCATCATCCATCACCAAGTTGCCAACCTTCAAATTTCATCTAATTAAATAGTTCGGCTCAAGGTCCTTCTCCCTCAGCCTGGAGTTCACTTTCTTCCCCTTTTCTTTGGGAGACAACTTTGCTTTCTCCAGCTCAACCTATTTTACAGGTGACGAGGGAATCTCCTCCCTCCTTCTCTTCATATGCTTCCTCTCTCGCTCGTCTCTGCAGAGCCCGTCATCCTTGTCGATAATAACAACCGCGGATTGGGGAGGTACCTTTGAATTGCCCTTTAATGGCTTTGAAGGAACCACCACACTCGCTTTCCCCTTGTCCTTGAGATTGGTCAGGCCGCACCTCGGCTCGATTCACCCCTTTTCTGGGATTCCTTTTCCTCTGTCATCTTCCTCTTCTTCTCAAATGCGGCTCGGGCAAGACTCTCCTTGTCCAGCTTGAAGGTCACTGTGGAAAGAGCGAAAAGAAAGGAGGGTTAGAACCAAAATTGAAAACTGAGGGCTGAGCCGGGCTAACTTAACTCACCCAAGTTCATTTCCTTTAGGAAATTGTTGGAGTTTAGATTCCTGACGTCAAACTTCTTTGCCTTTGCGGCTTGGCTCAGGCAACAGCTTTCTCCTCCTTGTCATTTAAGGGAATGGGCCGGTTCACTATTTTTAATTTAATCTCGAGCCACTCCAACCTGAAGGGTGACCCGGGGATGTCGGCATAAAAGAACCGATCTTTCTACTTCTTAACTAAACTGGGCATAGCCACAAAGAGCTTGACCCCCTTTTTATTCTTGCCCAAGTTACGCCGGGTAAAGTAGTACCACCCGTCCAAATTATATTTTTTTAACATAAAATAAAAAGAAAACAAAGGCAAGGTCAGCTCACAATCGATGCTCTTAAAAAACACATAAAAACGGAGGATAATCCTCTAGGAGTTCGGAACAAGCTGGTAGGGGGTCAGAAGCCAGTGATCAAATATCTCCTTGATGAGATCCAAGACAGTGAGCCTCAACCCATTGAAAAAAGACATTTCATAAAGACTGACCCAAGGACTCTGGGTGTGGCATGCCATCTCTTCCTCGGAGGAAACTTTTAGGATGACCTGATCTGGAATTTTGTATTTTTTCCTTATCTGAGCCAGATCAGATTTACCCAGAGTACTGGACACATTATACACGCGTTGCTTCTGATCGTCCGACCTAAACTCATCACTATCATCATCATCATCATCATCTTCATTGTCGTCCTCTTCGTCGGTGCTGACCTGACCACCTTGGACAGTCTATCTTGAACCCCATGATCAACTGAACCCTGGTTCTCCGCAACCATAATTTCTACTTCTTCGGCCTCGTCCGCCTCAGCGATAGGACTGGCAGTTTGAACTCGTCCCCCTAAATTGGGATGAGCAACTAGTGGTTTATGGATCTCACAATCGGGTCCCACCACCACATCCTGATCAGGACTAACATTGTCGAGAAGCCGAATTGAGGAGTTCTTCGACGTTAAGACTACTAGGCGTAACAAGGTTGGATCCTTGGCTAAAGCCCTTTATAGAACCACTCACCCTAGGTAACTTATACTCATTACCACTATAAGCCATGAGTAAAAGAAAAACTTACTTTTGGCCGATCCGATCAAAGATACTTCTCGAAGCAAGAGGAGAAAGCGTTGACCTAGGAAGCGATCCGAACTCAAGGAATGCCAGCAATCAAGACAGTAGCGTGACCTTTGAAAGTGAGCAAAGAATGAGAAAACGAAGTCCAATGCTCTCCTATGTATAGCCAGAAGAAGCGGCGATCCAATGGACAGCAGTCAACGCGGTGGATGGACACAATTGAGGGGCATTTCAGTTACCTGAGGCTTAATCATGACACCTCAACACGTGGCTTGGCAACAGTAATCTGCCCGAGAGCAGATCCCGTGAGAAATCCTAGTAGAAGCACGGCCCGACTCATGCAAAAAAAAAAAAAACAATGACGTGTAAGGAAAGGAATTTTAGCACGAAAACTTACTGCAAGGAAACTCGCTCAGATCATTACTGAACCAAGCGAGTGGGGGGGCATTTGATATACCCGTTTCTACCTAGCCATTAGTGCATTGACCTGTGGCACGCACGAAGGTCAGACAAACCGAGCTGACCTGAACTGCTGAAGACTGGACTAGAATAGACCGGCATAACGAGGCAATTCATACGAAACTACAAACGAAGATCGGGTCGGTATAATTGTGATAGAGCCGACCTTCTGGCATCCATCGACCAACCCAGGCGACAGGGACTGGATTGCTTCACCCAAGTCATGCACACCGTGTGAGGACGCATGACCCTCTGGGACAGGTGTCCACACCAGCAGAGCTTCACCCATGCATTTTGTAGATCGAAGTAACGGTCTAGCATCGACAAAGCTTATGATGGTCTATGATCTAGATCCTATAAATAGCCAAGCATCACCCCGGTAAAAAGGACTTAACTTCTCGGGTTTTCCAACTTTGAGATTTTTTGTGGTTCGTGATCTAGCTTTGGCATCAAAGCTTACTCCGCGGGCTCATACTGGCATTCCTTAGCCAGGGTTAGTTATTTTGCAAGATGGTTCGACACCAAGTCAGCACGTCTAGATCTCGTCATAGCACTTCTCAACAAAACGATCATGCTACTCCTCTCTACCACATAAGGAGTGTGGTGGAAATTCGTCCCACACTAATTGGCACATTCAAATCTGAAGTGTGTAATTAAAATAAACACGTTAAAATAAAAAAGAAATAGACAAGATACGTGGTTCAACAACACGATGACCTATTTCAACACATGGAGCTTACTACACTATTTCAGGGAAAATTAAAACTTATACTCCTCACCCACAACATTGTACGTAAAACTCATTGAACAAAGAATTAAACTCTCACACAAGACCACTCTCTCAAAATCCCACATGAGAATAAATACAAGGAATAAACACCCGCTGAAAATAAATCCTACAAATGAAACCCAAACCCAACTCAAGAAAACCATTCAAAGAATGCTTGAGAAATTTTCTTGTATTTATGTTCTTTGCCCAGCGTGGAACTCCGCCCCTTCCCCTATTTATAGGGGCTGAGCTCCTCTCCAGGGAGCGTAGTGCCTAGGGAGTGCCCAGAAGAGCATTCAGCCGTTGGACTATGTTGCATACATCCCGATGGCTGACTGGGAACACAGCGAGAGGTGTGGCACAGTCCAGCCCTTGAATTCCCCTTGGGCACTCCTTGGGTGCTGAGCTCCCTAGAGAGGAACCGGATCTTATGTATAGACGATAGGAGGATTGGGCCCCTCTCCACTGAGTGGAAAGCGCAATGAGGTATCCGACGGCCACGATAAGGGATTGTACTTCATTAATGTTGTTGCTCTCCCAATTTGCACCTGCGTCAATGTTGTAGGTGCTTAGCTTAGCTGCCTCACTCTCCTCTTTTTCAATCCATTCCCCCCTTTCTCGAATTTTTATCATCTCCTGTTATAGCACGGTGCTGTAATGCATCGTACTGCAACTGCAGAGGCCATGTGCGTCATATAGGGCCCGCTGTACCACATGATCTCTGCAGTACCGCACGATACGTTACAGCACCGTGCTATAACAGGAGACAATAACGATTCCCCCTTTCTCCAATCTTGATATGCTACTGCCGACACTAAAGACTAAGGAGAGAGATATAACGAGAATTGTACTCTCATTTTGTAATGTTAACATAACAATGCTGAGGTGAGATATTATTATTTGACTTTATTGTTAAGCCACTTTCATAAGATGTTGGGAAAAAAACTGCTAGTATAATCAGTATCGTAAGCATAAATATTAAGGATGTCAAATTCGAATCGGAATTGAAAACCGAAAAGTAATTGCATTGAATAAGTCAAACCGCATCGAACCAGAAAAAAATATATTAGGTTTGAGTATCGGATTTCACAAACGATTCGGTTATTGATCCAGCAAAGGAACTGAATTCCAAAACCAAAATCGAATTGAATTTGTATATTATTATATTAATATAAGACAAAAGAACGTTTACCTGTCGTGTAGCCCCTGCACTAATTGCACCGAACAAGTCAAATCGAATCGAACTAGATAAAAATCTATTAGGTTTGAGTATCGGATTTCACAATCGATTCGGTTACTGATCCAGTTAGGACTGAATTCCAAAACCGAAACCAAATTGAATTTGGATATAATTTTATATTAGTATAGGGAAAAAGAGCACTAACCGGTCGTGTAGCCCCTACACTAGTGTGGGGACCAATGATAGTGCGCATAGAGGCGTTGGCTTGGAAGGGATTTTTGATATAAATGGGGTTGAATGGTCTATTTGTGTGGTCCTGTGTCTGGGCACAGAAAACACACTGCAGACACGAACATGTAGCATTCTTTTTCCCATTAATATATTATTATACTAATAGATATACTATATGGACCGAGTACAAGAACTAAAACCCGATTTGTGTAAGAACCAAATCTTGGAATCGAAACCGAATCGAACTGAGCAGGTTCAGTTTGAGTATCGAGTTTCATAATCGATTTGATTAACCGATTCCAAACGGATTTACACCCTTAATTCTGATTATTTCATAATCTAATTGTTGGGTTGGATAAAAGTTTTTAAAGCATACAAAGAAATGGCACGGTGTACTCATGAATGACACAACATCTCATAGTAGGAGGAGGAGGAGGAGGAGGAGAAATCAGATTTAAACTAAAGAAATTTACACAAACTCTGTCAAAGAAGCATCAGATAAGAAGATTGATAATTGTTTCTTTCTTTCTTCCTTGGGGTGGGAAGATCACTAAGAGTTATCTTGAGCCGTAGAAGTATGGCTTGAAGGGTTCCCAATTCCATGACGATTGTTAGGGAAAAGAACGAACACTGAACTAGCAATGGCACTAACCACGGGAGGCAACACCATCGCCAGCATCTTCCGGGTGGACTCAAACGAGTGATAGTAGCACCCCATGGTGTTAGAATCCACCGCAAACACAATCAGCGATATGAAGGCATGCACGAAATCCCCTACTCTAAGCTTGTAAGATCGATGATAAGTTCACTGACCTTGAGTCTCCTGACGATGGCCAAAGACCTTTAATGGTTACAATACCATAATGAACCAACCCATCACTTCCCTTGTAACTATCTGTGAAAGATGAGAAAAAGCAAGAGAAGCCAGAGACACCAAGGAGAATACCAGTTAGGTACTTGTTGATGGTGTTAAATTTTTCATTATTGATTAAGACTGGACTAAGAAATTGAAACAAGAAGACAGTTCCAGTAGGGAGAAGCTTGATGAGGTTGCCTACCCCAGTGAATGCCATGCCTGTTAATCCTGCTTTCTGTTTAGTGTTCACAGAAGTTGAAGATGAATTCATGTCTGCTCTTAACTACTACTCCCCTATGGTCTTCTTGAATCTAATATCTATGGCTTTATACCCAAATGGGTGTTTGGTTTTTTTTTTTTTTTCTCAAATTTGAAAGGTTCGATCTCCACCATACATATATATATATATATATATATATATATATATATATATATATATATATATATATATATAAGATGTAGCAGATATAGCAACTAGGAACCAATTTCTTGCACGTTAAATGGAACTGTTTGATTTAGTAGAAAGCCGACGAGGGAATGGACTTTAGTTAAGCCATGAATTGAAGCCCTAAAGTGGGAATACTCAATTTCTTCCTGTTTCCTTTCTCAGGAATTCTTAAGTTATAAGGCACTCCATTTATAGGATGAACTACCTACAAATTCTTCAATATTCATATTCCATTTGATCTCTTAAACTATTGATCAATTTGGCACTTAATTTTCTCTAAGACCCAAGTCCTTAATCTTTTTTGGAAAATCCCATTACCTGTCTCATTGAATAATTGAAGTTTGATTTTTGGATTTTTTGTGTTTTGGTTTGAAGCAAGATCAAAATTATGACTAAGACTATTAGTTTCTGCAAAGAATATTAATGAAATCCGTGTTAGGCTATACCTATTTCAGTCCTATATATAGGGAAGGTCAAGTAGGTATAGGTCATCAATTTAACTTCCTCCATCCACTATTCCTGCACTTATTTTTGTATACCCGCAAGAGGAAATACCTAGGTCGGCATTCTCTTCTGCTAAAGCTGCCTATTGAGGGTAAGTGTAAGACATATGGCCAAATGTTCTTTGTGCGGCGCCCAGACATATGGGGGTGGATGGAATGACCACCCTGCCCCTTTGAATGGCAGGTCCATATATCTAGGTGTAGGCTACGCTGCGGCACAGAGAACATCAGCCCTATATGTATATATACCATTGACTATAAGGCTATTCTCCATATTGACAAGTACTTGATGTTACATGTACTATTTTCAATCAATCCCTTTGGAAACTAACTTGATAACTAAAAATGTTAACAAGGAATTCAATAAGTCTGACAACGGATGGAGATAAGCATGAAGCCAATCAAGAAGATGTCCAACATATCCAAATCATCCTTCCATTTTTTGTCAAGAGGATCTATGTAGCTAGGCAAGCTTAATTGGTCATATGATACTGATGGTACGTTAACCTTCTACATTACCATATATCACAATCTGATATTTCCAATTTAAGGTTTGCCAGATTATGATAATTGGATGGGCATGCATAAATTTGATTGAAACCCTTACACCCATCGTATAAATCAAATTTTAGTCATATTAGTGTCCAAGCATTTCATAAATTGAATTGAGAGAGAGAGATTCTACTACAATAAAATAGCAATGTGAACTAAATTTCCAACTACTTGACATCTTAGTTGCAAATTTTGCTCCTAGAAATGAAAATTTTTCTGCAGTTGCTAGACTCCAAACAAACAAAAAAAAAAAAGGTACTGTTATGCACTTATAATCCTTTAACTTTTTTTTTTTTTTTTTTGGCAAACGCCTTTAACTTTGTAGTTTGTACAACACATGCATGAACCTTATAAAGTGTAATTCTATTTCAACCCTTCAAACTAATGTCCAGTCGTTATACCATTTTTAATGGGATGGTCTCAATGACACATTTATAGGTGTATATAGAAAATATAACTTTCTTTGATTGCCTTTTTTCTTATTTTTAAAAATTCTTAAAGTTAAGATTAAAAGAAGACTATCAAGATTATTTGAAAATGATTTCCCAATATGTCAATTTCAACTAAAACATCGGCTTTAACTTAATTTGAAGCACCATCAAAATTATGACTAAGACTATTAGTTTCTGAAAATAAAAAAATATGAATTATGAATGAAATCTTTGTTAGACTATACCCATTTCAGTCCTATATAGGAGAGGGCAAGTAGCTAGGTTTAAGTCACCAAATAACTTCCTCTTTCTACCATTCCTACACTTACACCCTTGCATACCCACAAGTGGAAATTCCTAAGTAGGCATTCTCTTATTCTAAAGCTGTCTATCAAGGGTAAGTGTTAGACATAATACCATATTGACTAAAAGGCTGTTCTCCATATTAGTGAACTAACAATTTGACAAGTTGATATTACATGTACTATTTTTAATCAACCCCTTTGAAAATTAACTTGATAACTACAAATGTCAGGAAAAAAAAATCAATAGGACCAATCAAGAAGAAGCTCAACAGATCCAAATCATCCTTCCATTTTTTTGTCTAGCAAGCTTGGTCATGTAATATGATAATATTTCCATTCAAGGCTAGCCGCCACAAAAAAAAAATTGGACGGCAATGCATGAATTTGATAGAAACCCTCACACCAATCTCACAAATTTGAGAGAGAGAGATGAAACTAGATTCCATTACAATACAATAAAATTGCAATGTGAACTAAAATTACAACTAGTTCCCACCTGAGTTGCAAATTTCGTTGTGATGGTCATTTTGATCGTCCTTAAAAATGATTACTTTTATTTTTTTTATTTTTTTTATTTTTTATGATATTTGACGATTTTAGAATTTTTGGTTCACATGTATAATAAAATAAACGGAGATAAATTGGTAGAGCCTAAAAAAACCAAAAAAACAATGTATCGTTGTGCACTTATATTAATCCAAACGGAAGGGATCATTATAAAACATCGGCTTTAACTTTGTACAACACATGAAACTAAAGTGAAATTCTAGTCCAGCCCATCAAACTAATGTCTAAGCCCATTCTAAAGTACACTATTTTTAGTGGGATTATCTCAGTTACACTTGCACCTCTATATATATATATATATAAGTGTATTTAGAACATGTTATTTTCTTTTAATTATCTTTTTTCTTATAGTCAAAGGTTTTGTGCATGATGGGTATACGATTGTACACAAAACGTCAGATGGGCCGATGGAGACAATAGGGGATCGAAAAAACCAAAACCCAGTATTTGACGAATGATTACTTCCATGTGTGATCCTGCATGCATGAACTCCTCCTTCTCTCGTTCCCAAAAGTTTTTTATAAGTTAAAGATAAAAGAGATTTCTAAAATTATTTGAAAATAATTTACTAATATGTCTATGGGTGGAAATAAAACTAATTTATCATATGTGAAAAGTTTGTAATATGTTGATTACAAGGTTTTGTCAACTACGGAGCGACATTTGGCCAAACTATCATGCATATCATCGACAATGTCTTCCTAACAAAGGAGTCAATCGGATCATTATTGCTTTATTTTCGTGTCCGGTCCATTTCCCCAAGTCCCTCTAATAGGGATAGAAATGACCACCCTACCCCCTACTTGAATACATTGCCCAGGCGGGATCCACCCCCTCCCCCCCCCCCCCCCTCCTTGGTTCTCCCATGGGTGGAAATAAAACTAATTTATCAAATGTGAAAAGTTTGTAATCTCTTGATTATAAGGTTTTGTTAACTACGGAGCGGAATTTGTTCAAACTATCATACATATCATCGACAATGTCTTCCTAACAAAGGAGTCAATCGGATCATTATTGCTTTATTTCTGTGTTCGATCCATTTCCCCAAGTCCCTCTAATAGGGATAGAAATGACCACCCTACCCCCTACCTGAATACATTGCCCAGGTGGGATCCACCCCCTCCCCCCCCCCCCTCCTTGGTTCTCCCCCCTCCCTCCCTCCCTCCCTGGTTAGATAGACTTGAAAAAATGGACCGGATAGTGGTAAAGTGGTATTTTCTGCCTTGTTTGTGTGCGAAGGCACACACAATAGTACCAGACAGACGGAAAAAGAAGATTTCGATTCAATATAACACACTAAAAAAATCAAAGACACTTTCCACATCGATAGGTTTCATGATTCGGCGAAGTCGCTTAAACAGCGGAAACCCACCGAAATCAGGGTATATAAAATTCCGAAGCATTGAAATGAAAATTTTCTGTGTTTCGTGCTGATCAAAATTGGCGGAAACACGCAAACGACTTTCACAAGCTTGTAAAATGTCCATGTGAAAACTGAAGACTGAAGAATGGGGGTTCTGTACTTCACTACTTTCCCTTCGAATTTCGATGCCATTGGAGATGAGTTTGGACTTCGACGAGGGAAATAAGACATTGGTTCTTGCATGAACTGCATCTGACACGACAGCTTCGAGATAGTGACACTTTTAAAGTCAACAAAAACCCCAATGCCCCGCCGGTCCCTTCTCACAAAAGATAATGGTATTTAGGTCTCTCACCTTTCTGCAGATAATCCATGATCAGGAAATTTTGATTTTCCAATCAAAAAGAAATTTCATTAAATCCATAGCATTTCCGCCGGTCCATTGGCCAACAGATTTACAGAAGAAAGATGTCCTAGCAGACTAGGGACTACCCTGGAGAGCATTCAAAATTGACGAGAAGAAAAACCTGGTCGCTGCTTTTCCTCCTCTGTTTTTTTGTTTTAGAGGAGGAAGATGATGATGATGATGATGGACGAAGGCAACGAGATACTGAAGAAATTGGACGATAGCACCCGCGATGCCCAGAGTCTCCAGTTCCAGACCCTTCAATCTATCCTTCAACGCAACGCCCATGTTGGTTACCTTCAACCCCATCTCCAACCCTCCCAACGCCATGATTATGATAATGATCCTCCCACTCTCGCCCACCCAGACACCTTCCGCCGCCTTGTCCCGCTCTCCTCCTACGACGATTACGCTCCTCTTATCAACGGCATCGCCGACGGTCTCCACCCTCCTTCCCTCCTCTCCTTTGATCCTCTCCTCTGTTTCTTCTACAGGTATCCATCTTTATCTTTCCTTTTCCTAATCGAATTCAATGTACGATTTAGGGTTTTGTTTTTTGTTTTTTTAGTGCCCGACTTCAACCCGCTCTTGATCTTGACAGCTCCGGAACGAGTTCTATGAGACCAAAATTGATCCCTTACTTCGACTCACCACACTCTAAAGCTGCATCGTTTTTAGCTCACCAGGCAAGTGCCGCTATCCTTCGAAGGTAACCAGTCTGTTGCTTCCTTCCCTCCCTCCTCCTTTCTTCATTTTCTTACTCTTGGGGTTCTAATAATTGTCCTTTCTTCATATTTTTATTAGGTTGTTTCCTCCCCAACCCTCCGGCGATAAGATCCTCTGGTTTCTCTACGCTGGTACTGTCACAGAGACCAAAGGCGGCTTCAAAGCAATGGCAGCCTCTGCATTCCCCTTCCACAACAACAGTGGCAATAGATCCTCCCCTATACTCTCTATCTGCGCGAGCCCCCAAGAAGTCATCTTGGCCACCACAGATATTCACCACCAGACGTACTGCCACCTCCTCTGCGCACTCCGCAACCCCGATTCGATCAGAGGCATTCGAACTCCCTATGCTATCGGCTTAATACGAGCATTTCGCCTTCTTGAATCCATGTGGGAACAATTCTGCGAGGATCTCCTACTCGGCTCTGTTAGTCCCCACATCACCCATGTTTCAATGAGAGACGCCGTCTGTACAATACTTGGTGGCCCACAACCTCATCTTTCCAATCGAATTCGAGCCATTCTTGAAGCAAGGCAATGGGGTGGGATCTTGCCCAAGCTCTGGCCTAATGCACGCTTCATTGCGTGTGTCACCACTGGAAGCATGAAGCAGTATTATCAGAAGCTCAAGTTCTACGCAGGAGAGATGCCAGTATTGGGTAGTGATTACTTCACTTCAGAATGCCCTGTGGGAATCAACTTGGATCGCACCCAACCACCTGAGCTGACCAGATACGTGATCCTCCCCACTGCAGCCTATTACGAGTTCCTTCCCTTCGATTTGGATGGCACAGACATTGGTGTTGCAGGGGAAACTGTGGATATCTCAGGAGTAGAAATTGGGAAGGAATACGAAGTGGTTGTGACTACTTACAGAGGATTGTTTCGGTATCGTCTGGGTGACATTGTGAGAGTTGTTGGTTTCTATAATTCGTCCCCGCAACTGGAGTTTATCATGAGAGCTCCTAAATCTACTGCCGAAGACTTGACGGAGAGGGATTTAATGTCTGCCATGGAATGTTTCCAAATCATGCTAAGAGATGAAGCCATGGGAGAGATTGTAGAGTTTGCAAGCCACATGGACTTGGACTCAAATCCGAGGCATGTAACGATTTTTGTTGAAGTTGGTGAAGAGGGTCTGTCCCTATTGAACGAGAAGTCAGTTGGTGTTCTAAGGAGGTGGTGTTCATTTCTTGAGGAGTGCTTGGGAGGTATATACAAGGTGCAGAGGAGAAGGGGTGATCTTGGACCTTCGGTGCTGTCCATTGTGAAGCCTGGTAGCTTCGATGGATTGCTCCTCGCAGCTGTGGAGAAAGGAGCTCCTGCAAATCAATACAAAGCCCCCAAAATCATTAGAAACCCTTGGATGATCGATTTCATGGAAGCTTCTGTTGTTTTGCGCGCTACCATTGAGTAATTGATTCCATGGAAGTTCCCAAATAATTGACAGATCTATACAATTTGATATTTTCAGAAGCTTAATCCTAGTTTTTAATCCTGTTTTTGTTGGTTTTAGAAATTTAAACCTTGTATAATTGTATTCTATTTGCATTTCCTTGTATTTTAATCATCTATATATTTTTTTTTTCAACTAGTTTTCAGAAATTTTACTGTACAGAAGTATGTTACGATTAACGGCCGATGTCCTCGTCGGCCCACTCCGGATCAGGTAGTCCTTTCTAGGCGGTTCCACTCTGCTCCAAGACTTTTTTCTGGCGGCAGGTAACCCTTTCCTAGTGGCTCGCACTTTGGCACCAGGTCGCCCCTCTAAAGTAGCCAATCGAAAAGGACGGGTCAATGAAAACACCAATGTTACGATTGGAAGAACTCACCCTCATAAACCGGTCTACAAGAGGAGGGAACCCAATATCATATATGCCCACATCCAATCTCTTATGGGACCGATGTGGGACTATTGCACATAACAAAGTATTTTTGAGACACGGTTTTATTAGCTGCTTCTTCCCTAATGAAAGATTATTTTGTTTATTTTAATCATTTGATAGAGAGGAAATGTTTTGGAGTTTTGTACAAGCCACTTGTAAAATTTAACAGTCCATATTTATGGCCTATTCCAAGGATTCATGTTTTTCATATAATCTCACATATATTTGATATATGGTGAAACACATTAATTTTAAAAATTAACCCATGACTTAATAACGATTTGCTTAAGATATATACAAAGTTTGGGTAACAGATAAACTAGTCAAACCATTCGATTGGGAAAACCAGAAACCTCCCACCATTAATTGTTTACAGGGAAAAAAAAACTTTGTCCAAGAGAGCGGCCTAGGTCAGCGCTCCCATGTGTCTATCTGTCTCCTCCCTTGTGAAAAAACAAATCTGCCCCTTCCCTTCTTTATATATGACATTCTGTATTATTGTCGAAATCCATCGGGGTGAATCCTGCACACCAATGAGTCAAGAGAAAAACATATAGAAATACGGAGTGGGCTCGGGGAACTCTCCGATGCCTAAGTCAGATCTCAAAGGAAACAACAGTTATGGAGCTAAGACAGAAAGACTAGAAAGAATAGTAGGCTTACTATAGAATGAATTCTCCTTTTGTCATTTGGTTGTTATGGCTGTATTTATATATCCAAGGAGGTTAGCTCTAGGTTCACGTAAGCTTTAGGTCCAAGTGGTCATGAGCTTACATCAGATGCGCCCTTCCTGAACGGAACCGTCTAACCGTCTTGCAACTGATATCATGGGGAGTCCCAAGTTGAGTGGCCACATGGAGGGCTTCAGTTGTTGGTTTGGTCAAGGGAATCTCGGCCTTAATGGCTTCTTCGTGTTTTGGAACTAGGTATGACCCATGTGTGGGAGGTGGCCTACACTAGCTGTAATGGAAGTTGATATTTTATGTGATTTTTCTTAGATTGAATTACATCTGTGAGTGTATAAATAGGTGAGGGGAATCCACATGTTGGAAACTCAATCACCTATAATACACATACCATAAAGAGAAGATTATAATAAATCATATCTACTATATTATTGCGTGTGGAAATCTCCAACTCTTGGTTCGCCCACGGATGAGCCTGCAAGGACCAAGTGATGAGCACAAGAGGGCCAGTGTGGCTCCGGCCTAGGACTCTCCGATGCTCAAGTTAGATCACCAGCAACAACGTAACAGCTAGTAAAAAGCGAGATGAGGAATGGTGCTCCATACCTGGGTATTTATAGAGTGAGGATGAGATGAGGCGGTTGGGAGAGTCCTAGAATGGTAGGAGTCCTTCTTTCGGAAGGTTCTCTCGCGTAAAGCGGAGTGGAGAGCTATTTTCGGGGTCGGGCTCTTATTAAGGTAAGAGTCCATGTAGAGTGTGATTTCGTGTTGCGCGGGGATCGTGGCTTGATCCTTATCCCATGATTCTCGGGATCCGCTGACGTGGCCCAGAGATCCCCGGTGGGGTGCTATGGCAGCTTCAATGGAGGAGGGCTCGGCCTCGGAGGTCGGCCCAGGGGGTCTGCAAGGGAGGTCGGCCTGAGAGGTTGGTCTCGGCTGTAAGCTCGGCCAGGAGTCTATGGCTGACGTGTATGAGCTCGGCCTCAGCCACCGGCTAGCTCGCGCGAGTCTGGCTCTGTCAGGTGGCTTATCGGAGATGGGGTCGGCCCGGTTTCCTGCTCGGCCCAACTCGGTTCTCGAACTGAGATTGGGTCAGCCATGTGGCAGCCTCTGATAGGTGGGGTGTTTTATGCCTCATCATATATATATATGAGAGATTGAGGGAGATGATATAAAGATCATGGATTGTCAAGGGATTGCATGCTTGATGCTCAAGCAATGGCAAACATAGAAAGAAATCGGATATGGTGTGGTATGGTCTGATACACCCCCTCAAGGTGAAGATTGGAGCGATCGAATCTTCAGCTTGTCCTGAAGAAACGAGAATCTGGCCATACTGAGTCCTTTGGTCATAATGTCTGCAATCTGATCTTTGGTAGAAATAAACCGGACTTGAAGATCACGTTTGACAACTTTATCGCAAACAAAGTGGAAATTGATTTCCATGTGCTTGGTACGAGCGTGAAAAATTGGATTTGCCAAGAGATACGTGGCACCGATGTTGTCACACCATAACACAAGGGCTAGAGAAGTAGAGAGGCCAAGTTCACCAAACAGAGACTGGAGCCAGGTGAGTTCAGCACAGGCGTCGGCAAGAGCCTTGTACTCAGACTCAGTGGAGGATCGGGCAACAGTCTTCTACTTCTTGGAAGCCCAAGAAATCAAATTATGTCCCATATAGATGGCATATCCACCAGCAGATTTACGATCGTCACCATCACCAGCCCAATCGGCATTAGAGAAAGCTTGGAGATCTTGAGATGAGAACTGAGTGATATGGACCCCATAGTCAACTGTGTGTTTGAGGTAGCATAAAATACGCTTTACCATGGTCCAATGGTCTTCTGTAGGGTTCTGCATGTATTGGCAGGCACGATTCACAGAGAAAGCCACATCTGGACAGGTAAGAGTAATATACTGTAATGCACCAACTATCAATTGATACTTAGTTGGATCAGAGAAAGGTACACCCCCTGCAATAGATGCTTTAAAAGTGGTTGCCATGGGTGTAAGAACCGGTTTGCAATCAGACATGCCAGCCCATTGGAGAAGATCGGTAATGTAGCGGGCCTGAGATAAAGTGAGACCATTAGATTTGTATGTTGCCTTGTCCCCAAAAAAAAATTTAAGTGGCAGAGATCCTTAATCGAAAACTCAGATGCAAGCTGTTGTAGCAGAGTATCAATATGCATGGGTCGATTACCAGTAATAAGGATGTCATCAACATACACAAGAACATAAGGGATCGTGGGACCTTATGTGTAAATGAACAATGATTGATCCGTTTGGGAAGACCAAAAACCAGATTTAACCAAGAACTAGGACAACCGGCTGAACCAGGCATGAGGGGCCTGTTTGAGGCCATATAAAGATTTGTACAACTTACATAAATGAGTTGGCCAATTAGTATCTTCGAACCCTTGAGGTTGAGTCATATATACCTCCTCATTAAGTACACCATGTAAAAAAGGCGTTTTGGACATCAAGTTGTCGAATGCCCCATCCATTGCAGACAACCAATGTTAACACTGTGCGGATAGTGGTAGGCTTGACAACAGGGCTAAAGGTCTCGTCATAATCCAAGCCCTATTATTGATTAAACCCCTTTGCCACAAGTCTCGCCTTGTATCGCTCGATAGTCCCATCGGCCTTGCGCTTGATCCTGTACACCCACTTATAACCAACCAAATTTGCATTAGTAAGGGGAGGCACTAATGACCAGGTGCCATTTTTTAGTAAAGCCACAAACTCATCAAACATGGCCTGTCACCATTGAGAACCCTTCACAGCCTAAGTGTAATAGGTAGGTTCTAAAGGGGGAGAAGGGTCATGGGTGATTTAGGTAATATTGGCATGAAGGGCTGTGGAGGGGTCATCATAAAGCTCACTTAGAAGGCGTGTGCAAAGTGGGGGGATCGGTGGAGGGGTTGAAGATGGGGAGGGGTGCGGACTAGGGGAGGGTAATATGGGATCAACACCGGGTATGGGGGATTGGGGTAAGGGGGTCTATGGCTAGTTAGGGATTGTGGGGTTGGACTATGGGTAATGGCAGATCAGGTAAGATGGTTAATGGTAGAGAAGCCCATGGTGGTGAAGGGGATGAGGGAGAGGGAGGGTAATGGGATTCACGAAATGAAAATCTAAGTTCATCAAATCGGACATGGCGAGCAATGTAAATGCGACGGGAGTCAAGATGCATGCAACGGTAGCCATGGTGGTGAGAACTGTACCTAAGGAAGACACATGGAGCAGACCGCGGATCAATTTTATGATTATTGTAAGGGTGAAGAAAAGGGAAACAGAGGCACCCAAAAACTTTGAGAAAACTATAATCAGGTGTTTGAGATGTAATTAGATGGTAGGGGGATAGGTTCCCAAGGGTGGGAGTGGGAATTTGATTGATTAGGTATACGGCCATTTCAAAAGCATAATCCCAATAAGATTGAGGGACAGAGCCATATTCATAAGAGTTAGCCCGGTCTCAACAATATGGCGATTACGCCTTTCAATGGTGCCCCTGTTGTTCATGAGTGTGAGGGCATGAAATACGATGGTGAATGCCAAGAGTGGCAAAATAAGAATGGAGAGAGCAGAACTCTCCCCCCCCCCCCCCATCAGTTTGCACATTTTTTATTTTAGTAGGGAATTGATGCTCAACTAATGCTTGAAATTGCTTAAACACAAAAAAGACATCAGATTTAACCTTAAGGGGATAAAACCAAATATACCGAGTGAAATCATCCACAAAAATTAAGAAGTAACGATGTCCATTAGATGAAATAGTCGGAGAGGGTCCCCAAATGTCACTAAAAATTAAAAATAAAGGAGAACTACTACAATGATGTGATTCACAAAGGGTCAAAAGACATGATTTGTCTATTTGACAAGCATAACACAAATGCAGAGACGAAGGAAGCTTGACCTCATTAAACATGAGACAAAGGGAGCAGTCATGAGGATGACCCAGACGTTGGTGCCATCGATCACAGGAGGAAACTTGTGCAATATTGGTGGAGGGAGCAGGCAACGGTTGAGATGGCAGGTAGTAGAGACCGTCTTTGCTAGGCCCCATAAGCAAAATGCAATTTGACGTCGGATCCTTCACATGAAAATGGGTAGCATGAAATTCAAAAAAGACCTTGTTGTCAGAAGCAAATTTATGAACTAAAAGTAAAGAATTAGGAAAAGAGGGTACATGTAAAATATCGGAAAGAGATAAAGAATGAGAAGAAGATGGGATAGAAGAAGAACCCATATGAGAGATGGGAATAGAGTTACCATCACCAACCAACAAACCGTGCTTACCATGGTAGGGTGCATATGACGAGAGAGACTGCAAGTCAGGTGTCGCATGATGAGTAGCCCCTGTGTCTGGAATCCAATTCGCTAGGCCTGGGTTATTGGTGGGTGGGGGATAATGGCTATGGTTTGGGGGGTAGGACTCGGGTAAGGTTGTGGGGTGGGTAGCAATGGAGGGTTGGGTGTGGTAAGGTAGGCAGATGGAGAGGGAGCATGGGTGGGAGGATAGGCGGGTAAAGCGGGTGTCTGATGAGACTGTTGACCAACGGCTTTACTGCGGTAGTAACAAGTGGGTGCTTGATGATTAGTGCGACCACAGACTGTGCAAGGATTATGTGCAAACGCATTGGAGCGTCCAAAACTACTTGGACCATTGGGAGGACCACCACCACCACCACCCCTACCCCGACTGCGACCACCAGGTATGCCATGATCATAGGGCTGGGTAGGAGGTCCACGAGGATATTGAGAAATATTAGCAGTTGCATTAGCAAACTCGGCACGAAGAGGACGGAAAATGTGAAGATTGAGATCCTCTGTGGGGAGTGGTTTGCCGGCTGCACCGAGTTCATCAGAAAGGGCCTTGGCCCGACTTAAAAATTGAGTGACATGTTCTTCAGGTTTTTGAACAAGTTGTTGAAGAGCAGCATTGAGAGATAAAATCCGTGGTATGGAGGCATTGTTGTAGGTGGCATGAAGAGCGTCCCAAATTTCTTTACTGGTTTCACGTCCAACGACGAGGGACATAGCTTCGTCAGACAGAGAAGAGATGAGTATACTCATGATTAAAGAATCTTTTTCATCCCACGCTTCAACCTGCGATGCATCCTTGGGGCAGGGATTGGAGCCAGTAATGTAACCATAGAAGCGCTAGCCTTTGAGATAGGGGACAATCTGGGTTTTTCAAAACATAGACGAAATTCTTAGAGGAGCGCTTGATTGAAAGAATCTGAGTTAGGCCAGGTGTAGTGGATAGGACAATGGTGGAAGTGGAGGTGGAAGAGGAGTTTGGGGTGGAGGGAGGAGAGCCCATGTCATCCAAGAGAGAGAGGACGTTGGAATGGGAGAGGAAATAGAAGGAAAAAATAAATAAATAATAAAGGTTCTCTTGCTCGGTGGAGCTAGAGGCTCATGATACCCTCATAGAAGTTGACATTTTATGTGATTTTCCTTAGATTGAATTACAATTGTGAATGCATTAATAGGTGAGGGGAATCCACATGTTGGAAACTCAATCACCTATAATACACATACCATAAAGAGAAGATTACAATAAATCATATCTACTATATATGAGAGATTGAGGGAGATGATATAGAGATCATGGATTGTCAAGGGATTGCATGCTTGATGGTCAAGCAATGGCAAACATAGAAAGAAATCGGATATGGTGTGATATGGTCTAATAAGCTGCAACTGGGTATGACTCATGTGTGCGATGCATGGGCCGCTGTTGGATTCCATATGCGGCATATTTGCCATCTCCAATGTAGACAGACACAAGGATTGTCTACTTTGATATCTCAACCATAAGTAAATCGATTGAACCGTAAGAGGGGGAGCTGTTCAACTCAAATTGAGCTCTTTCACCTAATTTTTTGGGTTAAGTTTTTGAGTTAAACACACTGCCAAATTAGAAGATCATTTCCATTGATTACAAGCAAACTGAGAACTCGATCTATCCTAAAATAACATAGAACACGACTAGGAAAGCTAATCCTATTACAAGTCTGTCAAGCGAATTCAGATCCTCTCCAATAACATTTAACCACCCGAGTAGATCTCCCACCATCCATGGGGCCGGTGTAAAAAGACTCATAATTTATTTCTTTCCTTCTTGGGATGGGATGGTCACTAGGAGTCTATCTTGTGCAGGAGGAGTCTGAGTCGATGAAGGGTACCCAATTCCATGACGATTGTTGGGGAAGAGAACGAACACTGAAATGGCCATGAAACCAACCACGGCGGGCAACACCATCAACAGCATCTTCCCGGTGGACGACTCAATCGATGGATAGTAACAAGACATGGTGTTGGTATCCAATAGCGCAACCACAGCAAACACAATCAGCGACATGAAGCCATGTTGGATTTTTAATTGTTTTAAAATTAAAGATTCAAAATACGGTTTTGTTGGAGGGTTGAGTGCTTTCCTAATAGACACCTAAATAGCCAATAGGTGCCTATTGGAAGACTTGTTTGAGTGGCTAACAAACAAGCCTTATGGGAAAAGACATGAGTTCGGACATATCTCTTGGAGACATCCCTTAGTGGTGTCTCTTCCTCTCCTATATAAAGAGAGGGGTCTTGCTCATTCTCCAACAATTGCTTTTGAAATTAATTTTAGAAGCATTTTTAGTTCTTTTCCACTGTAATCAATTAGTGTCGATGAGTTAGTGAATATAGCCTTTGGACACCCTTTGTAATCACATTTGGAACTGCAACCTATGTGATTAGAGAGTTGTTTCATCTTGGAGGTATAGATGCATGGTCAACCCAGATTGCAGAATTGGGGCATCTAAAAACCTTAAGGAGAGCATCGTTTGATGCGACTCAACTCTACCATTTATTGTTCGGATTACACAAGAGGACGTGTATTGTTGACTCGGTGCGATACTATTTGTCATACCAATCAGATAAGTCTTGTATTTATTATTTATTTATTGTTTCTAGTCTTATACTTGCTGCCCATGATATTTTAATCTTACAAGCCATGAACAAAATCCCCTATTCTAAGCTTGTAGGACGATAAGTTCAGTGATGATGACGATAAGTCTGCTGATGAGGACCAGAGCCCTTTAATGGTTACAATACCATAATGAACCAACCCATCACTTCCCTTGTAACTATCCGTAAAAGATGAAAAAAGCAAGAGAAGCCAGAGACACCAAGAAGAATAGCAGTTAGGTACTTGTTGATGGTGTGTCGACATTGGCCATTGTTGGTTAAGAATGGACTAAGGAATTGAAACAAGAATACAGTTCCAGTAGGGAGAACCTTTATGAGGTTGCCTACCCCTGTGAATGCCATACCTGTTATGCCTACAGAAGTTGGAGATGAATATTTCATGTCTCTGCCCATTTGTCGTCTGCTTCTTCTTGAATCTACTAGCTAAGGCTTTTTAAGTGAAATCAAATGGGTGGAATTTTTTTTTTTTTTTCTTCTCACAGAAGTTGCAGCAGATCGAAGTAGGAATTAATGCTAAAGTACTCCCTGTTTCAATTCCTTTCTCGGTCAAGAGTTCTTGTTACAATTTATAGGATATTTATTAACTTTAATTTATTCCACGTTCATATTCCATTTGATCTTTTTTAGAATTTAGAATAATACTGATTTGCCACTTTTTCTTCCTTAATCCCAAGTAGATATCCTTAATTACTCCTTTTTTTTTTGGAAAATCCTTTCCTATTCTGATTCATTGAATGATTGAAGTTTGACTTTTTATGTTTTAGATTTTTAGTTTGAAGCACGACCAAAATTATGATCAGATTTGGTCTGATTTTCATTTTAATTTCAAAATAATTTCATGAAATAGTCAACAATTAGAATTTTTTTCAAAGAAATTGAAGGTGGTAAGACTGGTAGTGGTGGTGAGATCATACAGAGAAGAAAAAGAGGAGTGTTTTACTTTTAACATAACACTAATGCTATATATGCCCATCAACCTAACCAAGTGTTTCATTAAAAAGCAAGAGTGAAATCAATTTTAATTTCAAAATTGAAACAGCTCATTGTCTAATTCAGAATTTCTAATTCCATTTGATTTCTATTTCACTAAAATAAGATGTCAAAATTTAACCAAATAATTTCTGAAATTGAAATTGAAATAGAAATAAAAATCATACCAAATCAGGTCCTAGTAATGGAAAAGAATGTCTGAACTCTTTATCTTATGAAAGCCGACCATCAATCTAGTTGATTTAAAGCAATTTTCTGATTGATATAGTTGTTAGACTACCTATAACGACTAATATATTCACTCCTATTGACGAGCCCAAGGTAAGGTAGGGCTAATTAGTCATCAATTTAATATATTTCTTTTGTTCTTGTAGAGTTGTACCCTCAAGTGGATCGAAATTCCTATCTAGGTCATCGACCTTCTCTTATGCTAAGAAGACTCTTTTCCACATTACTGAATTTATCAACTTGATAAGTTCATAAATTAAGGACGTAACCAGTGCACGAAGCTAGCTCCTACTATCCTTTTATATTGATATCTTATCAATAACTTTAGATTACAAAATCATCCACGTCTTCCAATAAAAAATCTCCATTAAAAAAATTAAAAATCAGTTACGGAATTCATCACATCCAAAATAAAGTTTGAAGAAAGAGTTGACTATTCAACGTACGCTTTAAAATATGACTTGATAATTAATTAAAAAATATACAGAAATTAAAACCAATACATGATCGATGAACCTATCTATCTATGTACACATTAATGTAGATAAGCTTGTGGACATGCCATGCCAATCAAGAACATGCCTGCCCCCTTCCAATAGATCCTAATTAATCATCCCTCCATTTTTGTCAAGTCAAGAATCAAGATTGAGATCGAGGATGTATATAGCAAGCTTGGTCATGCGATACTGGCCGGTGGTTAGCCTTATTCTATGTTACCATTGATCAAAATCTAATTGATTTTCATTCAAGGCTAGCTTTGCCCCATTATGAAAATTTGATGGCTAAGGCTATCTTTGGTAATGATTTCGAGAATTATTTCAAGAGGTGATTTCAATTTTGGAAAGGTGTTTATCAATTTCAATAGAAATTCTGAAATAGTTGAGGAGCTATTTCATCTATTTGGAAGAAATCCATTTCAAATATTTCAAATAAGAATGAAACCAAAACAAGCCACTCTCTTTCTCTTCAGAAACCCACTCCCTTTCCGCAACCCCTACATACCCACTCATGAAATAATAATAATAATAATAAAAATAATATTAATTTAATAAAATATAGACGTCATCAGTGTTCAAGCATACAAAGAATATATGACTCAACTCTAAAGCTTTTAAGGGTTAGATGTCAATCCAGACAACCACGAGGACCCCATAACTAGTGCACTTTCTCCCTCCTAGGTCTCGTGGTTCCTTTTCCACTGCATTTCCAGTCCTTTTCTTTTAGTGCTTGGACCCAAAAGCACCTATGGCTAGACTTCATCGTTACAATAGAATCAATTTTTCCCTCAGGCCATTTTCCACAGATTTTAAGAGCGAGAGTTCTGCTTTCGACCCCAATCTCTGAGCAAGATAAACCCGATCAAAGTGTCCCACAGGCATCCCAAACTTCACTTTTTGGTTACAGAAACTAAGGTTCTAAAGCTCTTAAGTTCATGAGTTCTCGAGATGTGATGCTTTAGCATATCAACGGAGCAAAACAAACTAATCAGCTCAATCGTTATCATAATCGATCATGGAAAGAACTGCCCTAATGTCAAATATTGGTTGTGCTGATTGACGGCTTGAAATATCACATTTGGAATGACCGATTATTATTACCATTATCAATATTATTTATTATAGGGAAAAAAAACTCTACCTGAGTGCATGCGGTGTGTTGTCCCTATGCCCATACACATGGACACGGAATGACCGTCGTGCCCTTAAGAATTTCCACCTTTCCATGGGGCACGACAGTTATTCTGCACGCCCTTGTATCTTGGTGTAGGGGCAACGTACCGCATGCACCAAGGTAGCGTTCTTTCTCCCTTTATTATAATAGTAAGTAGAGAGAATTTAATCTTAAAATTGAAGTATTGAACTACCAAATGGATTTATTATTCTTGAAATATTTCAATTGATGAAACCTAACCATTTCAATTTATTGATAAAAAAATATTTATTTATTTATTTTAAGAAATCAATCTGAAATTGAAATAGAAATCCAATTAAAGAGAGCCTTCAACTAAATCCCATTACAATAAAATAACAATGTAAAGTGTGAATTCAATTCCAACTACTTACCACCTTTGTTGCAAATTTTGTTGTGATAGTCAATTGGGTTTGCTCCCAAATCTGAAATTCTTTCGATAGTTTAATGAATTTGGCAAATTTGTGACATATAATTTAATAATATATAATAAAATAAACTGAGATAAGTTAGAAGACTCTAAACAACAATGTATGGTCCTGCTCTTATAATCCAACCCAAAAGATGAAACTAAAAAGTCAAATTTAATTCTAGTCCAGCCCATCAAACTATTGTGAAGCCTATTCTAAAGCAAGAGAGATCGCCAAGGCGGCCAGGGGTGGGGGTTGGGGAAGTCAATGACCTTATCTATGAAACCCTTGACTCCTGACTCTTGACTCTTGACTCCACACCTCCACGGAGATGTGGATAAGAAACTCTCATAAGGGGGCACAACAAAAGGGATTAGCATTATTGACCCCATGATAAACCACTGACACCTTCCTCGTTGGGGCTCTGCGCACTGGGAAAATGCTGATGCGATAGGAAACCGGCTACTAGTTACGAGCCACCCACTTCGATTATCCAGACGAGGATTCGGTGCCGTCCTAAAACGCTTTGTTTTCATCTTGACAGATCCATCGATCGTTGTTCGAAGTCAAATAGTTTGGTTTCAATTTTTCCACCTTTGATACAATCATGGAAGAAGAACTCGATCGAAACCTGTCGAAACCACCGAGTTAACTCGGTTTCGTAGGTTTTTAAGACAAGTCAAAGGGTGATTTTAAAAAATCCAGGGTTTCAACCGAAATTCGATGGTTTTGACCAGTTTCGACTGAGATGTTGATAATTTCGTAAGTTTCGACACTTATGCTCATCGAAACTTGGGAAACCTAGCTCGAAACCAATATAGATACTTAAGTATACCAATAACCAGGCCAAAAACCAGGACAAACTTATTTATGTCTAACATTGTTCATTTACTTAAGATATTATTCATAAATAAGTAAATACCCTCTATTTGAATCTAATAAAAATAGGTAAAAAATCAAATTCCAAAAGGGAAAAAGTTAACCTTCCAGTTCAAGAATAAAAATTCGATTTTCGGTGGCAGGTGCAATTTTTAACTTTCTAATGCTGGGGTTTTTCTCAAATCTAAAAAATTCATAAATCTTAATATGGTAAAACATTGTTAAAATCTAAAACTGCGGTAAAATATTCATTTGTTTTGATGTTCAAAAAAATATTTTCATTCAGAGCGATTTTGACAGCATTTGCGCACACCAAATTAAGTTTGACTGGTACATAACTTTTTCAATATAAACCAGATTTAAGCAATCTTGGACTTGTTGAAAAGCTGTCAAGACAAAGCTTTCTAACAAATCCAAGATTGCTTAAATCTGATTTATATTGAAGGTGTTATGTTTCGATCAAACCTTATTTAATACCATGTCCAAGAACAATATACAGTATCAAACTTGGATCAAAACCACAAGTATTATTTTTAGTGTTCTCTATGTGAAACTAATGCATGGATTGGATTTAAAATGTCAAAAATAAGCAACACAACAAGAATCAAGACAAAAAAATAACTTATGGGCCTCGAAACCAAGGTTTGAGTTAGCCTGAAAAAAGTTCCAGGTTTCGACCATATCGAAACCGAGATGAACTCGATTTCTGACTGGTCGAAACCTAGTCGAAACCCGAGTTTAGAACCTTGGATACAATACGTGCAAATCGAAACCAAATAACTTTCGTAACTTCAAAATTGAAATCAAACCGATTTGATTCTGTTTTCATTTGATTTATACATTGTTATGTGTCTAATGGGGTCCACTATAGTGTATGGATACTATATTAGGTTAGCCTAGTATGGGATAGGTTAAAGAGCTTAATTTAACGCGTTCCATCAACTCTGGATTTTTTAGCGTATCAGTCAAGTACCTAACATACAAGGTCTTGATAATTCAATTTAAGTTGGATTTAAGTAAAAATAACTTATTGAAAACCTAAAACAAATAAAGTTGGTAAGAAAATGAAATTGTTATATGCCTTAAAAATAACTTATTGAAAACCTAAAACAAATAAAGTTGGTAAGAAAATGAAATTGTTATATGCCTAGTGGGGCTCACTCTAATGTATGGACGTTAGATTGGGCCAGCCTAGTATAGGATAGGTTAAAGGGTATAATTTAACGTGTTCCATCAGCTCTGGAACTTTTTGCGTATCGGTCAAATACCTAACAAAAGCCTTATAAAGATTCAGTCCAAAAATGTCAAATCTAGTATCTTTCATCCCTTTTTACATAACTCAACAAACAAACCCATGTAGGTAATTTCATACAACTCAACAAATACACATGATTATAGGGTTTAGTATGGTTTAGGTTTGGTTTTATTTTGTTTATATGGGATGTACTTTATTTGGTTCAAACATATGGTTTTTAGTTTGTTTTTTCTTTTTTTTGGTAAAGGGATATTTATTATTTTTGGGGTATGGAAAGCACAAGACTTCATTTACAACAAGTTCATGAAGCCAAGGAGTAGAGTTTGGCCAGTTTGTCTTACATGCTATCAACACGGCCATCTGAGTCAGGGAGTGGGCAATGTTGTTCCTCTCCCTTGGAATCAAAATAAAATGACAACTTTCAAAATCCATCTTCATCGTGCAAATGTCTTTGATAACCGGCCGGAGATGGAATGGGAATGTCAGGACAATTGTTGGAGAGTAGAAGAATCACTTCCTTGCAGTCAGATTCAATGAAAATTCTCCCAATCCCGGCTGCCAAAGCTTGACCCATACCAGCCCGAATGGCCATGGCTTCACCCAAATTTGTGCGTGCTGGAAAACTATAGCAACTCAGAACAGGCAAAGATTTGCACTCCCAGGTGGTCACGAGCAATGACACCAATGCCTCCTTTTGTTCCCTCAATAGGGAAAGCTGCATCACAATTCACCTTCACTACATCAATTGGGGGAGGAAGCCACCAAGAAGGGTGTGAAAAATCTAGGTTCTGCCAGTTTGAAGCTTGATCATGTGGAAGTTGGTTTGCTGCCCATAATTCATGATGGGCATTTTGAGCTGAGAGGAAGACATCAACAGGAGTCCAGATTTTGTGATTAAATACTTGATCGTTTCTTGCAACCCAGAGAAACCAGCAGATGAAAAACCACAAACTTAAGGATTCTTGAGCTCTTTTCTTGTCTTGAACGAAGATATGATCCCAACTCATAATCCAATCCACAACCTTTGGATCGCCATTAGGCACAAGAAAGGATATCGAACTCCCAAATCAAGTTGCTCGTGCAAAAGGGCAATCCAACAGTAGATGATCATTTGTGTCCACTGCACAACCGCATTGGGGACAGGAAGGATCCACTGTAAGTTTAATTTAGTTTGATTTTTTATTTGGGTTCTAAGGCTCTCTTTGGTTGGATTTCGAACCCATATTGGTTTCAGAGAAAGTCAACAAATGGGTTTTTGGTCTAAAAATCGAAATTGTTTGGTTGCAGAAAAGAAATCCATTTTCGGGTTAAAATAAGATGGGTGACCAAGGGAAGTGGGGGAGGAAGAACTTTTTCTTTTTTTTTTTGGTGAAAAAAAAGGTTATTGATTCATGCGCGTCCAACGCCAAACAAAAGAAAGCACAATACATAAAACATATAGAAAACATGATAAACCAAGATATGGATATACGGTATCTAAACCAAGGAATGGAAATTGATCTGATCTCACATGCCATTGACTTTGAATGGAGAGAAAATGACAAAATTGATATCATATTCGACAATTTACCCAAAAAAAAGATATCATATTCGACGGCATGAGCCCAAGAATCATTGATCTCCTTAGGCTTCCCTTGAATGGCACTGCAATTACATCATGGTAGTGCAATCCTCTACCATTTTGTGTCACCCAGGTTATCTCCTAGCCCTCTCGTGTTAGTGCTGATTAGTGGTGATCTGTCAGTTATTGAATAATGCAACCTATTTATTAGCAAGTTGAATGAATGAAGGACGGCTTGGATTTCCTAAAACATCTCTCATTAGAGGTTGAGGCACGGGCAAAATTCCTATCTTTTTTTTGTTTAGGTTTGGTTACCTGCTTTTTAAGCCAAAGGGCAAAATACTTGTATACCCCCTATACTATAGTCCGATTGCTTGACATCCCAAAGTTTAAAACTATTACTTGAAGCCCCTTGTGTTTTAAGATTTCTTGCAATTAGTCCCTGTCCATTAGTAGTCACCATTTAGTGATGACATCATGGGTTAGAAAAATCTTAAGGGCAGTGAATTGATCCTTTTACCCTTTGGCCATAGTAAAAGGGAAGATGCCTTCCATTTACATCATTGAACAAACCTCCACTCTATTTATTGTTGCTATTAGAGTTTGAATATGAAATCGATTAAGGATTTTGGGTTATTTTGATTTGAAATCGGTTTAAGAAAAGAAAAAAAAAAAATTGGCTCTGCTTTCCAGCATTGGGAAACCCTGCTGGAATTGTGAGATATTGAGTGGAGACCAAATCTGGTCCTTCCTCTTCTATTATGGTTTGGGGAATCCATGGATTTGGAGCTTGCAAGTTTGTCTCTAGAACTTCAAGAGATTTGAGACCCTACGGGAAGGGCTTGATCAAACGTACTTGATGTCTCTCCCGTTGGTTGCATTTTGTCAAGAGGTTGAAGACAATCTATTTCGTTTTTTAAGTTAAAACATTTAAAGGGTAAGTTCATCATTTTAACTTCATAAGTTTCAGTTAAATAACTCATAAAGGTAAAATAGATTTTTCCATTCAACCACTAACAGCAGATTAACACTCTCAGGTTTCATGGGGCTTCAAGTAATAGTTTCAAACTTTGGGGGTGTCAAGCAACCAAACCATAGTAAGGGGACATGCATGGCACTTCCTTGAAGAATGTAGGTTGTGTTAGAAAAACAATGCAGCAGAGTGGTGATTTTGTAGAAAACAAAAAACAAAGGGAAAGAAAAATCACACACACACACACAAGCCAAGAGATTTTACGTGGTTCACCCCCAAGAAGGTAGGCTACATCCACGAGAGAGCGATAGTCCAGATTCACTATTCTATGAAATAAAATACAAAACCTCTCTCACAACCCTCACATCTCTCAAAGAGATAACCACTATATAAAGATACAATATAGAGAAACCTTAACCCACGAAAGTACAAAACTGCCACTTTGAAGTCCATCTGGTCTGGTACGGTCTTGAACCAACATAGGGCGACTTTTTTGCCCTTCTGGCATGATTCGAAGGCGAAACAGCCCGCTAAAGACTCAACAGTACTTTCTGGATTAGAATTGAGGAGATCAGGTTGCAAGCAGGGTGGGGATGGGAGAGGGGTTGTGACAGGGTAGAGCGGGTTTGAATGGAGTACGATAGAGGCAGGGGAAGGGTGGGATTGCGAGCAGGGGTGGGGCGGGGTGTTACACCCGCACCCAAAATATACCCTTATACCCCGAGGTAATTTAGACCTTGCCCACAGGGCAATGCCACGGTGGCACTAGCCAACACTTGTAACCTCAGACTTAAAAGATTATTATAAAAGAACCCTTGCAGACCTGGAAGTGTGGGTCAAAGCCCCACAACTTTCCTTGAAGTTTGGACCCTGCCAGCAGCATCAGAGTCATAAATGGACTCACTCGTACTGAATCCGCTTGAGGATCCGCCCGTGCCGTTACTTGCCCTTTTGATAATTTTTTCTGTGGGACCCACACCCTCGTGTCCCAGACACCCTAATTGAACCTTTGGACCATGTGGACCCTTACCCTTACCATCAATTGGTTATATGGGCCATGAAAGTGGGCCCACAAGGCCTAATGTAAAGAATTAATGGGTTTTATATACCCTAACCTAAACCAAACAAGCCTTTGTGGACAATTAAGTCCTATGGGCTTATGGTGCAACCCAAACAAGACCTAACTAACTAAATGGACCTAAGGGTCTAAGATTTGGATCAAACATGGTCTAAGACCTAAGCCAAAACCCATATAAAGCCTAAGGGCTTAACTACATTCTAAGGACCCCTAACCAAACATAATCTAAGGCCCCTTCTACCCCTTAAAGATAAGGAAACCCCTCCCATTCACTTATCTCTCCCCCTCCCAAGCAAACCGTGGAGGAGAAGAGACAAGAGAAGCAGGAAGAAGTAGAAGTAGGAGAGGAATGAGAGGGGAAGGGAAGAGGATGGAAGCCATGCCAAGATGGTTGGCTGCCCCACATCTCCTTCTATTGCTGTCCGGACGAAGGGAGAAGAAGAAGGTGAAGGAGAAGAGATGGAGGGGATGGCTGAAGGAAGGAGGTCAAGAAGGCTCACCTAGCCTTGTCCTTACTGCCTCCATTGAAGGTAAGGCCTGAAACTTGGTACTCCTCCATTTCCCTTTTCATTTTGAAAGATATCTTGAGCTTGAGCTAACCTAGGGTTCCATTTGGGACTCAAGGTGATGCTTGGCCCTAATTGGGGGCTCTAATGGTGCTGACCTAGCTCTAGAAACGGTCCCTAAGTGCTGCATTTGCAGCCATTGTTGGTGAACCTTTGGTTTAAAACCTTGAAACCCAACCCTTGGACCAAATTGAGATAAAACCCTTGTTAGATCTTGGATCCATGAGGTGAGCCTAAGTTCTAGTGACTCTAGGGAGGCTTAAACACCCCCCCATGACCCTAAAGTGCTGGGATGCTCTAAGCTTCAAGCTGGAGCAAAAGCCCTTTGAAATCTTGGACAAAACTACCGGCGGACACACGACTGGATCCACCAATCGTGGTACTGTCCGTTAGTCCACCCAATATAAACCCTGTAAAACAACCTGGATGGATAATGGAACGGACTGAAGTCTGTTGCATCCACCCGTGGGTCCGCTTGCTCTGGGGTATGTCTCAAGAATCGACCGGATGCAGGGGCGGACTAAGGAAACACATCCGCCCGTGGGTCCGCTCGCTCTCGGGTGTGTCTCTGAACTTGAACGGATGCACGACCGGATCCAAGTAAGAAGTTTCGTCCATGGATCCGGTCGCTCTGTTTTTACCTTTTGGCCTGAACGGAATCAAGGACGGACTCACCTTTACTGCAATCGTCCGTGAGTCCGCTCGTGCTATCTTGGTTGAAACTTGATTTTAACCTTGGGGGCCAAGCATGGGACCTTCCTATACATGCTTTAATGATTTCTTTTGTATGTCTAGGCTGGTGCACCAGTGAGATTCACGTCAACCACGCCGAGTGTCACCCGATGTTCGATGAGTGGGTTCTGGGTGACTTTGTTGGGTTTGAATATATATATATTTGGCAAATCTTGAGCATGCTATTATATAAATATAAGCATTGTGCGCATTGCATTATTTATCTCCATTGTGAACTATTATGAATGTGATATTATTCTCACCAATGTAACGGGCTACGGTACCGGGTGTGCTGGTACCGGAACCCCAATTTATTTAATTATGAAAACTGTTATATGCCATCCTGATCTATATGTGTTGTGCCGTGCTGGTACCCGGGTACTAGATGAAATGGACGTTGATGCACCCGAAATACCTCTCGGGATGATAGGACTTGCATATAGTATATCTGTGGCTAGGATGCTTGCTCCCTTATGCTACAACCCTTGCCAACAGGGGTTTATGTGTTGGATAGTCTAAGCACCTGTGGTCTGTAGAGGTGGGACAGGTCAGGACAGGGGTAGTGATGACTATCGGGGTCTGCCACTGGGTGGTCATGATGGCTTTTACCAACGTAGGTCCCCTCGTGATAATTGAGGTTTCACTGGGGCGATAGGATAAGTGACTCTCAGTGTCTCTCGAGTTATCACAGTAGCATACACTTGACCTATAGAATTGTGTGGTAGGTGGAAAATAAATTTAACATTAGCATGCATCATTCTGCTTGATATTGTTTGTATGATGTATGTGCATTCCCCTTTGCTCCCTCACTAGCTAGTGTAGCTAACCCCGTTGTACAACCTTTTTTTTTTAGTTGATATGCAGATAACCTCTTGACGAGCACCGTTGGATGCGAATCAAGTGAAGCCGGTGGCTGTGACTTGGATGTAGATGTACACCCAAGAATTGGTGCCCTGTAGCAATTATTTATTATTTAATTTCTGTATTCATTCCACAATCATGTATAAACTGTATGTTTGTTTATAGGAGAGATTAAATGGTTACAAACATTGATATTGTACTATGTGTTATCATTAGAGAACCGATGCTCTATAATTTCACATATTTTACATTGAATTTCGCTTTAGCTAACTCCACGTGATTGGAACGATTTATTCTATTTTGGGTACAATCCTTTCGTTAGCATAATGTGAGGACAAAGTGGATCGTGGCTCGGGACAATTAGTTCGTGATCCTGATAGGTATTGGGATGATGTGTGTTGTCCCAGTCACCCCTATGTGGCATAATATCTTACATTGGAATGAGGCGTGACACGGGGAGAGGGCAAGGTGTTAGGGTGTCAATTTGGGACCAAAAACGAAACCGGCCTTTATATCAGACTAAAGCGAACTAAAGAATAATCAATTCATTTTGGCTTTAAAACAAGGAATCTATTCTCGATTTAGTTCATTTTTTTCAAGGGTGAAACCGTTCAGCTTAGAATCGAAACGAATTTACTATTTTTGAACTAAACCGAAAAACTCATGTGCATATATAAGTTCCATCCTATTATCACTCATCCTTAAGGGTGTCAATTGGTCGCTTCGGACCTATTTCGGTCCCAGATGAATCGGTTTCGCTATGGTAATTAAGGGTAAATCTGAATCCAAACCAATAAGGAAAGCTTTGATTTAGATCGATTTCAATTTTGATTCGATTTGGTTTCGATTATTATCGGGTTAGTTTTGGTTTCTGGTCCAATTTGGGTTTGAGCTATATTGGTCCAATTTGGGTTTGAGCTATATCGGTGTTATTTGGGGTGGTTTTTCCAATTCGGACTAGGTTTTGACACCCATACTCGCGTCCTATAGAAATTGTTAGAAATTCTTTGTTATTCTTGTTTAGCACCCATCCTATGTATATGCCATTTCCTACTATTGAATATCGGCAGCTTTAGTTACAATAATTCTTCCTATTTACCACTCGTCATTAGTTGCCATCAAAATAAAGTATCTATGTGATAAACCATAAATACTGTGGCCAATCCCAATCCGCTACATGGCGTGGAATGAAGGGAGGACAACCCATGCATTCTGGCCATACATCAAGACCCATCTCGCTAGACCTAAGAGGAAGAGACCCAAGAGGTCACACAAGGACCAAGGTCACCACCCGTATTTACATCATCCTACCGGCAAAGGAACCTTATCCCAAAGGAGATGAACCTCACCTACGCACGCACGACCCTCAAGGATCTTATCTAATACGCGAGGGAAGCACATGTCCATGCCGCTAGGGAACACGTTCCCTACCCGAGTCTGCCTCCCAAGAGGAGGTGATCTACTACGTGATGGACTCTACTACCAAGGAGACTATCACCAACTACCTAGACTCTCCACTCGCTATACACAGCTATATATACCCAGGTATTCTACCCCATTAACCCATCTTGAATTCCAGCTTATTCATTTGTTGCTCGTAGAGAGATCTAACTTAGGCATTGGAGAGTCCTAGGCCGGAACCACACCGGTTCTCCTTGTCCCCGATGTCCTTTTGCAAGTTACGGCACTCGAAGGACCACCCGGTGATTTCTTGACGTAACAGATTGGCACTGTCTATAGGAACAACGCTAGCCAAGGTATCTACTAGCTTGCTTCCTCAAGTATTCAATGGCACCATGAGGTAAGAAGGTCGCCTCTACCAATGCTACGAGGGAGAGGAATGGGTCACCTCCACCGAGAGCTCTTGCCGAGAGCCAATAATCATGAACTCCCGTGAGATAGAGAACCCAAAGAACGAGCATGTCGACGAGTCAACTTCAATGACGAAGTAGCCGTGAAGGCAAGATTTCCGACCCGAACGCACCAAAGAATTGTAGGTCGGGATCAATAACTTACAATGACAGATCCTCCCGACCAAAGACTCTTTCGAGACTATCCGAGGCAGCGAGTGACGCCCCCAGTAGTGAGGGCGTTGCCACCACCAAGGACAGAGCCAATCCCTCAACAAGAGCAAACCTTAGGAGGTCACTCCTCGGGGTGAAAGTTTGGAGAGACTCGCGAGGTGCGCAAGTTCAACTCACCATCAAGGAGATCCTTTGCATCATCCCATAAGAACGACGGATCTACCGATCCGATCGTAACATGGGGCATCACCGACATATAGGTCGGTGAAACCTAATCAGATGGTTCGATCGGAAAGTCAATGTTCCAAGGGCAACTAGGGCGAAGTTGCACACCAAGGCGGAGTCGGACTGTCGCGAAGAAAGTCCCTCACGCTTCACGTCAAGGCTCATCACGCAGCTGACCACTCGCCATCACGTCAAAACTCACGGGGAGGAAACCTCAAGGAGGGATCGAGAGTGGGTTTGCGTGAAGACGCAACCGAGCATGACGGACAACACGTGATGAGGAGTTAGATAAAAGACTCCGAGAATTGGATGAGAATTTGGAAGGATTAAAGAAGCGAGACGAAAGGTAAAACACACTCCATACTAGGCCAACATCCATTCTCGGCAGAGAAATCATGAGCTCATCTCTCCCTCCGTATTCAGTTACCTACCTTTGAGCCTCTACAATGGTACCACAGATCCCAATGATCACATCAACTACTTCAAAACTGGGCTGATGACCCTATATGGGGATTGGACGTGGTCTCCCAGTTGAGCATGATCCTCAAGGAGTGCGGCCACATTTCTCAAGGCCGTATCCTCGATCAAGGGTGCGGCCACTTATGGTTCAAAGCAAGGCCTAGGCCTCGATCAATAAGCTGGTTTGCGGGAAATGCCTCTAATAATTCACTAGGTTCAAATTGCCGCTTAAGGTCCGTTTGGAACGACCCGCATCGAGACTTCTCGGATCTCAATTAAGGACCTAGGTGGACTATGGCTCGACGATCAGAGAAGCATCGTGATCCTGGTAGAAGACCACCCCTATGCCATAATATCTTACATCGGAATTGGGGCGTGACACGTGGGAGAGGGCAAGGTGTTAGGGTGTCAATTTGAGACCAAATACGAAACCGGCCTTTATATCAGACTAAAGCGAACTAAAGAAGAATCAATTCATTTTGGCTTTAAAACAAGGAATCTATTCTCGATTTAGTTCATTTTTTTTCAAGGGTGAAACCGTTCAGTTAGAATCGAAACGAATTTACTATTTTTGAACTAAACCGAAAAAACTCATGTGCATATATAAGTTCCATCCTATTATCACTCATCCTTAAGGGTGTCAATTGGTCGCTTCGGACCTATTTCGGTCCTAGATGAATCGGTTTCGCTATGGTAATTAAGGGTAAATATGAATCCAAACCAATAAGGAAAGCTTTGATTTAGATCGATTTCAATTTTGATTCGATTTGGTTTTGATTATTATCGGGTTAGTTTTGGTTTTCCGATCCAATTTGGGTTTAAGCTATATCGGTGTTATTTGGGGTGGTTTTTCCAATCCTCGACTAGGTTTTGACACCCATACTGCGCCCCATAGAAATTGTTAGAAATTCTTTGTTATTCTTGTTTAGCACCCATCCTATGTATATGCCATTTCCTACTATTGAATATCGGCAAATTTAGTTACAATAATTCTTCCTATTTACCACTCGTCATTAGTTGCCATCAAAATAAAGTATCTATGTGATAAACCATAAATACTCAGGGCCAATCCCAATCCGCTACATGGCGTGGAATGAAGGGAGGACAACCTGCACTCTGGCTACATCAAGACCCATCTCGCTCGGACCTAAGAGGAAGAGACCCAAAGAGGGTCACACAAGGACCAAGGTCACCACCCGTATTTACATCATCCTACCTAAGAAAGGAACCTTATCCCAAAGGAGATGAACCTCACCTACGCACGACCCTCAAGGATCTTATCTAATACGTGAGGGAAGCACATGTCCATCCGCTAGGAACACCTTCCCTACCCTGACTCTACCTCCCAAGAAGAGGTGATCTACTACGTGATGGACTGCACTACCAAGGAGACTATCACCAACTACCTAGACTCTCCACCGCTATACACAAATGCCTATAAATACCCGTGTATTCTACCCCATTAACCCATCTTGAATTCCAGCTTATTCATTTGTTGTCCGAGAGATCTAACTTAGGCATCGAAGAGTCCTAGGCCTAACCACACCGGTTCTCCCTTGTCCCCCGATGTCCTTTTGGCGAAGTTGCAACAAAAGGACAAGCTTTCTGGGCGATTCCTCATGGAGAACTCAGATGCCTTTGCATGGTCGGTCCGAACATGGGAAGCATACGCTAGCAAAGATATAGTACGAAGCTTGCAAACCGCAGGAGGTATCCAACCAGAAGTCGGTACCAAAAGCCGAAGGAATTCCTCGCCTCGACTGACAAGTCCGCAATCAAAGAAGAGGTCGATAGGCTGACTTGTCTTCAGGTTCACCTCAGCAGGAGAAATTCCCTACTTGAGCTCCATAAACGTCATGATCGTTCCCAACCAACGAGTGGAGGATGTGCATGAACTATACCGACCTAAACAATGCATGTCCTCAAGGATGAATAGCTCGCACGAGGACAAGATAGACCTATTAATCGACGCGATCGAGATCGTTATGAGATCGATCAATGACTTACATGGACGTATACTCCCAAGCAAACCGATCCTCCTATCAAGACAGGAGGATGAGACCTATATTGCCTTCAAAAGCGGATCGGAGAACTACGGTTACCCACGTCATGCCATTCGGGCTCAAGAGCAACAGGAGCAACCTAGTAGAGGATGGTCCACAAGATATTCGAGGCACAAGTCCCTAGAGTGCAATATGGAGATGTTCATGGATGGGTCGAGTAAGAAAGCGTGTAATCGAGGATCGTGAGAGATGTTCGTGGACGGATCAAGTGAGAGCATGGCCAGGGATCGTGTGAGATGTTCGTGGACGGATCGAGTAATGCGGTAGGGAAGCGGGAGCTGGATTCATAATCACCAGGCCCTAAAGGTTTTACCACAGTTCAATACCGCACTCCGATTTACATTCCAAGCATCTAACAATGAGGCGGAAATACGAGGCATTGCCATCGGACTACTTGAGTTGCAAAGGCCATCGAGGTCACCCACCTAGTCATACAAAGTGACTCGCAGCTTGTGGTAAACCAAATAAACAGGGAGTATGAGACAAAGGATGAGCATGTGCGAGAATTGGATGAGAATTTGGAAGGATTAAAGAAGCGCATTTAAAGGTAAAACACACTCCATACCAGGCCAACATCCATTCTCAGAAATCATGAGCTCATCTCTCCCCTCCGCATTCAGGTTACCTACCTTTGAGCTCTACAACGTACTCACGGATCCCAATGATCACATCAACTACTCTTGGGCTGGTTGATGACCCTATATGGGGGACTCTGACGCGGTCTCCCGCCGAGCATTCTCCGTATCCCTCAAGGGTGCGCCACTTTATGGTTCTCAAGGCCTAGGCCTCGATCAATAAGCTCTGCTTTTGCGGAACTCGCATAGCGCTTATCACCCGCCCAGCAAATTAATGACCACGCCAATTTGAAACGTAGGGTACGTAACCCCAGGGAATCTCAGTTAATATGTCACTAGGTTCACGAAGGAGTCCCCTGGAGGTCCGAGACCTAGACGACTGTGACCAAGAGCTTCTCCATCGTCGATCGAGTTCGCACAAGCACCAAGGCCATTCGGCCACGAAGCTCTATGCCAACCAAGGCCATCAGCCATCAGCCACAAGGCTCTATGCCAACCAAGGCCATCGCCCACGGCTCTATGCCAACCAAGGTCATCGACCACGAGGGTCTATGCCAACCAAGACCATCGGCCACAAGGCTCTATGCCAACCAAGGCCATTGGCCACGAGGCGGAATGCCACCAAGGCCTGTTGGCCACGAGGCGGAATGCCACCAAAGCCTACTGGCCACGAGGCGATATGCCACCAAGGCCTGCTGGCCACCAAACAACAAAAAACAACATACAAAGGAGCGAGGATCCAACCACAGAAATTCAAAAAGAAGGTTGCAGGAGCAGGAAACTTCATAAAGACAGACCTCATTCACTTGATGGGAGAAGGCACGATCGACTCCCCCAGGGGTGTGAAAGACAATCTCAGATGGTATGTGGTACGATCGACGAAAAGACGCCAAGTCCAATGCGGTCAAGATGCTCGAGAGTCCCATCCTACTATCGGGGTCCATGACCAGGGGTGCCACCCCAGCATCATCTCTAGGAGGACTACCATCTGGGCCAGGACTATCAACCACATCCTCCCCGTCACTAGAAATAGGCCTAGGAGAAGGCAAAGGAGGGAGAGTGTCCACGCCCGACGTAGACGAGGACGTGGACGAGCCAGAGGTCGACCCATCAAAGGCACAACCCTCATGAGAGGTGTCAGGATCAAAATCACTGGACATAGTCGTGGAGAAGGGGGACTTACTTGGGCAACGTTCCTTGGCTCCCAGGCTAAACACCCCAGCAGTGTACTGCCACATACATAAACACACAACCAAGGAAGTGTCTTAGAAACCAAATGACAAAGGTACTCACAATGGACGATAGCAACAATGCAAGAAAAACGTACGAAGAAGGTCGAGATCCAAGGTCGAGGTCCGAGGCCGAAGTTCGCGATGGGTCGAGGTCAACATTCGAGTAAAGATGTGTCTATGGCAAAAGACCAATTCAAGTCAATATCAAAAAAAGAAAAAAAATTTGGCCACGGCTATGAGGCCGTGGGCAAAGGGCGACAGACCATGGGCGAGCAAAAAAATAAATAAATTTAGAAACCAAAGGGTGATCTGAGTTTCATTTGAAAACCAAGGGTAATATGTAATTTACCCTAAAACAATATATATAAATTAATAGAAAATATAGAAAAAGAATCACATTATCGTAACTTACAAAATTTTGAATAAGGTAATTTAAAAGGATAGACAGACACATAGATATATTTCAAATATTTTATTAATATCAAATTATTAAACGAATCGAATAATAATCAGTCGAATAGGGGAATTATCATATTCGTATCCAATTAGTTTAAGAAGATTCGAATTCTCCTAAATGCTCCTAAATGGATACGCTAGCGGATCGAATATTTCGAATATCCGTTTACTACTCTAGCTGGAAGTATAGATATGACAAACAAGATGAGCTCCCCAAGATAAAAAAGGCATCCTTTTTCCCTGCGGCTGAGCTGTGTCGAGTGTCGAGTGTCGAGTGTCGACATGCCAACCCAACCCCACACAAATCTTTTTGCCTAGGAATGCCCCTAACCTAATATTCTGCTTTGGTAATTGGTGTGGTATTCAAGTCCAAACAGATCTGAAAAATGCAATGTTTTTTTAGATCAAAGGGTGGATCGAGCAAAAACCACCTCCATGGATTTTTACAATTTCATTCAGTTTCATCATTATCTGCAAGAACGGGTGTTCAACATTCAACAAAGAAAAGAAAGGGAATTATATTAAATTGTATTTACCAGAAGCAAAGCATTCACAAGTAATGACCGCCATTGCTACAAGCAAGCTTAACCCCTAAAATCTAAGAACATCTACAGAAGAGTTTCCCTCTACATCATCACCTCTTTGCAGAGGTATCAAAAGATTACAAAATCTAACATCGAACCCAAATACTACAGAAAATCTAAGAGTTCATCAGCTAGTAGAGGGAACAAACTGAGAACAAACCATTCCCAGTTTTCTCCGTGTCTTTTATCTCCCTCATCTTTATATATATTACAGATGAAGGTTACAAACCCTAATAGCAGAGCAGAAGATTCACATTCAACACTCAACCCCCACAAGAACTAATTCAAGAAGATATTACAGATTCCCAGAGAAGAAACCTCAGGATTTTCTCCACTCAAGAGGAATCTCCCCTTTAATCGATCCATCCATCTCTTCCCATTTATACATGGATTTACATATCGATAATATAGATGATAGGTCCGACATACCATCTCAGCTTTGCCATTACTTTCTATCTCAATATTTCGGATCTTCATCCCGTGTGCAGTAAAAAATAAGCCACGAGAACAGATCTGATGAATATGAGACGACGACGATATCAGGCGAAACCGTGAAAAGCAGAACTCTTTTTGACCTTAGATCCCGATCTAGATCCATACTGTTTAATCTTGTAAAAGAGAAAACTAATCAAGCCGGAGAAGACGTCTCAGATCCTTGGTGGCGGAATCGTCGACGATGGTGAGACCGTCTTTCTTTTTAAAAAACGATGGCAACGGCAGGCTACTCGGAGAAGGGGAGACAGAGAAGGCGGCTCCGGCGTACACATCAGACCGGACAGCCACTGGAGAAAGAATAGCTTTGAGATCCGCGATACGGATCTGCTTAGGGACCATTTCTGGATCCGGTCCCAACCGCTCCGTGCCACAGACGATCAGATCCACACTTGCAGTTGAAGAAAAAGAAGAAGAAGAAGCTACGTTGTGATGGTTCTTCAAAGAAGATTCATTTTTCCTTTTGGAATCGAGAGGCTCTCCACGCTTTAAGATCGTCACCTGTCCCATGACGAAATTCTTGGAAGATTTCGATGAATCATCGGAGCTCAACTTTCTTGAAACCAATGGCTCTGATTGAGTGGGAAAACGCTTTCTAGGTTCCGGTCGGGTAACCGGTTTCCGGCATGGCTTAGGATTGCCGGCGGAGTATGACTTGCGGCGAGGGAAAACCGCCGGGCCACCTACCCTGAACCTTTCGATTAAAAAGTCCTGGGGACATAGAACCTCCGTTCCCATTTGGTGATAATCGATAATAAAAATAAAAAAGCCAGAGGGAATGAGTAAGTTGAAATTATTTGCAGAAACTAAGAAGAAAGAAAGAAGGGGGAACTAAGTTTTCACCGGTTTCTTGCCGGCCCTTCTTCTTCTTCCTCCTTTAAAGGGAGGGATTTCCGTTCTCTTTTTTTTCTTTTTCCTAATTCTCCCCTCTGCAATTCAAATGCTTCAATCTTCGTGGATTTATAGGGAGAGAAGAATGAAGAAGTAAAGGTGGTTGGGTCATGGGTGGGAGGGATTGTGACTCAGATTTTTGGAGGAAGCTACGCACCTACCTTCCCTCTCTCTCTCTTCTGGCTTGGCCACCTCGTAAGAACCGACAAGGATTGATTTTGGTTCATTTTGGGAGCGCGGATAAGTGGCCGATCTGAACCTGACTGTGTCTTTCGCTGCTGTGTGGTCCTGGTCCACGCTCCCTCCCCCACCCTCTTTAACGGAAACCGTTTACCTCCCGTTCCGTTCCGTTTACGACTTTAACTCCTTTAAAACTTGGTCTATCAACTATCACCAAAAAAAACAGGTTCTGAATTTCTGATTCCAAATTACAGGATATCGGTTATTTGTTTTCCAACGGTTGGATTAATGTCAACGGATTCTAATGTTGATTCCAATCTGACGTTTAAAAAGAAACCCCTCATGTACGATGCCTTTTCGCTGAATCAAATATCATGTTCTTTTAAATCTTATTTAATTACGAACGTGTGATTCACGTTGGTAGGGGGTTTGGTTTGAAGTCTCAACTCTGACGAACAAAGGCCCATTGACGAGAGGCCTACTACGAAACTACCTTCCCCACCTAAAGGTGTTGCTGGAAATGACATAAAAGCCACACCAATTATCGACAGAGGATACTTCTGTTAAATTTCTGGCAGCATAGTTTATGAATATCCTTTAAATATTCCTCTATCATCCCTAGGCTCCACCACTATACTTAAATTGGCTGGTCTTTGTTTTCTTCTTTTTCTCTCAATTATTTATTTGTTTGGTGGACAGGTTTCTCTTAAGTTCGAATAATCATTGTATATAAAATATAGGGAGAGGGGTCGCTTTGACTCCAGGGTGCAGTTTTCCAACAATGAGGGGGTGCGAAATCAGTGGTGGATCCTAATGAAGAGAGAATGTGAGGGGTCCACGGATGGGATGCGACAGGACACGCATAGAAATCTATACAATATCAAATAATTGTGACAACATTATTATTTAATAGTCTTATTTTCCTCTCATCTCAAGTATTTTATTATTTTCTTTCTCTTACTTCAATTATGTGGGTTCCAAGTGAATGGTATCATTTTTTGCATCGTCTTTGATATGACGTGTAGATTTTTAATATACTCACATTATGGGAAAATCCTCTCCCTATTTAATTTTTAATTAAAGGAAGAAGGTTCAGTGAGCAAGTCATTTTATGTGAGAAGAAGAGATATGGACAAAAATGTTGTACCCTGCCTCTCTACAGTTTAGAAAACCTTTTCCTTATGATAAAATCCAAGGTGCAAATGTTTACGGTTAAGACATATTTTGAGCTATTTAAGGATGTGTAGAGTAAAAGATACAGACATGCAAGGATGTCAAAATGGAACCAAAATCGAATATTGAAAATGACCTTTATGATCGAAGCAAATTGGACCATCGAAAAATTATTCGATTCTGATTTCATATGTTCATAACCCAAAAAATCGATTGTTCTAAACCAAATAAAAATTAATTAACAGGTAAAATAGGGCCGAATAAACTCAATATTTTGTATTGCCTTATTCAAACAAAGGTTTTATGTGTTTTTAAAAGACTATATTAATAAGGTGGTGTTTTATGATATTAGAATGTAGAATAAGAGAATCTGCAATATATATTGAGATAGTGAGCTTTAATTATTCTAAACTTATCTATTCATGCTTTCAAAATTAGATGTAAAAGAAATCTGAGTTAAAAGTTGCAAAGGCGAAACTAAATGTGAACCAACACTATAAATCGCATATAAACCAAATGTGAATCATAATTAAACACATTACAAATCAGAATTAGAAACCGTTTTTCAAAACCGACACTACAAACTGCATATAAAACGGATATGAACCATAAAACGAAAATAGTGTTTGATTCTATCTGGTTCGATTTTAATTTACACCTTGTCAAATTATAAATTGAATCGAACTGGACTGATTAAGACCCTTACCTGTAAGCCACTCATTTATTAGGTTATGTTATTATAAAAGAGATTCCTTTTGTGTTGGTGTATGACAACATGTACTCATTCATGAGGCTTTGCATGAGTGCCCACTGACTTCCCATTGTAATTTCCTTAATAGGAAGTAGCAACATACCCCACAATTTGATTATTTCTTTAATTTATTTAATAATTATTAAATTTAAAGTTAATCTTCTACCAAATAAAATTCAAAAGGCAATCTCATATTTTTAAGTGTAAACTATAAAGTACGAGGACAGCATTATGATGACTCTCTCAAAGGGTACTAACTTTTTCTTTTTAAATTTTTTTTTCACCTTTTTCTTTTCTTTATAAATTCAATATCATGTTGCTTGTGATAATGCTTTTTATTTTATGCTCGTTTTTCGGAAGATTTTACTTTCATATTATTTTTTTTAAGTAAATATCTAGTACATCCCCTGAGGTTTGTTCACCTATCTTGTAGTCTTCCTATTATTTAAAATTTTATTTAAAGACCCATAAACCACACGGTGTGTGTTAGGTATTAATTTTACAATATAAAAGACCAAAACAGCCTTTGTACATTTTCTTCCATAATTTGTTTGTAACCAACACGGTTACAATAAAATATTTTAACCGAACTTATTTATCCTCCCACATTATTTACAAATTACTTAAAACAAGGGTTAATTTTGTAATTTCCTCCTCTCTGTCCCCTTCTTCTTCGTCTCTGATACCCTCTCCCCATCCCTCGCCCTCTCCCACCACCGAACTCTAGACCAATCTACAAGCGTCCATATTGTTTGTCACTAGGATGCATGGCCCTATCTCCCCTTCTTCCACACATCGTAGTGTCATGAGAACAACATCCCCAAGCCCCCAATCAAATCGATGAAGCCCAAAGATGAGAAGTAACCGGAGATGGGTTCTCCGATTGCAGAGGGGTATTACCAAACCTTGTTTTAACCATCAACTGTAATTCTGCAAAATTGTACTCCAATAACCAAAACCTGGTTGTAGAGTTGTAATCCCTGGTGAGATATCAAATATTTCCCAAAATCGTACTCCAACAATGGAGTCGAATCGGCATGAATGCCCAGTCTCTGGTGGTTCTGGCAAGTGCATAACAATGAAACAATAGATGCCAACAAAATACCCACCTTTTAACTTTGTGTATTCTCTGCTTATTAGGAAGATTTGCAGAAGAGCTGTAACTTCTCCTTTTTTCTCTTTGGTAACCCCCCTAACCCTATCCTATTGACCGATCCATTTCATCTCATTGTCCTTTTTTCCATTCCAATCGAAACTATCCTTTACTTCTACCTTCTCCCTTATATTTTTTTCTAGTTCTCCTCCACCATGAGCTCCATTTCTTCTTTCCATCTCCCATTTCCCTACCTTGGCCAAAACCATCTAAACCTTTTTCTCTTCCCATCCATTTTCTTTTTTTCTTTTCTTTTCTTGTCCCACCTCCACTGAGACACCAGCACCACCCATACCACCGAAATCCATCTCCATTTCTGAATCCAAAAACCAAAAATATCCATCTCTCCCTTATTCCAGCCATGGCCGTTGACCTCTAGAAGAACCAAAACCGATTTTCCCTTCTTCTTCTTCTTCTCATTTTTATTTTCATTTTTAAAATAAACACTCAACGTCTCATCTGCTACCACCGCTTCAGGCGTCATAAACGTTCCACTACCACCTTCACCACCAAGAATGGGCTGATCGTCCAGACTAAAGGCATCAAGATAGTCCAGACTAAAGGCATCACCGTCCTCTACCAAACACTCTCAAACTTGATTTTTTCTTCTAATAGATTCTAATTTATCCAAAAGGGTATTATGGTAAACTCTTATCACCATAAGGTTATTTTGGCTTTTTAAGAATTTATGGCCTGCTAACATCATCACTTAACAGGTTCACCCTAACGGAATGGGTATTCCATTAGTCCTAGGGATTTGTAACTAAAGCTTTAAATAATGGGGATCTACAAGATAGATGAACAAACCTCAGGGGGTGCACTAGATGTTTACTCTTTTTTTTTTGGGTAAACATTCTACTTTCATATTATGATAAGGCCAAAATTTTTCCATCACATCACCTTGGTTGAAGGGTGAATTTCTTCATCTACTGTGATTTGACGTTGAGATTTGACTCTTAGAATGAAATCTTATTAATAACTCTCGGTTTCTATCATCAAAGGTCTAAAATGTCCTTGCTATATCAAATCAATGAGAGGTCACTTATATCCGCGAATAAAAAGATTCTTTCTTCATCATGAGTGAAAGGAAAACACAATCTCCAACATAACTAAAAAAAAATAGCACAATCTCTAACATAACTGAAAAATATAGAGCAAACTTTTTTACAAATTTTTTTCATCATTAAAAAAAGTGTAGGACCTACTTTCTAAGTCCTTATTCTTATCACATGGTGGAATAGATCGAATTCCCTTAAGTAGTGCCCTAGACCTTGATGATTGATGAGGCACCGGCCGAGCTCCGAAACCGAGCTCCGAGGCCGAGCTCTCCAAGAAGGCTACCATAGCGCCCCATCGGAGATCATGGCGTCATATCAACACCACCCGAGAATCACGGGATAAGAATCGAGTCACAATCTCATCACGATACCGAATCACACTCCCATTAGGACTCTTACCTTAACAAGAGTCCGACCGAAGAAACTCTCCACTCCACTCACGCTCCGCTCATGGAAGAGCCTTACCAAACAAGGACTCTTACCATACTAGGACTCCTCCAACCGCCTCATCTCCTCTATAAATACTAAGGTATGGGGCTCTATTGCTCATCTCACTTTTTACTAGTTGTTACGCGTTGCATCGATGATCTAACTTGAGCATCGGAGAGCCCTAGGCGAGCCACACCGACTCTCTTGTGCTCATCACTTGGTCTTTGTAGGCTCATCCATGGACGAACCAAGCATCGAGATTTCCACACGCAACAAGGATGTACCATGATTTTAAAATCTTTGATGGTCCTTGCAATTGCTATTATGGCACCCAAAAAAAGTGATACTAATATTATGGCACAAATTAAAGCTCAATGATTCTAATCCAAAGAACTTTTTATTATAAGGATTCCAGAAAAGTAATTTTTTTTTTTTCCCCTCCATCTATCAAGAAAAGAGAGCGTCTGAAACCATTATATAAATTATTCTCCACTAAAAAAGGAGGAAGAAGAGGAAAAAGTCCAAGAAGCCTTTACTAAAGTATGGGGTCTACGAGTCCTTTATAATATAAAGGAATCAATAATCCTCCCATGTCTTTTTCAGCTTTTTCTAGCCTTAATTTGTTTGCTTAGAGAGCACTGAAAGATCCCCCCAAAAGTATGTATAGTGGGGGAGAGAAGCATGATGAAAGGTTAAAAGCTAATGTTGTTGTGTTATTGAGCATAAGGTTAGAAACTTTTAAGAGTAGAGATTTCCTATGACGCCAGGGTGAGAAATCGAACCATTCAAAGGGTGGAAAACTGATTCATTCCATAAGTGGTTATATTTTGTCAGAAAGAAAGAGAGTGTAGTGTAATCCCACGGCTCATCACGTTAAAGGGCATGAGAAGAAATCCCCATGAGGACCTTTATCCCCTGAGGTTCATTGATTGGAACGGTTGTGCATCCCTTGACTGCACACACTGCCCAGGTGGGATCTACCTCCCTTTTATTAGAGGTACTAAGGAACCGTAACGGGTAGAGGAACCGTAGGTGATAAAAATTCTCGAGCCCTTCGATTATTTCGTCATCTGCAACCTCTTGAAGGAGAAACAGGGTTTGGGGGAAACACTATAATCAGCGTGCCATAACTTTTCAAAATGTAGCAATTTAACCAGCGTTTGGTAACACCTCATGGGAGTGTTTTTGTAAAAAAAAATTCCTCTACAAGAGTAGAAGGAAAAAGAAAAAAAAACAAAAACAACCCCTCAAGCGTGCTTGGATGTGTTGATTCGCTTTTGTACTCCCACAACATGAACCAACGAGAGAAAATAAAGAATAGGGGAAAGTTTTCATACACTGCTATGTAAACCGTGTATGTGAGAGGGTGGGAGTTTCAAGGCATTAATTAATGGGTGGGGATTTATAACTTTTCCAACTGTTTGTGAGAGGGGACACGATCATGCATGTTTACACGGTCGCGTATGAAAACTTCCCCCTAAAGAATATACTCAAAATGGAGTATACTCGTTATATTTCTAGACTTCCAAAATTTTTTGAGACCTCAGTTAATGCTCGATCAAAGAAATACATTTTTTTTTTTCGGGTAGAATAAAAAGATACATTTTAAGAGAAATAAAGGATACTACAATCTCATCTACATCTATTCTATGTTTACTAATTCTAGCATTAGTAGCGAGTTTGTGAGCAGGTTCAACATATGACATATCCTTGTTGTTAATGTATACAATATTAAAGATGTTCCAAAGAGCTTTAATGTCTATCAAAATAGTAAAGATCTCCCATGGCCATTGACAAGATCCTTGATTGAGCCGAGCCAAATCATCAAATCCTCAGGCAATCCAAATGTCAACAGTGCCGATGCTTAAAGATCTCACTTTTTGCAGTCCATTGAGCAGTCCCCTGGCCTCTGCCTCTTGTGCACTCCCTGCAATTTCCAAAGTCCATTCAAGCAGCACTAAAACTTTTATTGAAAATAATAGGGAAAATATCATCCCCCTCCCCGTATCCATAATATCAACCCAATCTCCAAGTTTTGAATAATGATAATGCCCCCCCTACTTTCCCAAGATTCTATCAACCTACCCTAACCGTTAAAAAAACGCCATTAAATGATGATATAGCATGTATAAAATTTTTAAAACCCTAAAATACCTTTAATATGTTTATAAAAAAAAACACACCTTAAAATTCTATTCCCCTTTTGCCCTCCCATACTTTCTCTTTTGCGTCGTCTTCTTCCTCTGTGCTTCTTCTTCTTCTCCTTCTTCAACCAGCACCACCATCATTGCCACCACTGCCGCCTCCGATCCTCTTCCACCGCCACCATCACCACGGGGCAAAAGTGGGAAGTTGATATAAGAATTTGAAAAACCTAACCCTAGTTCATATGTATAACAGACAACCCGCTCCCCCTTTCCTTCCTCATTCATTCCTTCATAAAGCCCTAAGACCCTGTGGCGTCTCTTACTAACACAAATCTTCTGTGTGTGTGTGTGTGCGCTTATGTGTGAGGAAGAAAGTGATGCACCGATGCGGATTATCTTCTAACATCTTTTTTATGAATCGATCCAATACTTGTTTCCCTCAAATTTTCCTTTACTTTCTCTGTTCTTGTTTATAGGTAATGTTCTGTTTTCAGTAATGTTGATAAGTTGGCAATGAGGCGCTGAAGTTGTGGAGCAGAGTGAAGCGGTTGTTGGCGGTGACAAAGAAGGAATTGGTTATGTCGTGGTTGGGATACGATGAGAAATTGGTTAAGGGTTTTGGTTGATAGAGCTGGAGAAGATGGAAGAAAGGAAACTAAACCGGGATGGGAAGAGAAAGTGGGAGAAGTGATTTCAGTAGGAAAAAAAAAAAAAAAAGAAGAAATAGAATGGGATATGATAACGGCTGGAAAATAGAAGAAGAATATGGAAAATGGGAGAGGGTTCGGTGGGGTTTAGATGGGATTTTTAGGAAAACAGAAAGACGAAATAGAGAAATGAAGGAGAAAGTGGGTCGGTGGTAGTGGAATCAAAATGGGTTTCAAGAAATAGGAAACAGAGATGGGTTGCAGAGGTTTCAGGTTCGACTAGATGGAAATGGGGAATAGGAAGAAGGAATGAAGAATAAAAATGGAATGGATGGAAATGGGTTTCACTGGGGTTTCTGTTTTCGCCTCATCTTCTTTATGAATCGATTCAATACATGTTTCCCTCAAATTTTCCTTACGCTCCCACCTGCTCCATTTGGACTCCACATTTTCTTCTTCAATCCCCATGGTTTAAAGGTTAAAACTTCGAATTGATGCTATTCCTTTATCAACCCTTAGAATTTGATCCAGAATCGAAATCTGGATCAGTCAGCGTGATTCCAATATGATCAAGGTCGGTGAGAAATTGGCCAGAACATGCCTTAACCCTAGTTTCAGCATAAGGATCGGTCGAGTTGCTGGTGGAAGAAGAAGAAGAAGAAGAAGCAGCAGCACAGAGGAAGAAGAGGAAATGGGAGAAGACGATGCGAAAGGGTAAGTAGGGGAGGGCAAAAAAGGAATACAATAATATTAAGGGTATTTTTGGGTTTTAGATATTTTGTACATGCCACATCATCACGTAATGGCGTTTTTTAACGATTAGGGTATGGTTGATTAAATCTTGGGATAGTAGAGAAGGGCGTTATCATTATTCAAAACTTAGGGATTGGATTGATATTATGGATATCTAAAGAGGAGGGGGCGATATTTTCCCAAAATAATAACATCATGTGTGTCATTTATACAACTCTTTTCACATTGAGGGATCAAGCATTGATTCCTACTATTCCAAAGAAAATAGCATATAATTAGAACACTGCAATAAGAAACGACGTGTCTTGGATAAGTGAATGGTTTGCGACTACAAAATTATATAAAGAGATCACATATGGATGATGGTTGGAGAAATTCTGATATAATCCCTATCATACATGTATAGCCCAAACTCATTTGGAGAATGGACATGAGAGAAACAAATTCCAATCCGTTTCTCTATCCTTTAAACGAAAACAACAAGTAATCCATTGATATTCCCAAATACTTGTCCAATCCCTCCCCAGTCCCTATTGTCCAACAAGTTACATTTCCTAAGATAGGTAATGAACTCTATTTAAAGAAATTTTCTTATGATCTTTTAGTTCTCCTCTCTAGAACTGAATTTTATAGACTTGGGAATCAAGAAGCAGGACATTAAGAAAGTTGACATGGGACTTAGCACTAATTTGATTAAAATTGCTCTCCTTGCTTGGGATATTAGAGAAGCTATCCAAGATGCAAGTTTATTTTGATCTTGTGAACTATATAGGAAGAAATGTGTTACACCTTCCTCTATTAATAAATAAAGAGGCACCTAGATATCTAGATTGAGAAGACATTTCTTTCATACCAAGCCCCCAACAAATTTGTTGTCTTAAGAATGGAGGAGTATTTTTGCTCAAGCATACCAAACTTTTAGAATTATTGATACACAACACAAAAAGATACTCAAATAAATAAAGAATGCCTTGTATGGTATCTATATCCTTTAGATTTGCACGATAAAAGAAGAAAGTATCATCTGCAAATAATAGATGAGTATCCCAAAGGCAGATCTTGATACTTTGATTCATTCCTCGAAAAAGATTTAGGTCCATGAAGACTGCTAACAGCCTTGAAAGACTTTCCACGACAAGGATGAATAGATATGGACTCAGGAGACATCTTTGATGGATCCCTCTAAAAGGTTAAAAATAATCAAATGCTTCTCCCTTCAATTTTATAGAAAAACAAATGAACGAAATCACATAACTAATTAGATTACACCAATGACTAGAGAACCCTAACAATTATTACACCGAAGACTAGAGAACCCTAAGAATTAAAAAATGGCCCGAATAAAACCTAATTCGAGACAATCGTAAGCCTTAGACATATCTAAGGCTTTCGAAGAAATCCATCTTACAGTTCATTATCAAATGTGCTATTATCTAGTAGAAGTGCTCCCTAAGAACAGAAACACCCGGAGGCACTTCCATAAGCCAGAGCAACAACTTACCTGCCTTGTGAGTGGAACAAGGTAAAAGAAGTGTCCAACGAGCAATCGGGACAACAGCTTCTCTAGGATTTCTGCAATAGATCAAAATAAGGAACAAATCCTTACTTCTTAGTAGAAGTTGAGGCTACCAACCACCCTACAGATTTGAAGCGTGGAAAGTAGATGAGAGAACGGAGGAGCTGAAAAATGATAATTACTGGCTTCTCTTGCAACCCAAACACTTCAATTTTTATTTTTTGTTGCAAGCAAACGCATCAATTGGAACTTGAAAGTAAAAACACTTCTACTAGAACAGTCTGACACATTCTAAAATCTAACCAGCATTTAAAAATCATTATCATTCTTACTTGGCTCATTTTACCTTTTAACCCTGCAATTTATTTACTACCATGTCCCTATCTTTTATAAGATAAGGGTAAACAATGTCTTGTAAATTTTCAGGAAGACACATGCCCATTTGACGCTAGATTTTTACCTACTTATAAATATTTTAAAAACTCTGTCAATCAATAAAAAGTTCAGAGATAGTTGGAAAACAAGGTTTTGTTACCCGACTCGTCTTTCAGAAAAATCTGACGACTCAACCTGGTCAAACCTAGTCAAGATGAGCTATTTTTTTAAATACAATAACTGTGTAAATTAATAAAAATATGACAAAATGGAAAAAAATGGGGGAATTACATATCATTGGAATTTTGAGCTTATACCATTGCAAATATATTCAATAATGTAAGTGAACTACTAAAGTAGTGAATCAATTTGATAGTATTTTGTAAAATGACTAGACTCGCCAAGTTTATATAATGACTCAGGTAAAAAGATAGTCTTATTTGACTCAAATGATTCAGGTCGAATCTTGTTATGTTTTACCCTAGTCGAGTCTACATGATCCTTGACCAGATTTTTCAAAATTCTAACTCGACCCGAGTGACTTGCCTAAGTCAAAATAGTGAAGATCTCCTCCACAAAACTACATTTACGTATCAAAATGCCCTCATAACAAGGATATTTTCATCATTATAGAAAGAAAAAAAAAAGAGTATACTGGTTTTCTTCGAATTGTACAGCTAACAGTCTCAGTTTTAAATCTTCAATAGTTTGAGGGAGGTACAAGAAATCTCAAGAAAGGTGAAGGGGAGGTATCTGAAGGTTGCCGAAACCTGAGGGGGCCTAGGGGTAATTAATTTGATTAACATCTTGGAGTGATTCATAATGATTCAAGAGCAGTTTCTGATTAATCGACCATATTGAATATGAAGAACACATGCTACTAATGCCATCAACCTCCTTTAAGAATGGAGAAGGAACTCAGGTGCTGCAAAGATTGTGGAACACCCTCGGACAGAATTCGCTTATTACTTGATAGAAGTTGGAGGGAGAACAAAAAAAGGACCACTGGAATGATCATCACAAATTGCATCATCATCCAAGCATGTAAAACATCAACATTTTCCTGAGGAGAATGGATTCATTGAGGCTTGAATTTCTTCTAGTGTTCTCCCTTTGGTCTCTGGTACCAGCTTTGCAACGAATAGGACAGTTAAACCACAAATGCTTGAGAATATGAAGAAAGTTCCTGAAAGAAGTTGTGTGGGAAACAAATAATCTCCAAATCTGACACTGTTATCTGGAGGTAATTAGTAAGAAGACAAGATAAGTCCTTAGTAATTACCTACAGAGCTCCATTTCATCAAAAAGTTGAAAGCATATGAGACGATCCAAGAACCAAACCAGCTCACCAGTGTAACCAGACTTCCTGCTGCTCCCTTCATGTTTATGGGAAATATCTGAAATTTGGGACCAACTTTCAGGCTGAGATCTATGTAGGGAAGCCTATCATTATTCAAATTTTCCACTAAGGATATGCAAATCAATCGTTAATGATTAACCTACCTCTGACATTATGACCCACGGTATTCCTCCCATGCCTAGTGAAAATGATCCGGTATATACCTAATTGCAAAAGTGCACAAATCAAAATGGAACTTGGATTCACAAGTCAAGCAGTAAAAAACTTGGCGAAGTCAACTCAACCAAAGCAGGCACTGCGTCTCTACTACTCAGGTTGGATTTGACTGAGCCATGTGTCATGTTAAGACTGTAACAAACTTGACCAGATAAATATCTCAGTCAACTAATTTCCAAGCTGATAATACTCCACAGTTGAGTTTGCAAATATTGCTTATCTGGTTTACTTATAATATAAGCCATCAAATAATAAAATTCCATATAATACTTGCAGTTATCCATTACAATAGTAAATAGATGAACCATATCCATTACCAGTATGCCAGTAAGCGCCACTATAGGAGTCTGGTCAGTCCACCATTGATGGTTCTGTCTCATGGAAATTTCTATGGATCAGGAAATGTTGAATTGAAAGACCACAGACAATTCCAATGACAAATGTAGCAGAATTTAAAGTCTTGTTATATACACACCTGCAAGAGAAATGAAGATCCTACAAGGAAGCAACCCAAGCATGTCCCCGCTGCAGAAACCTGTGAGCATTAATTGTTCGTATGAGCTTCTCTTTTAACAAGAAGAAATTAGGAGATTCCCTATGCATTTTTTGTAGACCTCAAGCATATGGAACCAAGAATTCTGCACATACTTCATGCATGGTTTAGGTGATCACAAAGTGAAGCAAGGTAGAAATCCATTTTTAAGCCAAATTCAATGGTAAAACCTCATTGCCTTGATAGAAGCAGAAGCGCAAGAGTCATTCTTCTCAGTTCCTGCTTCCACATGGGTGGAGTATAGCATATGCGTCTACTTTTGGAAAAACTGACTAATATAAATTACCAAGGGTCACTGGTTGATCAAATGGTCCTTGTCATATGTTATGATCACCCACATAATGCCCATCAGAGGACGTTACCTCTAATGCATAGAACAAGTGCATTTGGTTAAGGAGTTAAGGGTCTGACTAGAGCCACAAAGTGTAAAATCTAAGACTCTTACCATTAAAAGTTTCCTTCGTCCAGATTTATCCATTAAGAGTACACCCAATGTGGTCATAGGGATCTGCATTGGAGGATTATATAAGCTGAAGTTCATCAAGCCAATAGCCAGTTACAAGTCCAAAAGGCACTTAGAGAGATGAGGACCTGAACGGCAACCATAGCCATACTCCCAACACTTCCCGAAGAGAAACCTGCAAGTAAACTACAGAAGTCCATATATGTTTCAATGATTTAAGCTACTAAATGAACATTTATTTACCTGCTGACACAAAAATAGCACTTGCATAAAATCCAATTCCATTGACCCCTCCAAATTGTTGTAGCACCATGAGCCCAACTCCAACCTGCAAGAATTTGGAATGACCAATGTCAAGATTGAAAATAGTCATGGAAGGAGCAAAACTCATTTAGCTTAGGTTGGATTAGAAATCTCACAATAAGCGAATGAGCATACTGCCGCTGAAACAAGTCAAACATTCTAGCTTCTGAAATGCATCGAAGGGCTTCTGTGTACTCCTACACAACAACAGGGGCATGCCACATTTGTTCTGAAACAATCCCTTTGAAAAATATGGAAGTAAACAGTTACATACATGGATCTCAGATGCTTCTTGAGAAATATCAGCATCCTTTCCTCGAAGACGCTGTAATGCAGCTTCAGATTCCTTCCCTTTACCAACTTTTGCCTGCAATGCAGGTTGTATTGATCATTTGAGCCTTCGATGTCCCAACTTTAACATAACGTGACATCTAACTAACCAGCCATCTTGGAGACTCTGGAATGAATGGAAGGCCAAAAAGCTGTACTAAGCATGGAATAGTTCCTGCAGAATGCAGATGAAGTACATGTTGTCACTTGTATAAATACATGCAGCAATGATCAATATATGGCCAATTCATTGTCTTTGCTTCCCTAAGAACTTAGTGATAGCTGCAGTAGGTAACAATACGAAGAAAGGTTGGTCAAAATGGGTAGATCATAAGCTGCGAAGAACAATGAGGCACTAGTGAGGAGGAGGAATATGGTGCATATTGAAGGGCTTAGAAGGACAAGGGAAGGCCCAAAAAACAATAATATTGGTATATTGAGAAGAGAGAAGTATTTATGATTTAAGAGGAGATATGACTGGAAGAGGATTCATGCAGCCAAGCCTAAGTTGTTGAGATAACTAAATTCCAAGTTGAGTTAACTTGAGCTCTTCAAAAAAAAATTGGTTAAAATTTAATGACCCAGAAGGACGTCCTACGGACAGCATCATAGTATATCAGAGCATGTACAGAGAGTTTGGGGCCTTCCTCTCATTGGATAATAAGCTTTTGAGTCTCAACTGATCACAAGGTTTTATTTTGGGATTTAAGTATGAATCATCATATCAGATTCTTAGTCATACACCAACTACTAAAGAAGAAACTACCAATGGGACCTGACGGAACTTACCAATTAGCGCCAAGGTGTGCCAGGTCATGAAAGTTCCAAACAGGTAAGTAAGGGATGCACCAAAACATATCATTAACTGCATAACACAACAATAAGCAAAAATTTTATACATAAAAATTATCTAATTTTCGGAAACAGAAAAAATGGTATTCACTTTGCCTGATGCACTGTTGTAAAACCTCCTCTAAGATTCTTGGGAGTTATTTCCGCTATGTAGACAGGAACCTGTTTAACCAATTGATTGGTGGCCTTCTTATTAGTCACATGGACATGTATTTATGTATGCTTGAGAAATCACATAAGATGCATAAAGCAGAAACAATAAATTGCCGCTGAGCTTACCACGTAAGAAAGAAGCCCCATCCCACATCCCACAGACAGCCTTCCAACATCGAGCCACCAAGCATCCTTCCAAATCCATGTTCAGTATGCATTGAACTTGAATTAATTAACATGAAATGAAAACAGAATCACCTAGATGACATAATACTCCAGGATTTCCTCACTGGTAATCAAGTGGATAAGGGTCACCATACCTTTGAGAATGGTATAACAACCCATCCTATGATGCAGAAAATATCTGAAACACACATTGCCTGCTTCCAAAGTCCATCCAATTTTATGAGTTTGTGAGAGTTATCATCTTAACCAAGCTTGCTGCAAGATGAGATGACGAAGCAACAGAATCTAATGATTTACTTACACCTCTTCGACCGATGAGATCTGTAATCCAGCCGCTTACGGAGGCACCTACCATAGCTCCAATTGTCAATATTGAACCAAAGACCGAGTACTGCACAATAACAGAAAGCAAACAGAGAAATTTATAAGGATTGGTGAAGAAGAGAACAGAACTGTAACTACTTAGTAGTACTAGATATGGATATTCTGACTTTTAAGTCAGCAATCAGAATGTTGTATTGGATGGTAATGGAGGCACCGGAAATTAAACACTATAGAACAAGGTCTAGCTATTGAAAATTTGAATTGAGAAAGAGAGTTCCAAACCTCTGCAACAGTAAGGTCGAGGCCTTTCATGATTCCATATTGTGCAGGCGATGAGAACCCAACCTGCACAACAATCAGGAGCTTGGGTGACACCAATATCGAAAAAAAAAACATTGAGAAATGCAATAGGGAGATCTTTGAGGAAAGTTCTAGTGAGCTTAACCATCTAATCTATCCAGTACCACTGGGTAGTTATAAAATAGTAAACAGGGAAGAAAACTTTCCTACTTTCCTTCTCCCACTAATGGCCGTTAGTTGTTACTAGGGGTGCAAGTTTGGCCCTGTTGGCCCGAACCCGCCCTAAGCCCGAACAGGGCTTGGGCTAAAGATTTCTAGCCCTGAGGGCGGGTTAGGGTCAGAAATGCCTGGCCCTGAGTCAGGGTCGAGTCGGGTCTGGGTTGAGGCCTCGGGCTCAGCCCGACCCTGATTTTGGCTTTGATTTTTTACCCTAAGTTTGGCCCTGATTTTGGTCCTGATTTTGACCCTGAACTTGGTCCTGAACTTGGCCCTAATCTTGACCCTGATTTTGACCTTGATTTTGACCCTGATCTTGGCCCTAATCTTGACCCTAATCATTGCCCTGATTTTGACCCTGATCTTGGCCCTGATCTTTGCCCTGATGATGACCCTGATTTTGAACCTGATTATGTATAATGATAATAAGATATTATATTATATAAGAAATTATTAATGTAACAAATAACAACTAACAAGGGTTCATAAATTAGACTTTTAAGTACATTATATATATATTATATAATCTATAATTAGGATTAGGAATGATTAATGTGTAAATTCATTGAACAAATAAAAGGCTGAGAGAGTGAGTGACTGAGAGGTATTAGATGTCTGAGGGGGACACAAGAAAAAATTTGACCTCTTAAGTACAAATGCAAAGCAACATCACAATGCAAAGCAAAAACCAAATTAATTAATTCTTAGATGGAGACAATTATTCCAACATGATGCAAAATATTTTGTGCAAAAAAAAAAAAGTCAAATAAAAGATAAGCAAATCTCCACATTCAAGGGAGTACTCTTTAGTCTTTCCTATTTGAAGAATTGTTGAGTCAAAATTTAGCATCTTTTGTATGCGATCTATCTTGAAATGTTTGTTTATTGTTGGAGATATTACATTGATGGAAATTTTTTAATGTGAAAACTAGATAACTTATTAACTGTTGACAAATAGGTTTGATATTAATTAGCTTTGTCGTGAGTAATGGGATAAAATTTGCAGTTGGAGCGAGTGTCATTGTTAGTATTTGCTATTATGTTGATCATTCATTTGACAGCAACAACATTTTTTGTTGGAAATTTTCATTATTTGATTGTTATACTTATAATTATAAAAGTATTAGCAGTTGCAGTTCGGTTTACTTTCATTAAATTTGTTTTTCTATACCAGTTAGCAGGTAATGCATGTTGTTATTTGATAATGAAAATTTTATAACTTTATATCATAAAATGAGAGAGTGCTACCTGCTTGTGTGAAAGCATGCGTGGTCATGGCTTATAGATACAGTCTGTCTGCACTCTATACAATGAAAGCATATAGTCTATCAGGGTCAAGGTCAGGGTCAGGGTCAGGGTCAGGGCCAAGGCCAGGATGAGGGTCAATAGGCCAAGCCTGGCCCAATCAGGGCCAATCAGGGCGGGCTTGGGCTGGGCTTGACCCGTCAGGGTCAGGGATAGGGTTTTTAGGCCCTGAGTCAGGGTCAGGGCGGGCCTGGGCCGAGTTAAGGGGACTCAGGGTTGGACTAGGGTTTTAAAAAGCCTGACCCAACCCGACCCTGTTGCAGCCCTAGTTGTTACTAGTTAGATCCATTTTCATGGTAGGAAGGTCCATGGAGGAGTCTGATTAAGTGGGAACCTATGGCCCACATGACCAAGACGATCATCGTTGATAGCCTGATGAGAGGTTTAGGGTTTAGGTAATGAGCTCCCCATTGATAGACAAGTAGGTAGGTGGATCACTGGGTCAAGTCAGTTGACGAAAACTCTGCAATTAATCAATTGAAAAGATTGTACTTACAGCGGTCCCGAAAACGTATGAGCCGGAGACGGCAATGAAGGTAGCGAGTATCACAATTGCAATGGAGGAAGAAGAAGAAGACGACGATGATCCCTCCTTCTCAACTCTCCTGAATCCAGAAGAGCCAGCACTACCATCGTAAATTTGGCGCTCTTCTTTTCCGATCAAAGGCTCCGCTACCTTCGATTCCTCTAGCCCTTCTCTTCTCATTTCCATTACTTCCCAATTTTTCTTTTTATGAAACGAGGAAACAGAAAGGCAGGGACAGGACAACGAAGGCAAGCTCGAAGAGTAGGAAGGCGGAAAAGAAACAGAGGACATGATAGAATGGTGATGAATTATTAAAGAGTAAATATCATCCCCACCCCTCTAAGTATCCATAATATCAAGCCCCTACCTCGGTTTTAAATAATGATAATGTTCTCCCCTACTTTTGAAAGATTCTATTAATCGTACCTTAAGTGTCTAACAGTGTTAAAACAATAGTTCAAAAAACGATATTACCCTTTACTTGGAGTTTCTAAAAATTAAATCAAAAAAAAAAAAAGTAGAAGCCACTTTTCTCATTCACCATTAATCCAAAACTTGATTCACAACGATGGACCTTGGTGCCTACCTATCCACATCACATTTGTAGCCAAGAGAGGATTAATGCTGAAACATCACATCTATAGCCAAGAACGGATTAATGATGCACAAATGGCACATTATGAAGATGAGTTGGCCAGGAAAAGCACGCAGGTGGCTGTTGTTGTTATTGTTTAAAATCCCAGACTCTTCTCTACTGCCAGGCCCAATGTTGGACTGGTTGTGTTTTATGAAGAAATCTTTCAATGTCTCCGTGCCTAATTATTATTATTTTTTTTTTAGCCACATATTTAAGGTATATTAATTCACTACTTTCACTGTTAAAGCAGTAAATCATCTGTTAAAATCAAAACCTATTGGATATTATTGAGATCTTCTCAAACTAAGAAACTTTGTTCCATATTTTATGTAATCTTATATAACCTTCTACTATTAGGAAACTATATCACATGTGATATATCTTTCCTAATCTATTTGTAACTCTTAGCCAGGGCTGTGCATGTATATATTGATTCTCACATTGAGAGACCAAATTAATGAGAATCAATACTTCTACATGGTATCTAGAGCCATAAGCTCCCATGAGCCTCTCTTCTCCTCCTTCTAAATTTTTTTTCGGCCCTAGCATCACCGTCTCGCACCATCACCGCCACCTCCCCCTCTCTCAGTTCTTCCTCCACCACCTCCCTTTCTCACACCCATCACTTCATCTCTCTGAAATTAACTCCCAAAAATTATCTCTCTTGGTGCAAACAGATCACAGCCTATCTTACAGGGCAACGATTGTTCTCTTATGTTGACGGCTCCTCCCCCTGTCCTTCTGATCCTAATGAGACTTCACACTGGATTGCGCAAGATGCTGCCATCACTAGCCTTCTACTTGCCTCTCTCTCTGATGAGGTTCATCTGATTGTTCTAGACAAGGACACATCCCTTGATATTTGGACTGCTCTACAGAGCTCCTTTGGATCTACCTCCACCACGCGTCTGATGGCTCTCAATATGAAATTATTACTGCCTACCTCCAACGTGCCAAGATTATTGCTGATGGACTTGTTACGACAGGGAAACCCCTTGCACCTATAGATTTTAATGTCTATGTACTGTGCTCCCTGCACTATGATCTCCAAGATATCGTTTCACCCATTCTCAATCATTTGGAGCCGCCTTCCTTTTCAGAATTGAGTGGCCTTCTACTAAGCCATGAAAGTATCCACACTTTTCAGAAGCAGTGGGTCAGCAAAGTACCTGTACCTAGCTCGCCTTCAGCCAACACTGTGAACCGCTTTGACTCAGGTATGGTCCCCTCTGGCCACGGTGGTCGTGGAACCCATGGCCGTGGGGGTTGTTTCCCTTATCAGCCAAGGGGGAACCTGTACTGTACCCATTGCCATCACACTAATCACACTGCCCCTTTCTGCTTCTACTGCAACCCCACTCGTTCCCCTTACCCCCAACCCACGTCCCAATATTTTCCCTCACAACCCTCCCCTACCCCGGCAGCGCACTACGCAAATCCTCCTCTCCTCCCTACCCCTTCTTACCCTCCCACCTACTACCCATCCACTGCCCTAACCTAGTACCCGGACACCGAAGCCACCCATCATGTGACCCCAGATCTCCAATCCTTGTCTTCTTACGACCATTACAATTGTTTGGACCAGCTCCATGTCGGCAATGGTGAGGGCCTTTCCATCTCTCATATTGCTCATTCTACATTACCTTGTTTTTCCTCTTCTCATTCTTTTAATCTTAATAATATTTTGCATGTCCCTGATATTTCCAAATCCCTTCTTTCTGTTCAACAATTTACACGTGATAATAATGTATTTTTTTAATTTCACCCTGGTTATTTTCTTGTCAAGAATCGCATCTCCAAGACAACTCTCCTCTCAGGACCAAGTAATAGTGGACTATATACATTGTCGTCTCGCTCTGCTTCCTCTCCTCAAGTCCATGTTGCTGAACGGACCTCCATCGACGAATGGCATCATCGACTTGGTCATCCCCATGAGTCCCTCCTTCTTTTTGTTTTGCAAGAAAATAATCTCCCATGGTAGTCCACACGGTTGCAGTCTATCTGTCCTACTTGTCAGTTGCGGAAGTCTAGTCGTTTGTCGTTGCGAGAAACCCATTCCCGCAGTATTTTTCTATTGGATTTAATTCATAGTGATGTATGGGGACCCTCTCCTATAGTGTCGTTTCAAGGTCATAAATACTTTGTAATTTTTGTTGATGATAGTACTAATTTCATTTGGTTTTATCCTCTTCTGAACAAATCTGATGTATTTAGTGCTTTTCAAAATTTTCAATCTCTAGTAGAAAGGCAATTTTTCCGTAAAATAAAGGCCATTCAAATAGTTGGGGTGGGGAATACCGTTCTCTCCCTCAATATTTTCAACGCCTTGGTATTACCCATCGGATTTCATGCCCTCACACCTATGAACAACAGGGGTTTGTGGAGAGGCGCCATCGTCACATTGTTGAGACTGGCCTCTCTCTCCTTGCTCATTCTTCGGTGCCTACGCGTTATTGGAATTTTGCCTTTGACACTGATGTCTTCTTAATTAACCACATGCCTTCCAAAACGTCCAATAGGGTTACCCCATATCAACTCCTTTACCATAAACCTCCTGATTATTCTTTTTTACATATTTTTGGTTGTCTCTGTTTTTCGTATCTTCGTCCATACAATCGTCACAAAATGGACTTTCGTTCCTCCCCCTGTGTGTTCCTTGGCTATAGTCCTTCTCATATAGGTTATCGGTGTCTGGGTATTTCTCGTGATAGACTGTATATAGCACGCCATGTTCAATTTGATGAGAGCTCCTTTCCCTTTGCAACAGCTACTGTTGCCCCCTCCCCTACCCCTATTTATGCCCCTCAATCTTCTCCATGGAGTTCTATTCCTACACGACTTAACCCTCCCCCAGACCCACCCTTACCATTGCCGACCCAATCTCCCCCACCACTACCGCCCCTTGATAACTCCCCTTTATCGATCGTGGCTCCCTTACCTGCTCTCCCCCCAACCCCTACAGTCTCCCCCTACCCGGTCTCCCTCTCTATCTCCCCCTCGACCTACCTAGCCTCTCCATGACTTCTACACACATTTACCTGCTGTTAGCCCTCCTCACCGTACACACACCATAACTCTTCGCACCCACCCCTCTTCTAGGTCCCAACCATATGCCTTCACTGTTACCACCCCTCCAACCGAACAACCAACCTGCTTTTCCCAGGCTCACAAGTTTTTTGAGTGGCATCGTGCCATGTCAGATGAATTTAATGCCCTTCTAAAAAATGGTACATGGTCACTGGTTCCCCCTCCCCCCATATAAATCTTGTTGGTTGCAAATGGGTTTATAGGATCAAACGTAAAGCTGATGGCAGTCTGGAGCATTATAAGGCCAGGTTGGTTGCAAAGGGCTTTCATCAACAGGAGGGCATCGACTACTCCAAAACTTTCAGCCCTGTTGTGAAGCCCACAGCCATTCGGTCCATTCTTGCTCTTGCCGTATCACAGGGTTGGTCCCTTCGCCAGCTAGATGTACAAAATGCATTCCTACATGGTATGCTATCAGAGGATGTTTGCATGGCTCAACCCCCAGGTTTTGAAGACTCTGCTCACCCAGAATATGTCTTCAAGCTTCACCGTTTACTATATGGTCTCAAGCAAGCTCCCTGGGCATGGTTCCAATGCCTCTCCCAGTATTTGATTCATTTAGGTTTTGTAGCCTCCAAAACCGACCCCTCTCTATTCCTTTATCAGTCAGGTTTGGTGGTTATTTATTTGCTTATTTATGTGAATGATATTATTGCCTCCCAAGTCACAGCTTTGTTACATCAATTGGCAAGTGAGTTCTCTATCAAGGATCTGGGTCCTCTTCATTTTTTTCTTGGGATTGAGGCTATTCAGCATTCAAAGTGTCTTCTTCTCTCTCAATCACATTATGTCTGTGACTTACTTCATCGAGCGGGTATGACTGAGTGCAAACCAATTCTCACTCCTATGGCAGCCTCTTCCTCCTCTTCGGATTCAGGGGGTGCACTCTTTGATGACCCCAAATGCTATCGTTCAATTGTTGGGGCACTACAATACATTACACTCACAAACCTTGATGTGGCATTTGCGGTTAACAGGGTGTGTCAGTTTATGCACTCTCCCACTATGCATAATTGGTCATTGGTCAAACACATATTGTGTTATCTTTAGCACACTAGTACTCACGATTTGTTACTTGAGCGCTCTCCAAATCTCACTCTTTAGGCTTTCTCTGATGTCGATTGGGCAAGTAAAGATTCAGATCGCCGCTCCACTGGTGGTTATACTATTTTCTTGGTTCCAACTTAATATCATGGCAATCTTGCAAACAAAAAACCATTGCTCGCTCCTCTACTGAATCAGAGTACAAGGCTCTCGCAGATGCAACGGTTGAATTGACTTGGTTAGAATCCCTGTTTCGAGAATTGGGTTTCCCTCTCTGTAGTTCCCTTATTTTATGGTGTGATAATATTGGTGCTACCTATCTATCAGCAAATCTTGTGTTCCATGCTCGCACGAAACACATTGAGATTGACTTTCATTTTGTGCGGGAATTCGTTGCCAACCATCAACTTTAGGTTCAGTTTATCTCCACTGCAGATTAGATTGCAGATGTTCTTACCAAGGCCCTATCTACGGCCCGGTTTCAATTCATGCGTGACAAGCTAAAGGTCCACTCTGCTGGCCCTTCATCTTGAGGGGGTGTATTGGATATTATTGAGATCTTCTCAAACTAGGAAACCTTGTTCCATATTTTATGTAATCTTATGTAATCTTCTTCTATTAGGAAACTATATCACATGTGATATACCTTTCCTAATCTATTTGTAACTCTTAGCTAGGGCTGTGCATGTATATATTTACTCTCACATTGAAAGACCAAATTAATGAGAATCAATACTTCTAACAAAACCAAACAGAAAATTAAGATTAGTATCACAACCTGGATGACTATTTTTTTCTCTGTATGGCAGGGGAATAAAGAAAAAGAACCTAAAACCTTTTAAGGCCCAATCTGCAAGCCAAAGGCTATTTCTTCATAATTGTTGATGGATACTCTCCCTGAACATTCATCTCTTTTTAGGCTTTCTTAGTTCCCTCAGATGATTGAGGAACTGATGCTGTCGGTGCTCGCTCTACTAGGCCTCCTGGGCAAATTGCTCCTCCCTCCTGGCAAGCTTCCTTTTCCTGCTAGCCTTGTTCTTAGTCCTCTTTGCCTCAAACTGGTCAAACAGAGTCTTCTCTCTTGCCTTCTCAGCTTTGGACTTGTGAATACTTTCCATCAGCACCCTTTTGTTCTTAAAGACATTACCTATAACCTTCATATACATGTCGTGGTACATGTGCCTGTCAATTTTCTTTGATTCTCGATCTATATTTGTGCAACAAGTGCCTCAATACCCGCATCCTCCTCATCCAGAGAATATTGGTAGGAAGCCTTGCTTCTCTGGTACCCTTACATTTACCATATACAGAGTGGCATCCCTTCCTTAGCGTCCTTCATTCTTCGTGCACGAGATAGAGAGTGGGTCTTTGTTGGCTTCCTTATTATGAACCCATCTTTGACCAACTTTCTAATGTTTTGCCTGAAGTTGGCCATGGAAATCTCATTACCTTCATTGGGGTTGAGCCAAACCTTCCCTCTCTCACACTTGAGGATGCTCGCAGCAAGCCATTACTATAGCTTTAGTGACACCATTTTCCCTCACTCCCTTTCTCTTCCTGATGCCCGTGCCGCAGCGATATCCGAAAGAGGTCTCCGTGCCTGATTATTGTTTGTAGGCAGATCATGAATCTTAGAGGCAACATAATGGCGGATTGGTTAGGATACAAGAGGAGTCTTTGGTTCGAAAAGAACAAGCTAGACGTGCCCCAGAAGAATGGGTTTAGGGTTTAGGGTATCCAAGTCCAGCAATGGTAGACTGAAAAAGAGAGAGAACGAGAAACAATAAGAGTCAAGGCGATGGCTGAGGTTGAAGCTTGAGCCCATGAGGCTAAACCGACAGAAGACCATAACAAGAGAATGGTTGTAGAACGGATTAATGGTGAAAGAGAGAAGTGGCTTGCTGCCATCAATTTGGGGGAAGAAGACGCAAAGAACAGATTAATGGTAAAAGAGAGAAGTGGGGTGAAAGAGATCCCTAGTTCTGCAAGCATCCTCCGCCATCTCTCTCTCTCTCTCTCATTCTTCACATAGGAGTTTTTGCGGGAAGAAGACGCAAAAGGGGTTTTGGGGTTGGAATAAAATTATATTAAGGGTATTATGGGGTTTTAGAAAATTTATAAATGCCACATCATCCCCTAATGGCGCTTTTAACGATTAGGGTACGGTTTATAGAATCTTTCAAAAGTAGGGGAGAGCATTATCATTATTCAAAACTCAAGGGATGTGTTTCCATGGCATTGCGGTTTGATTGCAGCCCACGTCCATGGCGCCCTGGCTAGGGTTCTTGGTAGGACCCTAGAATTTTACCTTTTTGCCCTTGATTTTGGTTGAGCGGTGCCACATAACCCTCACATGTTTGATTTTGGTTGAGCGGTGTCACATCACCCTCACATGTTTTATTTTGGTCGAGCGGTGCCACATCACCCTCATATGTTTGATTTTGGTTGAGTGGTGCCACCCTCACATTTTTTATTTTGGTCGAGCAGTGTCACATCACCCTCACATATTTGAATTTGGTCAAGCGATGCCACATCACCCTCACATGTTTTATTTTGGTCGAGCGGTGCCGCATCACCCTCACATGTTTGATTTTGGTCAAGCAGTGCCACATCACCCTTACATATTTGACTTTGGTACAATAGTACCACAGTGCTCTCATATGGTTTTGACATGATCAGGTATATTGTATCACTTATGATTAATTGGCTTTTACCAAATTTATTTACAGTTTATCGAAAGATTTTCATCACGATTAACCGCTTATGATTTCGCTTTGCAACTATGCCGTTTCTGACAAAGCGTCAACAATACATGCTCTTGGTGACAAAATCAGTTGTTCTTTTGTCTTCTCCCTTCGGCTGGGGCATAGGCCTTAGCCATAGAGGGACAAACTGTAGACACTGAAATTTTGCCACCACCCTTGGTAATGATGACAAATGGGACACGAATGGAAGGAATCGCACCCATGACTCTAGAAAACCCTTAAGGATCCATGAAAACTACTAAAAAGCCCAAAAACTCATAAAAGCCCAAAATCTGGACGTTAGGGGAGCATTGGGAGTGCGACGCCATGTAATTTTTATGGCACCGCAGATGTGGGGTTCACCCCTATAAATAGGAGGGTTTCCCACCCTCCAAAACACGAAAAACTAAGGAGGAAGAGTGACTTTTGAGGGTCCTAGCCCCGTTTTCAAGGTTCCTCTTCCCCCCTTTTAGCCCTTTTCAAGCCATTTTTAAGTTCTTTCGAGCCAAGGGTAGATCTGTCGATTACCACGCTTGAAGAACGATACCCCTCAACCATGATTTGAGCCCTTGCACTAAGCCGTTATTCTGTGGGTATACGGATAATGAAAAATCCCTTTCACAGCCGTCACTCTGCTCAAGGAGTCAGCGACGATTCATCCATCCGTATCCACCTGAGTCCGGGGACTACCAACAGTCAGTAATCTCAGCACAAAGGTATACTCATTGCATTTTACAGCGGCATAATGTAGTCTTTTAAGCTTATTGTGCTCATGTACATAGCATTCTTTTATAAGTATTAATAAAATGCCTATTATGTAAGTGTTTGTCATTCTATGGATATATCATGAAGAGAGATCATTCGATATTTAAGCATCTATCATGGAAAGACCGGTTTAACCGGGCAAGGTAGGGTGCTGATACCTTTCCATGCTTGTAATCTGATCCCTTACTCATTCTCTGACCAGACCATATGGAATCACGTGAGTCTGTTTGATCATTTGAATGAGATCACACTCATTAGGTCCTAGGCCCTAACCCTAGGTGGCGGCTCCATTTTTTTTTTTTATGAAGCATGATCTCAATTTCCTATATTGATGTATCAAAATGATATGTCGTGATAAAACAAAAGACCAGCTGTCGCCATAAGGCCACAAAAACCTGACCCAGATGCCCTGCATTCGAGAAGGATCGCAGTACTTACGCTTAGCTTCATCAGCCTCAGGATTCTTTTTTTTCCTGATGCCTTTTAACCTGGTTCGGTCAGCTGGAGCAACTGCTGAATGTCTTTTGAGACGTTTCAGAGGTTGTTTCTATTTCTTCGTCTTTTCCAATAGGAATATCTTTTGTTTCTTTGCCCAAATTCAATTTTCGACGGGCATTTGAAGGATGTGGGGGCAAAGCCACTACAAAAATACGAAGGGATGAAGATCAGTTGTTTAAAGGTCAGCAGTTTGAGAAGAGTATGATACCTAAATATGGCCGATACTCAACTAAAGAAATGCATCTTTTGGCCAAAGCAAGTTGGTGTTTGAAGTCATGAAAGCCAGTATACGATACATCCTTGGCGTTTTCATAGGCTTCGGGGCGAACCACGTTGGCAATGGCAAATGAAGCATTCGGTCTTGGGGGTTGGTTCTTTAGGAATTCTTCAAATTCCTGTTCAAACAAGTTCATGTCCAGAGAGAGCCCAAAGGAACTTCTAGTAGTATTTTTTGGACAGGCTATAAAGTTAAGCTGGTGCATTTCTTTCAGACGAGCAACGGCTTCGATGTGGTTTTTCTTCGCATGTTTCAAGTCTGGGACATATTTCATTTTAAAGAATTTTTCATACTCTAAGATTGCCCAATATGAGGAGATGTCTTTACCTAAATATGAATCTTTTCACTTCTTCTTTTTCTGCGCCAATTGAGAAACTGTGTCAGAAACAGAACGAAAGTCTTGGCCAGAAGTAGTAGTTTGACAATCATTAGGTGTTGGTGACAGATCGGTCTGTTAATGAAAATAGTATTTCGACCACCAAGATGTGAAGTCTTCAGTGGTTGCTAGCTGAGGTCGAAAGAAATGTGGAACAAATCTTGAGAAAGCTAATTGACCAAGGAGATGTTCTCAATTTCTTTTGATTTTTTGATGATATACCGTTCGGTCAAGCCCTTGGCATGTGAGAAGTAGCAAGGGAAAGGGATTGCCTGGTATAGACCAAATTGTCGAGCCCAGTCCTGAGGATTGTAGGGCTCTACACTACACATTATTCTTGGATGGTTCTAGGTAAACTCCAAAATGTCTGAATGAGCTAGGGGTTCATGTAAAACAGCGGTCAACCAAACTAGAATACTTGAAAGATTATGGAATGGAGTAAAAAGAATATCAGAACGGTCTGCCAAAAGTTGGAAGAAGAGTAGGAAGCATTTAGATAATGGTCAAAAATTTTGGTTTTTAAGGAATTTTAGACCAGCAATGGGATAGTCTCGATTACAAGGAGGAGAGTTGAATTCTGAAAAATAGGCATGAAGCCACAATTGAAGAAGCCAGAAAGGTCCTGCTCCATTGGTGTAACCCAATTTAATGAGGTCATTACAACCTTGGTAAAGGGCTAACAAGACGACTGCAGCCAGGTTAATCAGTTGGTTATGGGCAAGCGCATTAACCAAACCAAGATAAGCCCTTGTGATCTTGTCGGCCTGAGTACAAATTAGGGACATGTAGACCCAAGTTAGCAGAAAGGCAACATACTCTTGGTGGCTAAATTTTTCTTTGGTTTTGCGTACTGCCTCATGTACGGAGAATAACTAGAGTGTTTTGTAAAGTCAAGACCCCATTCTTCTCGGTCTCCGGTAGAAGCCCCGTTAAATTCTTCCCCAACAGGTTTTAGCCCAATGAGGGCGGCCACATCAAGCAGAGTAGGGCTCATAAGCCCATAACTGAAATGGAAAGAATTGGTAGGCCAAGACCAAAAACTTAGAGCTGTTATGAGAAGGTTTTCGTTGCAGGGGATGTGTATAGTGGACATATGGATGGCATTGAAGATCCCTAGTTTGTGTCAGGTCTCTTCTTTAACTTCAGACATCCTACTTACTCAGGCCTCCCATTCATCAAATCGGGAAGGCAAATGGCGGAAGAATGGCTTGGTCTTTCCTTTTGGGGGAAGGGGGATATCCGTCTCGGAAGGGAAGATGTTCTTTCGAGTTGATTGAGAACTCTGGGATTGGTATAGAGGGTTCTCTGAGATTAGGGCTTAATGAAAAGTGAGAAAGATGGGGAATGAGTACCTCGACATTTGACAGAATCTTGGAATGCATCATGCTTCTCCTACACTTGCTCCATTGTCGTTTGTGCTTTATCAGTTGCTGGAATGTGGCTCATGGTTGGAGAAAGAAATTGAATTGCAAAGGAGTTCAAGAGAAAGATAGCGAAAGGGTTTTTCAAAGAGAGTTATAGCTCGATTGGGTTTTTAAAGATGGGGTTTTTGAAGAGATGTTTGATACGACTTCTTCACAATTTTTGGGAAATGCACGAATATATCTGCCAAAATTGAATTTTTGAACAGGCGGCAACATTGCTACGTAGACATCTCAGAAACAAACGTCATTTATTCTAAAAGGGTGATAAGGATTGACCATTTTTCTCGGTTTAAAGTGTCACAAACCTTGTTGAACTCTATACCTTCGATCTCATTCAACAGATTTTTGAGGGGCATTGTTTATACCTTAATTACGACTTAGGAAAAAAAGGAAAATGTATTTGGGCCGAGATGTCTTTAGAACCGGTTCTTTGTTGGAAGGGAAGATATTCTTTCGAGTTGATTGAGAATTTTGGGATTGGTACAGAGGGTTCTCTGAGATTAGGGCCTAATGAAAAGTGAGAAAGATGGGGAACGAGTACCTCGACATTGACAGAATCTTGAAGTGCATCACGCTTCTCCTGCACTTGTTCCATTGTCATTTGTGCTTTATCAGTTGCTGGAACGCGGATCATGGTTGGATAAAGAAATTGAATTGCCGAGGAGTTCAAGAGAAAGATAGCGAAAGGGTTTTTCAAAGAGAGCTATAACTCGATTGGGTTTTTAAAGATGGGTTTTTGAAGAGACATTTGATATGACTTCTTCGCAATTTTTGGGCAATGCACGAAAATATCTGCCGAAATTGAATTTTTGAACAGGCGGCAACATTGCCACGTAGACATCTCAGAAACACATCATTTATTAAAAGGTGATAAGGGTTGACCATTTTTCTCGGTTTAAAGTGTCACAAACCTTGTTGAACTCTAGACCTTCGATCTCATTCAATAGATTTGTGAGGGGCATTCTTTATGCCCTAATTTCGACTAGGAAGAAAAGGAAAATATATTTGGACCGAGATGTCTTTAGAACCAGTTATTTCTTGAAGGGTCCAGTAGAGCCTAGTTAGCAAATTCGGATTCGGAAATTATTTGGATAGAGAATTATTCAGAATAATTCGTTTTGTTAATCTAAGAATTCGGTCAAAAAGAGGACATAATAAAATTCGGATTTGGATTCGAGAATTATTTGTTTACAAAAAAAAAAATCGGACAAAAAATTCAGATGTTATTTTTAATATTTATAGTATCTATTTAGCATCATCTATCAATTAACATACTTGCATAAGATACAAGTAACATAAAAATTGGAATACATGCAATTTTTAGTTCATCTAATTCCATAATCCATAAAAGCATAACAAGAATTACAATGGTCTAACGCATAACAAAAATCAAAATCATAACATTTAGTTGTAGTTTGTCTCGTCTATTTCACAACTTGTCAAAATAATCTCTGTCCATCAATCAATGTTATCCAAGATTCGTATCCATCTTCTGTTTATGTTTCTATTAGACCATGTTTTGACTTTATGTATTTTTTTTCTTAATACCTAAAACCAGGTCTAGTGGAGTACTTGAGTTTCAAACAATGACTAATACTTTATAGGATAAAGTTGTGATGAGAGCTTGGAATAAAATATTCAAGAATCATTTCAGGTGGTCCATGATTACCCATACTTTAAGGGAGAGAGGGAGAAACAAGAAGAAAAAGGAGGGATCCATCTAGGATCGGTAAATGCAAAAAGTAAAAGTGTGAAACCCTACAAGCCCAAACCCCAAATACTTAACTTGATTTTGGATACAGTCTGGTTTTTAACATAGCAGAATTATTCACCAACAGTTGCCTAGCTCAATTGGTGAGCCGAGGTGCGTTTCATGCCCATGCTCAGAGTTCGAGTCCCTATTCTCCCCTCTAAAAAAAAAAACATAGTGTCCCTCGGATTGGACACTACGCTTTGGTGCGAGAGCAGCGCGAATTGGTTCTCAATTCCTAATTACATTGTATGGCCTGCTTGCGTCTCACATCATTGATTTTCGACCAGTAATTTAGAAATTACACTCTTCGGAATGCATCCCCAATTTGGCAGAATTTTAATTCTGTTTCAGGCAGTAAGAGGGCGCCACATGGCATCTAACCACTTAATTCTTTGGGAAAATTACATGATTAGCTACTTTTGGGTTTTCATTTGCAAAACTGTCCACCTTATGTTTGAGTTAACAAAAATAGACAAAAACAAGTTTAGTTTTACAAAACTAGACAAAACAGTGACTCTCCTTCCTTCCTCGGCAGTTCCCCTCTGAAAAAATCCCTTTTTTTTCCCTCTGTTACTTGGGGTAGTAGAGAATAGCGGTGGCTGGGACAAAGGTAGGGTTGCAGGGAACAGAGGATGCTTGGGCGAGAAGGCTATGACAAGGGTAAAAATATCTAAAAAAGTAAGTGTGGGAGGGAGAGACACTATTTTGTCCAGTTTTGTAAACCTTAACTTGTTTTTGTCTATTTTTGTTAACTCAAACATAGGGTGGACAATTTTGTAAATGAAAACCCAAAAATAGCTAATCATGTGATTTTCCCTAGTTTTTTTCTTTTTATATAGAGTAAATTACATGCACCCCCCAGTATTTTGAAATAATATCAAACCACCTCCCCTAGTTTTACTATTTAAAAAAACCCCCTAATGGCTCACGGTGTTAGTAAACTGTTAGTTTTATAAGTAAAAAGACCATTTCCCCCTTTTTCCATCAGTGACTTAATTCAATTACCATTTTACCCTTTTTACACCTTCTCCTCCAAACCAAAAATCCCTAAATCGATTTAAGGTTTTGCTCCACACCACCTCCGACGAAGGTTGCAGAAGACCAAACCATCGCCTGCGGACATCTCCTAGCCCAGACACCCTCCGGCGAAGGTTAGTCTCTCCACCACCGTGTACTCGCCCCTTTCATGGTTTATCAACTTTTCTGCACTGATGCACTCCATGGTTCCGTTAAGCATTTTACTCTCGCTCTCCCTCCCTGTTTGATCTCTTTTATCATCTATGCCCAGTTCTTAAACTCTTATTATCATTAGATTTTGACGTTGGAGAAGAACAAAAACAAAAGAAAGAAAGGGGAAAGTTGTTTGTTCTCTTTCTCTCTCTCCTCTGTTCTCTTCCCCTGCTTAACTCCACCTGTTTGTTCTCTTGCTTTATTCGGTAAGTAGATAGAGGTCAGAGAGACACAGAGAGAGTGATGGCAACTCAGTTCCCAGACGATTTCAAATGCCCGATTTCCTTGGAGATATGTCGGACCCGGTGATTCTATCGTTAGGCCACACCTTCGATCAACCTTCCATACAGTGGTGGTTGCCTGGTTGGATTCCAGCAAGGAATGAGAAATACGCACTCAGACTGCAAAAGGAACTCAAGAAGCATCTGGGTTCTCCGGACGAACCCAGACTCCACACAGTCTTCTACAGTGCAGAGCCTTGGCTTTACCCTATTCGTCTTTTTTTTCCCTTTCAGATTTCTTCCAAATCTATCTAATCTCAAGCTAGATTCCTTACTGATTCTTTCTTTCAATCATTAAATAGATCACGTTTTCGCTCAAGTTCTATCATCCTCTCCCGATTGATTCCAATTTCAGCTCTTAACCTTCCGTAATTCTGATTCTAGGGTTAGGGTTTCGAAAATTTTGGATCTCACTCTGTTCGCAGCCGAACTATCGCTGTCGTTTTTTTTTGTTCCCCTTTCTTACTTTTGTCGTTCGACCGGCTCTAATTTTTCAGATTATTTCAATCTTCTTGAATTTTGAGGGTTTCCCTAGAATCCAAGAAGCCGCTCTCTCGCTCCTTCTCAATCTCAGTCTAGATGACGATAACAAGGTGGGTTTGGTCGCTAAGGGTGCCATTCAGCGTGTGGTTGGAGTTTTGCAGAGTGAGGGTGGGACACCCAACTGCAGGGCTCTTGCAACCACCATGCTGAAGAGTCTGGCCGTGGTGGAAGTGAACAAAGCCACCATTGGTTCCTACCCTTTTCTGCACATTTTCAGTGGTGATTGTGCTCAGATCGCCGGAGAAGAAAGAGATGGGTGGAGGAAGATGACAACGGAAAGCTGGTTTTGGGAGAGATGGGTTTGGGCTATGGTTATCTCTCATAAGGGTAAAATGGTCAATGTCAATTACTGAAAGGTAAAATAGGATTTTAGAAAAGTTTAACTACAACTAACATTTTACACTTGACGGTAGGAGCTCATTTGTAAGTCGTTTAAATTCCAGGTGGGTGCACGTAAAAAGTGAAACTATTTCGGGTGCTTTGATATTGTTTCAAAATACTGGGGGTTGCATGTAATTTACTCTTTTATATAATATAACAAAATAAAACAAAAATATAACAAAACAAAAAAAAAAGGGGGGGGGGGTCCGAGACAATCGGCCGCGACTCCCTGAGCGGGGTAGAACCAGGGAACTGCTGCACCTCTTTCATTTCTTCTTCTTTTTCTTCCATTTTACTATTGTTTTACATTTTCTTTCTCCTTTATTCCAACTATGGCTGCCGACCTACATTTCTTCCCCAAAACCCATCAATTGAATCCCATAAAAAAAATCCAGCCGAGACTTCCACCTTCTCCTTTTCTTCCTTCCAACAACCGAAACCTTCAATAAAAACTCATTTCCATCACCCAAAACCCTCTCCATTTCCTTTCACTTCTAACCTAACCCACATCAAAACCACCACCGATGCCATTTAAACCCTTGCGACCCTGAGTTTCCTTTGCTGTTTTTCGGAATGATAGATTCAGAAGAGAAGATCAATTGTTGCTCAAGAATCATTCATATTGTGAATCGAACTGGGAAAGAATCGTGAATAGGTGAAATACTGAACGCAGGGAGAGCTCGTGAAGGGACCAGATTGCGGGCAGAATTGAGCGAGCTCTACTGTTCGTTGTATTCTTCTCACTGCAACCAAGCTTCGCCGGTGGCTTGGAGCTGGCAGCCATACTCCGTTAACTCCCTCAGGTAATCCTCTCCATCAGAATCCCTTTTCCTTGCTGCACTTATTTTATTTTGTTAATATTAGTTAGTTTAATATGGTAATTCCCTAATCCCCTTCCGTGTGGGCTGGTTTTGTTGGGTTTGATTTAGTACAGTTCTAATTAATCTTGAATGTTTTTGTGAATTAGACTTCAATTAAAGGGTTTTTGTTTTGGGCCCAGTGGGTCCCTGAATTTCAGGCATGGGTCATTGCGGATTCGGCATAAGCTTACCCGAATTTTAAAATTTTCTGGTTTTGGCTTTACGCATTGATCAGGGGGATCCTTTGGGTTCAAATGAAACTAATTGGTAGACATAGGTAAGTTATATTATTTTAATCAATTGAAGAATTGGATTTGACTAAATCATCACAAGGTTACGAACCAAACCATTAGATGCTTGCTGAGACTGAATTCAAATTGCACGGTCTCCTTTGGGTCCAATCAGAATCAAGAATGAGGTTTAATTTGTTATCAATTAGTTTCTTTGGTCTTACAGGCCTGGACTTGGATCAATCTATGATTTAGGCCCAGCCCTTTGGGCTTGGATAATTAGTCAGTGGCTTATTTGAGCTGCAATGGATAGGGTTGAAATTGAATCCTGATTTGGGTATTGGCTTTCGGATCGATACTGGTTTTAGCTATATGGGATCGACGGGGTTTTAACCATATTCTGATTCGGGGAATTGATTCAGTTTTGGATTCGAGTGGCAATGCGATTCGGTCATTAGCCTTTGTCGGTATTGGTTGGAACCATGTCATGTGTGGGGAGGACACACTTGGGCTTTGAGTGCAAAATCTACTAATTAAGTAACCCTGGTGTATGTGCTATTATTGTTCACATCAATTGAACTCCAATGGACTCACTTCCTGTAGATAAGATTCAATTAAATCTAATTCAAATCAGTGGAACTCAGTCCACTTCAAGGAGATCATTCCAAGTCAATTTAATTGGACCAATTTTGGGTTCTGGCTGGCCCACAAGTCAGTCTACACTTCTTATAACATAATTAGGATTTAATTCTAGATTAAAGTAATGTAATTCTTCATCATGTTTGCCATAAATATTTAGTTTGGTTGTCTTTGATTAAACTAGCATATTTTGCCATCTCATAATGTAAAGTTTATATAAATTGACATTATTAGTTTAGTTTTAAATTTATTGCATGCTTAGTGTAATTAGACTAATTTACATGCTTAATCTAGCTTTGTTAAATTCCATACATTCTAGTACGGTATAGAATTTAGATACATATACATACTTAATATATACTATAGATTAGTAAAATGTATCATGTTACTTAGTATATATATACTATAACCTTAAAACTCTTAGCACATTTAATGTAATTAGCACATACTTGGCTATCTAACATAGGATAATTAATTGATATAAGTTAGTTAAAAGCTTCAATAAAACATTAGATCAATTAGCATCTCATAATATGTTTAAACACCTAACCGAGGGCTAGTTTAAAGTAAATGTAATCAGCCTAATTAGGTTCCATAATACATTCAATCCATTAGGTTAGTTCCTAATCAAGGTAGGATTGAAGTTTAAGTAGAATAGTATTCTTTCTGCAAATCCTCTTAGGAGGTGTTTACAATGTTCATCGTTTAATGATAAGAGGAAAGCTTATTTGAATTTGAAATTTGTTTCAATCTTCCATCTTTGTTTCATCAATTTTGACTAAAGTCCTTGGATTACCAAGGCCGGAGTTGAATCTTCTTTGCCTGAAAGATATATACATTCCTGGATTTAGAACGGAAAACAGGGAAACACAAGTACAGTTTTTATTCCTTTTTTGTCCTAATCTATACAAAGATTAAAAAAAAATAAAAAATTAAAAAAAATAAATAAAAATAAAAAGATACAATGCAAAACAACAGGCTGTCAAGAATTCAGACAATGGCTTCTTGAGGGAACTCCAATTTTTTTCTGTGTCTTAAACCCCTCCACTTTTCATTGTTTCCCTAGGCAGTGTTAATGGCAGCCTGAATTTGCTCCAGCGTTCGTCCCTTTGTTTCGGGCACTAACTTGGCCACAAACAGGATAGCTATTACATTAACTGCTGCGAAGATGGAAAAAGTACCTGAAAACCATACAACCACACCAATAGGTAGCCCAAAATAAGGTTATTATGGTTGCTGTAACACATCAATTGAGGTCCTACCATAGAAAACACAAATAGACATGGCAAAAAGAAATATTTTGATATCCACAGGCAAACTTGACTTCCACTTTGAAATTCTCAACTAAAATTCTCTTTTCCTTAAACTGGAATAGATATCACTTCACCTTACCATAAGAGCTCCAACTCATTAGGAAGTTGAAGGAATAAGAAACTGCCCATGCCCCAATCCAGTTCATCAATGTCGCCAAGCTGCCAGCTGTTCCTTTAACATTTATTGGGAAAATCTGCAACCAAAAGCAATGGCATGATCCAATGCACAGAAATGTTGCAGGTAGGAATTATGGGTTTTGCAAATATTGAAGTACCTCAGACATTATAACCCAAGGGGTAACTCCCATTCCTGATGAGAAAGATCCTATATATACCTGCATTTATAAAGCAAGAATAGGCAAAATTGAAACCCAGATAACAAGGGGAAAAAACAAGAAAAATAAGTCTGTGCAACAAATAATCAGTATTTTCTAATAATTTTAATATTTGCACAGACTACTTTCATTACCATCATTCCAATTACAGCAAGTAGAGGGGCTACTGTAGGTGCCAATTCTTGGACCTGATTCACAAAAGCATCTCCAGGCTTTAGATTACTAGAAACCAAGGCCTTGAAAGTGATTAAGGTTGGTAGTTTGGCAATTACCGTCAGATAAAAGGAAGTCCCAACTAGTATGGAGCCTATGACCTGCCCCGAAGCAGAAACCTAAAATGACAAACGTAACAACTTATATCCGTGAAGGAATTCTGCAATAAGAATATCTACCCAGGTCATTTTATATCACGTCATACCAGTAGAAGGAGTCTTCTTCCAGCTTTATCCATCAGGATTGCACACAATATAGTTACTATAACCTGCAAAACAGGGTCATCTAAATCAATTCTATGGACAGAGGTCCAAATTTTAAGGAGCATTAAAGGAGAGAGAGTTGAGCACCTGAAGAATAGCATAAGATACAGTGCCAACATCAGCAGAAAATCCTGAGAGATTACAGATACAATGATAATCAGCATATCTAATTACTTGCAGACACAAAATAAATGAAATAAATACTGGTTACTTCACCCAAATACTGAGGAAAAGAAAAATCTCAAAGTTTGGTTCTTGATACATTCCCAGAAAAATGGGAAACCTTTCCAAGAAAACTTCTACAAATTGATTAGAGCTTCCCAATATAAAATTGGAATAAGTGTTCCAAAAGCTTTGAAGAGCATAAAGGTCTGACTTGAAACTATAGCTCAGCTCTATCGAAAGCAAAGCGGAGTGTCTATATGTGTTAAAATGATGCCAGCCTCTCTCTTCTCCAAGGTTAGTGTATCAGTGCAGATCACCCAATCCATACTGGTATATCAACTGCCACTAGTCCAATCTGAACAGTAGGGTTGGCCGGTCCGTGATCCATTGTACATTTTAATGATATTGTATTATTTTTATAGGCTTCCCTTTACCAGCACAAGCAGTATTTATAGGTGATATTGACTAAATTTAGACAGTACTAGCTGTATCTGAATCTCAGGAAGTGTTGGTTGAGTAGGATTGATCAATCCATGATCCATTTTAGCTGTGAGACCATTCTAGTCCCTAATACCGATACCTTAGTCCATGCTTCTAGAGAAATTATTTTAAGCTAGACCTTCTGTACCTGCAGTTACAAAAACCTCGCTCACGTAAAAGGAGACTCCTGTGATTCCCCCAAGTTGTTGAAAGAGCATTAGTCCAACTGCAATCTGATCATCGAAATTATTTATTTATCAAAATTTAAATTTCAGAAAAAGGAAGACAATTTAACATCAAAAGTTAGGAAATCAATTTATAATTCAACACAGGTTTTTGTAACTAGTATTTGAGTTAGAAATATATTTACAATGAGTGAGCGCAAGTATCTTCTTTGAAACAAATCCACCATTTTGGCTTTAGGGAGCTTTTGAATAGTTTCCACATAATCCTGCATAGAATTGTATAGCCCCTCATCACATTTATTTCTTATAGAAGTCATATTACAGTTCAAAAGTGTATTAGTATCTTAGAGTTGAAAAAAAACCATAATGTCCGCTGCTTCCTCATAGATATCAACATCCTTGCCACGAAGTTGTTGTAGAGCAGCAACAAAATCTTTCTGGCGTCCCATCTTTGCCTGCCACCAAGATATTCTATGCCCTTTTAACTCATTATTGTTTTTCATTGGATGTGTTGAAATAATGTTACTGAAATTGCATACCAGCCATCTGGGGGACTCTGGAATGAAAAAGATGCCCAAAAGCAGGATAAGACATGGGACAATTCCTGCAACAATACTACATGTCAATCCTTTGTCACTATGGCATTCCTTCCATGCTTCTTCAAGTTTATATTTCCGTGCTAAGATTTTGCAATATCTTAGAATCCTTAAGGTAATTGAATAGTGAAAGGATTAATTAGCTAGACTACATGAATATTACCAACTAGAGCCAAGGTCCGCCATGTCAGAACTATCCCTATAATGAAGTAGATGGAGATTCCACAGCAGACCATAACCTGCAAAATCAGGGCAAAGTAAAATTTTCATTGATCAGTGACACATGATATTAAAATAGAAACAGTATGCATGTTCTGATAATTTGAATCTTATCAAAATTTTGAGTGACAGGGTCTCTCAACCATATTGACTGCTGTTAGGCCTCCTCGAAGATCTCTGGGCGCAATTTCAGCAATGAACACTGGTACCTGTTCATCCATTTTACTATCACATTAAGTTTGTAACTGAAAGTACTATGTCATCCACACAAAATATCTATGTCCAAAAGCGAATTACTGAAATGGTTTGTCTAATGCATTAGACTGCTAAAATCTAAAAGAAGAAGTGTACCACATAAGAAAAGATTCCCATTCCATATCCCAAGGACATCCTGCCAATATTCAGTGACAAAGCTCCCTGTGGAAGAGTCAAGAGGTAGATTGCGGTCATGATATTAATAAAAGGCAAGGGGGAAATCCAGGTTTCAAAATTGCAAAAGGAGTGAAGAACTGGGAATTAGATAGACCTTGGCAAAGTAGATGGGAAGCCATCCTACAATGCAAAAAATGGCTGAAATTCTCATTGCCTGCTAACATGACATGAAACAAGCTCTCTTTAGAAAAGATGGGTTATACAGGCTAATGCTTGACACCACTAGATCTCATTAGAAATTCCTTTTGATTACCCCTTTCCGACCGATGAAATCTGCAATTAGGCCACTCATGATTGCACCAAACATTGCACCAAATGTCAAGATAGAGCCATACATTGAGTACTGCATTACCAACATTCCCAAAAAAAAAAAAAAACAGGAATTGGAGTCAATAAGTTGAACAGTTGATGTATTTAATTTCTTGTCTTGAAGTGCTTTTACAATCCACTTGCTTAGAATATAATTGATCAATTAAATTCAATCAAATGAAAAGAACCTCTGCCACTGATAGATTAAGCTCCTTCGTAATAGCAGACTGTGTTGGTGATGAATATCCCATCTGAACAATAAGGAAGATAATCAGAAATGCAACAAAATTCTACCAAAACTGGTCAGGTCCGGGATATAATACAGGGAACAAGTCTTGTTTTTGCCAAGTCTGTAACATATTTCAGAACTCTGTGAATGAAACTTTGATAGTTACCAACTCTTAAAGTTTGAAAGTTAATATACAAAGATTAACCTCCTCTGGTCACTGTTTTTATCACTACTAGTTCAGCCAATTTGAAACTCGGCTTGATTTCCAAATGGATTGTTATTCAGGGTTTCTTTTTTCGCCCAAATTCACAAGCAAGTTGTTATCAAAACCAAAGAAAGAGGTAAGGCTCAGCACTTACACATGCCCCATACTCAAAAGCACCACAAACAGCGACGAATGTGCTAAAGTAAAGCATCCAGTAACATTCCTTATTCCTTTTGCCGGAAGCTGCTTCATTTTCACAGGTTGATTCATCCTTGGAGTGTCCTTTAAGTGGCACTCTTAACTCTTCCAGCAACAATCTGTTGTCACCATGTTCCATGTCCTGTTCAGTGCTCATATTTGTTTACTATCTATCTCCTTAAAAAAATTGAAGAAGAATCAGATTTGGCAAAAACAAGTAAAGGGAAGCTTCCAAAGTTTCAAGAGAAAGGCTAAGCAAATAATCAAAGTCTGCAAGTTTTTTTTTGGTTTTTATGGGCAAAAGAGAAAAGTTATATTATTGTAGAACATAGAAAAGATTACATCTGTTTTTAAGAGACTGTAGGCTAGCTGTCTGGTAAGAAAGTTTGGTAAGAGAGTTTAGTAAGAGAACGGAGTCTATCATCTTTATCTCTAATTTTCTTTGGCGAGTAAGACATGTACTGGTTGTATTAAATGAATAAAGTGCATTCAGATATCAACCGTACATTTTAAAGTGGTATAAAGTGAAGGATGTGACCCAGTAAGGGCCAATGATAGGCAGCTCGAATGCCGATGGCTTTTCAGTCTTTGACTTGTTGGTGATAGAAGATTGGAGATACTTCTAGTGTACCTACCTTTTTTTTTTTTGATAATAATATCTACTGTACCTACCCGATACGATTGGACACAGTCTTTGACTTGTTGGTAGGGGTGTCAAAAAAACCCGTTTAGCTCGAGCCCGTCCTAATCAGCCCTGAGCCCGGACAGAGCCTGGGTTCGGTTTTTCAATCTGTAGGGCAGGTTTGGGTTTAATATTTTCATGATCTTGGCAGGGCCGGGTCTCGAGCCTGGGTTAAGGCCTCGGGCTGAGCCTGGCCCGGCCTAGTCCGGCCCTGTATTATAGCATTAATTAAAAAAAATATATATACAATGGTATTCCCTATCAAGCCATTGTGTAGAGCCAAATGCCCAAACCCTAAATCTGAATATCTCTAATCGCTAAAGGCTCAGCCGCAGATGCTTCCTTCGGTCTCCTACTCTCCTTTGAGCTTCGTTGAATACCTTTAAGCCTTCAGCTCTCTCTCTCTCACGCAACCACCCAACCTTTGTTTAAGCTTTGAACTAATAACAGAAATGGGAGGAACCCTACCTAGCAAATCCCTTTAGAATCCCCACCACAGAACCTTGGTTTTCAGGGAAGTTCTGCAAGCATGAAACCAGAGCTACTGTATTGAAATAGGTCTCGCTATGTTGTGCTAAACCCCTTTAGTTTTAATTATATTTTTTGTTCTGTGATTCTTTTTTTCCCTTTATCTCTTTGTAGATTTTACTTCTTTTCTGTCTCTTTCATTTTATTTTTTTTTCATTTTTCTTTCTATGAATACTTCCCAAAAAGACAACCTCCTAACTATAAATTGTTAAGACCTGCAGTCTCATACCTCCCAACCATCATCTAGCAAATGAAACTTATCTTCGAAAAGAAGTTTGTAAGTCTCTTTGTTCCTCCCCTCTCTCTCTTTTCTTGATCAATATTTGAGGGACGGAGGAGTCACCTAATTGCTAATGGCGGAAAGGTTTCACCATTGGGCAACCATGTGGTTTTCTCCAGCACCTAATTGAAGGGAGAAGGGAGGATAAGGGAAGGAATCTCTTTAATTGTGCTTGGTGAACTGTAAGGGTTTTTGGGATTTAAGATTAAAAAAAAAAAAAAAAAACAATAGGTTGTTCCTCTATTCCTTCAACTTGTCGTAAAGTAACATCAAAATTAACTAAACAGGAGAAACAAGACCATTTTTATGAGTTCTAATCCTTTTTGGTGTTCTGGAGTTGCTTTGGTCCAAGTTCTCTAGTGGGTATTTGATATTTCGTTTTGATTTTCATCATTTTCTACCAATTTTTATACAATAGGTCCAGAACAAATATATCTGAAATAGCTGCTAACTATCTGGGTAGTACTGACAAGATTAAAGAAACAAGTAGGACAAATACCATTCAGGGTGGTCAATCTTGCCCGGCCCTGTCCAATCAGGGTCAATCAGGGTCGGGCCGGGTTAGGGTATACCCTGGTAGGGCTGGGCCTGGGTTGAGAGATTGTAGGCCCTGGCAGGGCCGGGTTGGGTTTGGGCCGAGTTTATGATCCCTAGGGTTGGGCTAGGGTTTAGAGCAAGCCCGGCCCATTGACACCCGTACTTGTTGGTGATAGAACATTGGAGATACTTTCACTGTACTTACCGGATCAGGGTCGTCTCCAGGGAGCCCAACGCCTAGGGGCATCAAGTGGTTGAGCTGTGCCGCACATATCTTGGCACATGCCTAGGGATGTGTGCAACACAGCCCAACGGCTGGCAGCACCCTGGGCGTGCTGGGCTCCCCAGAGACTAGCTAAATTCGTACTTATCTAATAGGATTGGATTGGAAAAGAATTCTGTCCAGCCATGGCGGGAATTCTCGTTGGAGCGTCCAACCCCACCTTGCTAAATGACAGCAAAAACATGGGTGGGGTGGTTTCCAAGTAAGGGTGTCAATTTGGGACCGAAACAGGGAACCGTCCCAATACGGTCCCGCTAAAACCCGGTACCAGACTGTTCCATTAGTAAATGGGACGGTATTGGTATCTGATTTTGGTACCGAATGATAAATGGGACGGGACGGTTCTGGGACGGGATTTCCAACGGTACTAGTGCGGAAATACCAATTAGGTACCGGATGGTACCGAAACTACTAGTACCGCTTAAAAAGAAAGAGTATATAAGATCATTTTTAAAATAAATAAAAAAAGGGTATAAGAATTACGACTCATTAGGGTTTCACTAAGTGCCTTTTGAATACGAAGAGGAACAACAGGTCAATAGCCGTAGCTTGAAGTCTCTCCTCATAGAATCGGCTACAATGCTACTCCCTCCTCCCTCCTCCCTCGACCAACTGCATCTACCAGGTTCTTCCTTTTTGCACTTCGTAATTTGTACCAGACTACCATTTGACATGTGTGATAAATAAAGTTTTGTTTGGGAAAATCAAAGAGGAAACATAATGGGATTCTTCCATTTTGTAGGACTTCTCTAGATTTAAAAAAATGAGAAGCTTATTACATGTGATCTTAGGGAGTTTGAAGAAGTAAAACTATGATTTCATAATTAAAGTGGCTTTACAAAAAACAGTAGACAACTTAGATTTCATGATAGTGAAAAAATTCCACAACACTAATAAACCCGCATTGTTAGAAAAAATTAAATTTTTTCTCTCTTTTTCTACAGTGCCTAGAACCGTTTAAGAACCGGTACCGTCCCATCCCGCTAGTAATCGGGACTGGGATCTAGGTTTGGTCCAGTTAACTAAATGGGACGGTACTGAAATTGGCATTTTTGGTACCAGTACCGTCCCGTCCCATCCCAAATACCAGGAACCGTCCCAATTGACACCCTTATTTCCAAGTGGACTGTCCAACTCCCACCACAATTGGACAGGAGCTAGGTCCGATTGGATTCCACAACGCACAGGTTACAAGCTTTGAACCAACAATGAACAACCCCTTCCATTCCATTGCGGATTCATCAGTCAACTTTCAATGTCAACTATCTTTGTTTGATCTTTGCACAAGTTCTAACAAAAATGGAGGACACAAAAGGGTCTTTAGCTTTGTTATAGATTAGCCAAGGAAAGGAAAGGATGAACCCAACTCTTCAATTCAACACTTCAGGAAAAAATGTCGTAGTGCTAGCTATAAACACACAATTAAACGCAACGGTTAAATCTCAGCCGTTGAGATTTAAATGTAAATCTTAACCGTTGAATAAGTTAAGGGTAAACCGGCTAATCCACTACCCTTTACCGGATCGGATAGTAAAGTAACATATTGAAAATTTAAAAAAAAAAAAAAAAAAAACTTCTTTGGCATCGAGGAACGAAGGTTGAGATCTCTGGTTTTGGTTGGGAAAGAGCTGTTTTTCTGGCGATTCTTCTCCGTAGGTTAGATGTCTATCCCTTTACCGGTGATCCTTCTTCCTATATTGAAGTGTTTGTTAAGACATCCGATGTTTATACATATAGCGTTTTATATCTGTTTCTCTGTTTCTTTCTCACTTTCTTACTTTATGGTTTATAAATCTCAAGTTGAACAGTTCGATCTGTTTAGCCGGTGATCGAATTATGAAATTTCCTCTTGATATAAGAGGGAAGAGTAGCCGGTAGAGGGATTAATCATCATTTCTTAACGATTTTGGCCTTTCCATTTTGCCGAAGCCCTAGATTTGCATTCCCCCAGATCCTGATCGCAGCTATTTTGCCAGCAGGTGATTCCATTTTGCCGAAGCCCTGGTACATATGGCTGAATGAGGTATTTCATGTTGCTACTAACTAAGTGAATTCTTTGCCTGCTTTATCTTTAGTATGTCTAGAGTCTCGACATTTTGATATGATGCAATTTTTCTCTGAGCATATGATTGGCTTATCTTATTTCTGGTGCTTCTATTTCATGTTGCTATTTAGTGAATTCTTTGCCTGCTTTTTCCTATTTCTAGTGCATCTATTGGAAAAAATTTGTTAATAGCTACCTATGGTTGAAAATCCTGAAGTGGGATTTGTTTGATATCGACAGTTTTAGGTCTGGGATCCATTTCACTATTACCATATGTACTAGATTCTCTAGATGGAGTCAAATGACCAAGAAGATTTCAAAACTTTGAAAGTTTTGAAGAAAACTAGAAGAACAATAATGCCCAATCAGAATTGATTGAATTAGGAGAAAAGAAACTGGAACTCTACAGTTTCTCCTTGCTCATGTACCATCTTCCTCCCTTTCACAGTTCCTATCATCCATGGAAAAGAAAACAAAAGTTAAGCAAATAAAAAAACCAAAAGAAAGGAAGTTAAAAGGAAAAGGATTCCCCAACGCTTTAGTTCATAGCACAAGAAAGAAAGCAACACCGCAGAGGCAAAACGAAACCCGATTAACGTCACCAATAGGGACGACAGTAATTACATAGCAAAGAAAGCCGGAAAAAGAAGAACGGCACACAATAACACTCTAATTCAGAGCAAAAGAGAAAATACACAGTATAAACAAGAAGAAACAGATCAACGTTGCCAATAAGGACAGTAAAAAGAAAAGCAAAGAGCAAAGATAAGCACCAGAGGTATCTGCAGCTCGGCAAATAAGGCCACAATAAACCAAAAAGCAAAGGAGGAAGACAAGGGAAGCGGAAATGAAAAGGAGACAGAAGGGAATAAAGGAAGGCGTCCAAGAGGTTGAATTCAGAAGGGTACCCCAAATAAATACTGTCAGGCCCTGGGATATGCTAAATCCAATCTAGGGAAGAGGAAGGAAAAAAGGAAAGTGATGAGATGGGGGAGAATGTGTTGGGAAGAGCAAAAGAAAAGTCAGGAACGAAGTGGGAGGAGGGGGGAGGAAGGGGGATCGTTTCTAGTGAGCATCTCCATGATAGCCACTTAAACTTCTACTTTAGGTTGCTGCATTGCATTGTACAGTGGTTTGTTGATGCCGCTGATTCTAATGGTGCAACTTGTTATTAAAGAAAACAAGACTATCATGTTAATCACAAGCAAGTTCAAAATGGTGAAGTGTAGAAACTTCTTCTTTTTTTTTTAAACTTTTTCTTCATTGCCACTAGCCTCAACTCTTTCCAGGGACAGTTTTTTGTCCTTTTTTATCCTTCTATACAATCTATACAAAGATAAAAAAGGTACAATACAAAACAGCACGTTGTCAAGAATTCAGACAATGGCTTCTTGAGGGAACTCCAACTTTTTTCTGTGTCTTAAACCCCTCCACTTTTCATTGTTTCCCTAGGCAGTGTTAATGGCAGCCTGAATTTGCTCCAGCGTTCGTCCCTTTGTTTCGGGCACTAACTTGGCCACGAACAGGATAGCTATTACATTAATTGCTGCGAAGATGAAAAAAGTACCTGAAAACCACACAATCACACCAATAAGTAGCCAAAAATAAGTTTATTATGGTTGCTGTAACACATCAATTGAGGTCCTACCATAGAAAACACAAAAAGACATGGCAAAAAGAAATATTTTGATATCCACAGGCAAACTTGACTTCCACTTTGAAATTCTCAACTAAAATTCTCTTTTCCTTAAACTGGAAAAGATATCACTTCACATTACCATAGGAGCTCCAACTCATTAGAAAGTTGAAGGCATAAGAAACAGCCCATGCCCCAATCCAGTTCACCAATGTCGACAAGCTGCCAGCTGTTCCTTTAACATTTATTGGGAAAATCTGCAAACAAAAGCAATGGCATGATCCAATGCACAGAAATGGTGCAGGTAGGAATTATGGGTTTTGCAAATATCAAAGTACCTCAGACATTATAACCCAAGGAGTAACTCCCATTCCTGCTGAGAAAGATCCTATATATACCTGCATTTATATATCAAGCATAGGCAAAATTGAAACCCAGATAACAAGATGAAAAAAACAAGAAAAATAAGTTTCTGTGCAAGAAATAATAACAGTATTTTCTAATAATTTTAATATTTTCAGACTACTTTTCATTACCATCATTCCAATTACAGCAAGTAGAGGGGCTACTGTAGGTGCCGATTCTTGGACCTGATTCACAAAAGCATCTGCAGGCTTTAGATTACTAGAAACCAAGGCCTTGAAAGTGATTAAGGTTGGTAGTTGGCAATTACCTTTAGATAAAAGGAAGTCCCAACTAGTATGCAGCCTATCACCAGCCCCGCAGCAGAAACCTAAAATGACAAATAGAACAACTTATATCCATGAAAAGGAATTGTGCAATAAGAATATCCACCCAGGGCATTCTATATCAGTTCATACCAGTAGAAGGAATCTTCTTCCAGCTTTATCCATCAAGATTGCACACAATATAGTTATTATAATCTGCAAAACAGGGTCATCTAAATCAATTCTATGGACAGAGGTCCAAATTTCAAGGGGCATTAAAGGAGAGAGAGTTGAGCACCTGAAGACAAGCATAAGATACAGTGCCAACAGCGGCAGGAAATCCTGAGAGATTACAGATACAATGATAATCAGCATATCTAATTATTTGCACACACACAAACAAAAAAATGATATAAATACTGGTTACTTCACCCAAATACTGGGGAAAAGAAAAATCTCAAAGTGTTGGTTTTGATACATTCCCAGAAAAATGGGAAACTTTTACAAATTGATTTTGAGCTTCCCAAAATAAGATTGGAAGAGGTATTCCAAAAGATTTTAAGAGCATAAAGGTCTGACTTGAAACTATAACTCAGCTGTATCGAAAGCAAAGCAGAGTGTCTATATTTGTCAAAAGGCTGTCAGCCTCTCACTTCTCCAAGGTTCATGTATCAGTGTAGGATTGCGCAGATCACCCAATCCATACTGGTATCAACTGCCACTAGTTCAATCTGAACTGTAGGATTGGCTGGTCCATGATCCATTTTACATTTTAATGATATTATAGTATTTTTATAGGCTTCCTTTTACCAGCACAAGCAGTATTTATAGGTGATATTGACTAAATTTAGACAGTAATAGCTGTATCTGAATCTCAGGAAGTGTTGGTTGAGTTGGATTGATCAATCCATGATCCATTTTAGCTGTGAGACCATTCTAGTCCCTAATACCGATACCTTAATCCATGCTTCTAGAGAAATTATTTTAAGCTAGTCCTTCTGTACCTGCAGTTACAAAAACCTCGCTCACGTAAAAGGAGACTCCTGTGATTCCCCCAAGTTGTTGAAAGAGCATTAGTCCAACTGCAATCTGATCATCAAAATTTAAATTTCAGAAAAAGGAAGACAATATATCATCAAAAGTTAGGAAATCAATTTATAATTCAATACAGGTTTTTGTAACTAGTATTTGAGTTAGAAATATATTTACAATGAGTGAGCGCAAGTATCTTCTTTGAAACAAATCCACCATTTTGGGTTTAGGGAGCTTTCGAATAGTTTCCACATAATCCTGCATAGAATTGTATATAGCCCCTCATCACATTTATTTCTTATAGAAGTCATATTACAGTTCAAAAGTGTATTAGTATCTTAGAGTTGAAAAAAACCACAATGTCCGCTGCTTCCTCAGAGATATCAACATCCTTGCCACGAAGTTGTTGTAGTGCAGCAACAAAATCTTTCTGGTGTCCCATCTTTGCCTGCCACCAAGATATTCTATGCCCCTTTTAACTCATTATTGTTTTTCATTGGATGTGTAGAAATAATGTTACTCACTGAAATTGCATACCAGCCATCTGGGGGACTCTGGAATGAAAAAGAGGCCCAAAAGCAGGATAAGACATGGGACAAGTCCTGCAACAATACTACATGTCAATCCTTTGTCACTATCGCACGCATTCCTTCGATGCTTCTTCAAGTTTATATTTCCGTGCTAAGATTGTGCAATATCTCAGTGTCCTTAAGGTAATTGAATAGCGAAAGGAATAATTAGCTAGACTACATGAATATTACCAACTAGAGCCAAGGTCCGCCACGTCAGAACTGTCCCTATAATGAAGTAGATAGAGATTCCACAGCAGACCATAACCTGCAAAATCAGGGCAAAGTAATTTTTTCATTGATCTTGATCAGTGACACATGATAATTAAATAGAAACAGTATTCATGCATGCATGTTCTGATAACTTGAATCATCAAAATTGTGAGTGACAGGGTCTCTCAACCATATTGACTGATGTTAGGCCTCCTCGAAGATCTTTGGGCGCTATTTCAGCAATGAACACTGGTACCTGTTCATCCATTTTACTATCACATTAAGTTTGTGACTGAAAGTACTATGCCATCCACACAAAATATATATGTCCAAAAGCGAATTACTGATAAGGTTTGTCTAATGCATTAGACTGCTAAAATCTAAAAGAAGAAGTGTACCACATAAGAAAAGATTCCCATTCCATATCCCAAGGACATCCTGCCAATATCCAGTGACAAAGCTCCCTGTGAAAGAGGCAAGAGGTAGATTGCGGTCATGATATTAATAAAAGCCAAGGGCAAATCCAGGTTTCAAAATTACAAAAAGGAGTGAAGAACTGGGAATGAGATAGACCTTGGCAAAGTAGATGGGAAGCCATCCTGCAATGCAAAAAATGGCTGAAATTCTCATTGCCTGCTAACATGACATGAAACAAGCTCTCTTTAGAAAAGATGGGTTATACAGGCTAATGCTTGACACCACTAGATCTCATTAGAAATTCCATTTGATTACCCCTTTCCGACCGATGAGATCTGCAATTAGGCCACTCATGATTGCACCAATCATTGCACCAAATGTCAAGATAGAGCCAAACAGTGAGTACTGCATTACCAACATGCCAAAAAAAATTAAAGAATTGGAGTCAATAAGTTGGAACAGTTGATGTATTTAATTTCATGTCTTGAAGTACTTTTACAATCCACTTGCTTAGGATATAATTGATCAATTAAATTCAATCAAATGAAAAGAACCTCTGCCAGTGATAGATTAAGCTCCTTCCTAATAGCAGACTGTGTTGGTGATGAATATCCCATCTGAACAATAAGGAAGATAATCAGAAATGCAACAAAATTCTACCAAAACTGGTCAGGTCCGGGATATAATACAGGGAACAAGTCTTGTTTTTGCCACGTCTGTAACATATTTCAGAACTCTGTGAATGAAACTTTGATAGTTACCAACTCTTAAAGTTTGAAAGTCAATATACAAAGATTAACCCTCTCTGTTCACTGTATTTATCACTACTAGTTCATCCAATTAGAAACTCGGCTTGATTTCCAAGTGGGTTGTAATTAAAGGTGTCTGCTGTCGCCCAAATTCACAAGCAAGTTGTTATCAAAACCAAAGAAAGAGGCAAAGCTCAGCACTCACACAAGCCCCAAACTCAAAAGAACCACAAACAGCGACGAATGTGCTCAAGTAAAGCATCCAGCGACATTCCTTGCTCCTTTTGCCGGAAGCTGCTTCTTCTTCACCGGTTGATTCATCTTTGGAGTGTCCTGTAAGTGGCACTCTTAACTCTTCCAGCGACAGTCTGCTGTCACCATTTTCCATGTCGTGTTCAATGCCCATATCTGTTCACTATCTCCTCAAAATAGAAGAAGAATCAGATTTAGCAAAAACAAGTAAAGGGAAGTTTCCAAAGTTCTAAGAGAAGGATAAGCAAATAATCAAAGTCTGCAAGTTGTAATCATTTGGAAATGACCCTATTAATATGTATTGATGGGTACCCGTACAAATAAAACACTACCACCTACTTGAAAAAGTGAGGAAAACATTAAATAACTTAAATCTTTCTTTAAAACTTCCCTTCAAAGCAGCCATAAATTACTGTAATTATTAATTTGTGAAGACTGAGTATTTAGAAATTTTTTTTGTTTCCCTCCAATTTTCTTTGGCACGTTAGACTCGTAATGGTGTATTAAATTCAGAAAAAGCATTCAGACAGCTATCAGAGCGAGGCAACTACCGTAAATATCAGAGCGAGGCAACTACCGTAAATTTTAAAATGAAATAAAGTTGAAGGATGTGACCCAGTGAGGGCCAACGATAGGCAGCTCGAATGCGATGGCATTTCACAGTCTTTGATTTGTTGGAGATACTACTAGCTCCTTCTGTACCTACCCAGGGACAGAATTGGATTCCACAACGCGCAGGTTACAACCTTTGAACCAGCAATGAACAACCCCTTCCATTCCATTGAGGATTCATCAGTCAACTTTCAATTTCAACTATCTTTGATCTTTGCACACGTTCTAAAAATAAAAAATGGAGGAGACAAAAGGGTCTTCTTTAGCATTGTTATAGATTAATTAGCCAAGGGAAGGAAAGGATGAACCCAACTCTTCAATTCAACACTTTGTTGGTGTTAAAAGGTCATTTTGGATATCTATTCTGTGATTAGTGTTTCTGCTGCAATCAGTTACAGCAGCAGCTATCAGTTTGCGTGTTCAAACTGAAAATTATTTAGAGATGGATTTTAGTCTTACTGAAATATCCAAAGACTCACTTGTTCTAGTTTAGCTTGTGATGGATCTTCATGTAGAAACCAAGCCATGTTTCTTTATTTTATTTTAGGGAAAAAGAACGCTACTTGGTCGCGTGGCTAGCGTAGCTCATGCACTTAGACACAATAGTCTAGGGATGCAAAGTTTGTCCTTGATGATCCGAGCCTGCCTTGAGCCCGAACAGGGCCTGAGTTGAGATATATTAGCCTTGAGGGTGGGTCAAGGTTGGAAATTTCTGGCCTTAATTCTACGTCGGGCCGAGCCAAGGTTGAGGCCTCATGTTGAGCCCAGCCTAGCCCAACTCAATCTTGTTTCATTCCTACACAATATCGCCCTGTCCCCATGGAACAACGAAAATTCCGCCCAGATCGATGCTTGTGCGTGTACTCCCATTGGCCAACGTGCATGTGCAGACTCTAGAGGCCCAGACAACATTCTCTCGTCCTTTATTTTATTTTATGGGCAAGAGATTTTTACTTGGTCGCATTGGTTTCAACACAAGTGTCTGGGCCAATGGGGGATCACACCTAGGTATCTACTCAAAGAGTAGAGGCATCATTTCATGGTGCCATGTGAGAGGACATAGAAAACACTACCAAGTAGAGATCTTTTTACCTTTATTTTATTTATTTATTTTTTTATGAAAATGTAGTTTTGAGATGTAAACAATAGTATTTCTGGTAAGTAAAAGATGATTTTTAGAATGTACTATAAAAATAGGAAAAGAAGGGGTAGGACTAAGGAGAAAGAAGAATTAAAATAAGGGAATTAATATAATTTAGCTTAACATGTAACTTTTGTAACTGGGCATCTTTTTCTCTTCTCCTCCCCTAAATAAATTATTCTCCAAACACACACTCAAAAAAAAAAAAAAAAAAAAAGGTGGGGTGGGGGAGAAAAGAAAAGGGGAACATATTCGTATTTTGTATTCGTTCCTGTCTCGTGCCCTCAATAAAATAGTAATTTCAAAATTCAAACCAAAAAATAAAAAAATCTACAATTACCCATAATCCAAGGAGAAAAATGAAAAGATTTGAGGAAAACCAGAAACTGAGAAGTATATTTAATATTGTATATCTTTTTCATTTTCTTTTTTAATTTTTTGATGATTTTTTTTTTTCTTCTTAATTTTGCTATTATGTACCTTGGTATCCATTGTGGGGGGAGTGGTCACTAGTCATTAAAACAATTTTCTGTCATCGGCAATGGGTCTACACGTCGGCGTACATTCACATCTTACAATAGGCTCCTATGTTTAACGAGGAGAGAGAAGAAATAGACTCTCATAAGGTACGAGGGATCTTTATAAAAACAAAGTAGTCTCTCCTTGTATGCTCTTTGGATGCCATGTGTCCTTCAAAACAGAGGCAACTCTTTCTTCCGGTTTAGTCTCTGATTGTTAATTTTTTTTTAGATGTAATAAGTGAACCCACCCAACAGAACATAAATGAGACTCCACCTTCTCCACCGACCACACACGGGACCATTTCGGAACATCTCCAGCGACACAGCCCTCTGCATCTCCACACAAGGCTGTGTTTCACCTACCAGGCACAATAGTGTAGGTACAAACGTCGCGCTGCGGAATTGGGACCCTTTTGGGGGTCCGCACGGGCTTATCGGTGAAGTTGGTATCCCTTTATCTTTCAACTCAAATATTTGATTGAGTCGGATTGGTTTCCTAAACTGGTGATGGAAAAAATGCATATGCATAATAAAAGAATGGATTCACCACCTAGGTTGTGAAGGGCCTAGAACTCTGAAGATGTAGCCCAAATCTCAATTAAAAGATGGGGCTACGATTGATTCCAAATTATCTTGCCAAAGAATGGGTAAGAGATTAGGTTACAAACATGGGAAGGTTTTACGCACCCCACTTTGCCAGGAGGAGTCGATCCTTCATGTTAGATGCTTGGATTCTCTCAAAATATGCAAAGTTAACCTATGATTGATATACCATACATCATAAGAAACTAAATATATATGCAAACCAACATATTATGATAAATTACCAAAATGCCCCTGGAAGGTATAAATATAGAAATGTATGAAAATGCACATTTAAATATCATCATTGATAGGAATATGAATAAATATATTAAAAGCATAAATTTAAGGCATTCAAAATACCTAAAATACAGAATATCATGAATTGATAAAAATTACACAAACACCCCCTGGTGCGCATAATCAACATCTCATGTGAAGAAAACCATATTTAAACATCACCATTGATATTAAATATAACTAAGCATATTAAAACATGTATGTAAGACATTTCTAATGTCAAAAATGCAATCTAGCATAATAAGAGAACTTAAGATAAGTAATCATTAAATCAGAGACTGCACTCGATTTAAACGAGTTGCCCTTTGAAAGTGATTAGGTCTAACGTAGTTCCAAACCACTATTTGAATAAAGCCAATGATTTTAAAACATGATTAAAATCATTAATATCATATATGAGACATTCTTAATGTCAAAAATACAATCTAGCATAAAATGGAAATAATTACACACGCACCCCATGGTGGGCATAAATGCATAAAATACAAATAAAATCATGTTTGAACATCAACATTGATTTAAACATGACTAAATACATTATCAACATGCACATGAAATATTTCAAATACTAAAAGGGCAACTAGCCTAAAATGACAATAATTATCAAAATACCCCTAGAAGACTGAATTATAGAAAAATCACATTTAAGCATCACTACTGCTATTAAACATGATTAAATATGTTAACAAAAACATATATAAGATATTCCAAATATCTAAAGTGCAATCATCTCTAAATGACAATAATTACCAAAATGCCATTCAAGGGCAGAATTGGTATTTTATTTGAATAAAACCATATTCAATTATAATCTTTGATTAAAATATAGATATGTGAGACATTCTAATGTCGAAAACGAGATTTGACACAATTATCATTTTTAACAAAATACCCCTGAAAAGCATAATTGGTATTTTTATGTGAATAAAACCGTATTAAATTATAACGTCGAAAATGAGATTTGACACAAAATTGTCATATTTACCAAAATGCCCCTTAGAAGGCAAAATTGGCATTGTTATCTTAATAAAATCATATATAGTTACATTTACGTTCCAAGCCTGACAAAACGGGGTGAACATATTTTTCAGAAAACGGATATCGTGACGATGCAGGGATCGACAGGTTTTCTTTTAAGGAAAATGTGACGGCGTAAAAGTCGAAAAGTTAAAATCTCAAAAAAGCAAACAATGACCGATGATAGGCAAAAACCTATTTCTATCGATCAGATCGACAACTGAGGGTAGACATAGTCAGTCGGATCATAATTTTATGTAATAAATTTAGAATGAATATGTCATGCAAAACAACATAAAAAATATTAATTTACACTAAAGCATGTACTTTAATGATTTACATTAAACCCAATGTAAAGTTAAAAAATACCTGAATTGCGACGGCGTTTCCACACTACTACGGGATTCACCGATGAGATGCGGGTAGAACTCCAGCCTATCAACTGGACCTTCGATGGTGGCGCTCGGATAGAGCTTCGGCTAAGGAGTGCTAATTAACAAAGCTTAGAACAAAAAAAAGATAAGAACCTCTCTTAAAGAAGTTCGACCAAGGTGTGCAAGCAAGCAAGGGTTCGACCAAGGTGTACAAGCAAACAATAGGAGGTTTGGCCAAAGTGTGCAAGCAAGAAAGGGGAGAGAGGGGAGAGTTTTTTCTTTTAGAAATGAAATTCTCAAAGTAATTCTGGATCTAAGAGAGGTGAGACCCCCCTTGCCTCCCCTCCTATTTATAGTTGAATTAAGGAGGTGGGAGAAGAGATGAGAGGAGCAAGGGAGGAGAGAGATATTTATTATTTTATCCTGCGTAAAGAAAATAAAGGAGATGGTAAGGGAAAAGAGGAAAAGAGGAAAAGAGGAAAAGAGGAAAAGAAGAAAAGAAGGGGAAGGAAGATCTTTGAAAAGAAGATTAGGGGAAGAGTTTGCTTTGACCTCCGCCGGTTCCTTGTTTCTTTTTTCTCTCTCTCTCTCTTCTCCTGTTTTCTAGAGGAGATGACAGGATGAACTGATCCGTTTTCATGAACAGGGTTCTTTCTGGCTCCTTTTCCATCAAGCTTGCTCTCCCGTGAGTGTTACAGCCTGGTGGTGTTAAGTGAGTCAAAAGGGTTGATTAAAAAGATTGTCTATTTACTGAATTGGTAGGGGTGAAGATGAAGAGATGTGGGGTGAGTAAAAAGCTAACGGACAAATGGGTGGAGAGATGTGATTTGGGTGAAGAGATGTGATGAGAGTAGAGAGAAGGAGAGAGGTACCTCCCTCTCACGTATGAATTAAGAAGGAGATGACTCACCCTCCCCATAAAGGCCGAGAAGGACTCTCGGCCTTTATGGCTTGGTGGGCCTGGATCGGTTCGGATCGGTTCGAAAATGCATATTTTTCCATTTTTGAAATAATTTCGTATAGAGTATCGAAAATTGACGAGTAATATATCGTTGAAATTTTTTTTCCGAGTCTTATCCAATGGTGCAAGGGAGTGCAATTTAAGTGAATAGAATATTAAAAAGGTGAGGGTTAATAAAGAACTAAAAAAAAAGATTTTTTTTGAGTGTAAAATTAATTAAAATTAAGATAAAAGAATAAAAAAGAAGGAGAAATAGACATAGATGGAAGATCCGAGTTCAGATCTGCTACTCACACCCCCATGGAGGGTTCAGATTTGTCCCCACCCATCCCAATGTGGATAGCTGATCCGGATTCGGAAGATCCACCCTATATTTAATAAGGATAGAGAAGAGAGACTATTAAAGGAAAGTTTGGCTTATATTCACATCTTACAAGGGATTCATATATATAATGAGGAGAGAGAAGAGAGATGTGATAAGGATGAATACCCTCCTGTCAATACGTGTATTTCTTTTAATGTTTTTTTTATTAGCTGCTTACAATTTTTCCTCCATTTCCTTTTAAGTCCCAAACCCAACCACCCCAAGATGAAGGTGGGAATCAACTGATGAAGACATTACCAACTACATGATAGGGTCCCTTACCAACACATTAGACTGTCATCTTCAAAGTTTACAATTGTAGTACCAATCAGTGTTCCAAGAATCGGAATAGCATCAGTTGAATCGGTTGAGCATGATCCTGCAGATTCTGATTCTCTATTGTGTTTTATATGATCCTGCAGATTCTGATTCTCAATTGTTTTTGATTGACTAGGAGTGGAATAGATCCTATTCGATTTTCAAGTCATTTGGTTTGTGCATTTCTTGGGCATTGGGTTTGCTCGAGAAGAGCCGGATCCATATAGGAGAGTCGATCCCTTGATCTCCCGAGAGTCATGAATCGTTATCCCCTCTAATTCGTTGCCCCTCCAATTTCTCTAATTCCTCACATGGGGATGAAAATGACCACCTACCCCTGCCCAAAAACACTACCCAAGGTGGGGTCCATTCCCTCCCTATTAGAGGAATTGGAGGTGCCTACGAATTGGAGGTTATAATTATTCTAGGGGTGATGCACTCAACTAACAAGCCACCAACCAATTGAGCCAGCAGTTGTTTGCAACTTCACATTTTCTTTCAATTGCTCATTTTATAAGTTGAAAGTGACATATCATTGTGTCATTATTATTATTATTATTTTTTTTTTGGTAGAAAGAAGACTTATTTATTTATATTGCGAGAAGAACGCCTGGAATCTGAGAGACAGAGCTCAGTCAATCAAAGAGTGGAAATTGGCCAGCTTGTCTCGCCTTCGCAAGCTAGAGCCTTCTTGGCCGGGGAGTCAGCCACGCTGTTAGTCTCCCTGGTGTACTAAAAGAGAACGAAACTTCCCTAAAGACAGATTTTGCCAAATGTCAAATATCTTTTACAATATGGATGGAATCCAAAGGGGGAACAGATACTGATGGGGAAGAGATAGGAGATTAATTCCTTGCTGTCATACTCCATTTCCATAGCTTCAAATCCCTCTGCAATTCCCATAAGAATCCCTGAGCGAAGAGCAAGAGCTTCGTCCTGTAGGATTGAAGAGAACTTTGCTGGAACAGAAACAACAACCACCGGTGATGAGCACATTTATGTGTGAAATCTTAGGGCATAAAGCATACATTTTACCATATTGGACAGAGTTACTCGGTGCTTTCTTATGCTTTTCAGGTTTTATGTGAATTCTTGTGAAAATGGAGGAGATGATGCTAAGGAAATGTTTTTAAGGTGTTTAAAGGTGTTAATGGCTTGGATGTATAGCCCATCGAGTCGGCTTTGCAACGGTTCAAACGGCACATGATTCCGAGTTGAAACAAAGAAGTTACGGATGTTTCCGTAACGAAGAAAATGGTCTATAGGGGTTTATTTGTAATTATTGACAGTCGGCTGGGGATAAAGTGAAACGAAAGTTCAGATTGCAGGGGCCTTAACGCAATTATTAGAAGTTATATTTCTTGTACCCGAAAGATTCCATTTGGAGGGCTCTGGACAGTCCAACTTCAACTTGAGATATCTTGGGCTCCCGAACTCCAAATTGGACGAAATTTGGGTCTATTTTGGGTGATTCTTCGCAAGGAACACAATGGTGAGGCCTATATAAGCACCCCATGCTCCACGTTTCCTGAAGGACAGAATGGGTATTTTATTTATTCTTGAAGGAATCCTAGTCATCACCCTTATTCTCTCTCTCCTCCAACTTCTCAAGGGCACTTCTGAAATTCTACTTGGGATAGATTTATTTTTGAAAGATATTATCTCACCTATGGAAAGTTGAAAAATCAAAGATGTTTTGATTTTATTGCTTGGAGAAGATATCTACAAAGAAAAGGAAGACTTGTTAGAATTGGAAGTTTACTTTTCTGAAATAGAAGGCCTATGTAAACAATATTCTCTTCTTCTTCTTTCTATTTTTTTCTTTTTTCTTAGGATTCAAGGCATTGTAAAAGAGGAAGGAGAAGAGAATATTCTCTTTTCTTAGGGAATATTTCTCCTACACTTCCCTCTTCTCTCTTCTCTTCTCTTCCCCCTATAAATACCCCTTGCCCTTTGGGTTGTAAGAAGTTAGTTTTTTAGTTCAGTTTTTTAGTTCAATTTTAATTCAGTTTTTTAGTGTAATTTTTACTTCATTCACTTAGTGAAATTTTCTCTTCTTTTCCTATTTTTGGCTTAAGTTCTTAGTTTTGATTTCAAGTTCTTAGTTTTGATTTCATAAGTCTAGTTTAATGGTTGTAATAGTTTTAGTTTAAAGCTTCCTAGTCTAAGTTCCTATGTTGATGACAAGACATGGAGATTTAGAAGAGGAAGCCATGGTGAGTTTATTCAAGTATTCAAGCACATCAAGGTATCTCATTCTCTAAACCCTTAATCTCATTCTCCCTTTCCTCTATCTCTCTCTATCTTCTTCTTCTTCTCCCTCTATTTCTTTTATTTTTTTTATATGGTTGTGGTATGTGGATGCACTTTTATTCCCTTATTTCTTTTTATGTGATTATGAAGTGTGGCTGCGTTTTTATTATTCCTTTCAATTTGCGTTAGTCTGATAGGTTAGATGCTCATGTGTTAGGATGCCAATTTAATCCCTTAATTTTGTTAGATGCTTATGAGTTAGGACGCATTAATTTTCATTAATTTAATTAGTTTAATTTAACACTTTAATTTGGTTCACTTTGCATTACTTTTAAGTTAGTTAAATAAAGTGGCGTATATCTCCTCGTGTTCGACCCGTAGCTACGATTGACCCGTACGCTTGCGGTATTATTTTAACTCAAACAAGTTTTTGGCGCCGTTGCCGGGGAGATTATTGACCACTTTATTTTTTTGATTTTTAAGTAATTCGAAGTGCTTTAGTTTCTTCTCTTTCTCCTCTTTTTTTTTTTTTTTTAAAAAAAAAAGTTTTTGAAAACCTCTTCTTGTTACTCTTCTGTTTCAAATAGTGTGCGCCCAATCTAAAGTCCTTCATATGCCCAAACCTAGCCAATCTTGGTGCCCCTTGATTCGTTGGGTGGTTTGGATTGGCATGTGACTTATCTTTGGAGGTGACCACTCTTGATAACTGGAAAGCAACATGGTGAGAGTTTTGGAAACATAAACGTATAGTAGTCCTCCACCCTACATCAGAATCCATTTGGAGTCGCCCGTAGGTGGCTCGTGAAGACTATACGGGTTCCCTTGTTGTCAACCTATACGGCAACCTTACACTTTGGAACCATTGTTTCGATTTCGAGGGATAGATGCATTATCTACCTTGGGCTCCCTCTTGTTTTTAGTATTTTTTTTTTCTAGTCTTTTATTTTTCTTTAAACTTTTTTTTTATGGGAGACCTCAATTTGGGATAGGTGGTTAATTTAGAATAATGGGAGATACACTTTCATATAAGACTTTGGGGGAAAGATGGACCTATGCTAAGGCAACCATTATTTTGGAGGAAATGTTTAAACAAGTTAGGGAAGCCAAAAATAGTGAGATAGAGAACAATTTTGCATCACCCCAATATAATTTTGCTCCCCAACCCAACTATGGGCTTTCGGAAAATTTTGATTGGTCACTTCCCCAGACAATCCATGTTATGGAAGGATGCCCTAATCTTTATGGGGGTAGCTATGGTGATGAGAATGTGAGTCCTCAATTTCAATACAATTCTTTTGGCACTTACAATCAGGGGTGGAGTGATCATCCCAATTTTTTGTGGGATCAATGGAATAACCAAGCTGGACCACCCAATTTTCAATATCATGGTCAGTTTGGTCCTCCAATGCCCAACCCTCCATTAAATCTCAATGGGCCACCTCTCCTTAAACCATATCACCAACCCCTTGAGTTTCAAAACATGGGTGAGGAGGCCAGACTGAATGAGCTTGAGAAATACATAGACCTTCTCACAACAAGTCAAAATACCATGGAGAAGCAACTCTCTCAACTGATAACCATGGTGCAAGAGGAGGAAACGGGTACATTACCTAGTCAGCCTGAACCGCCCCATCCCCAGTTTAATGATATTGAAAGTCCACCACCCCAATTTGAGGTTAATGAGAGTCACTCCCAACAAAATGCTTTTCATGACAATTTATTTGTTGAGATTGAGTCTCCTAAAGATATTAGTGAAGCGAGGTTTGATGAGCTACCTGGGGAAGTCCAACTTTTTCCTAAAATTTCTGATTTTAGTGAGCCTAGTGTTTTTATTGATTTAGAATCAGATTTTCATGATAACATAAAAACCCAGGAAATTCGATCTCCCCCTCTCTCTTTGGAAAACTTAGATAATTGTCATTTTGAGGATTTCATTGTCTCACATGTTGATTTGTCCAAACCTCCTAGGTTTGATGATTTTATTGAGGAGGACAATGTTAGTCATAATGCCTTTCAAGCATATTTCCATGATCCTTATTTGGCAAACCAAGTTATGCAAAGAGCGGATAGTTGTATTGCCAGGATTGATTTAAGTAAACCTCCAATTTTTTATGATTATTTAGATGAGGTTATTCATAATCCTTTTTATGCTTATTGTGATCCGTTTTTGATTGGTTTTTCAAAGAATGATAGGTGTTCTACATTGCAAACGGGAGAGGAGGGACGAATTTATGGCCTGAGTTTTAATGCCTTCATTTTCCACTGTCCCATGAGGATAGATTTTTCTATTGAATATTTCTCAATTGTGCTTAACTTCCATATTATTTCTCGCTTTACTAAAATTCATGGTCGAGTGTTTTCTGGGTCTGAAGCTATTTCTCCATTTACTGGCCATGGATTGAGATTTCTGTTGCTACTCCTAGCACTTTTTGTAGAGCTCATGACTCTTCATGATCCACTTTGTTGATTATATCCGGTAAGCCCCTTCATCTCCTCCCTTGTCCTTATTCTTTCTGTTATGCATGCATTGAGGACACTGCATGAATTAAGTGTGGGGGGGATGTTGGGCTTAATTGGTAAATTTTGATTGTGACAATAGTTTGGTTTTATGCATATGTCTCTTTGATTGCAAAGCGAGAGAAAGAGGGAATTAAGTATCCTAGCATGCGAAATAATAAAAAATCCCTTTTCAAGAACGGTAATTGGTTTGTATCCGGTGAGAGGGATTGAATTGAAAAATATGAGCGTTATTTCATTTGATGGCTAGATTCCTCTATGTGTTTTATGGACCCTTTGATCTTTTGGCTAGTAGTTGAGACCAATTTGTTTGTGGCAAGGCAAGGCATGAAAGTGGAAGTGAATGAAAAAAAGAAAAAAAGAAAAAAACAAGGAATAGAAAAGAAAGTGGAATTCCTTGGGACTAGACAGGGCACTGTGCCTCATGAAGCAGGGTGACTTGATCGAAATTCCTTGGAAGGAAACTCAAAAAAAAAAAAAAAAACTCTTGCATCAATGTCTCAATGTCTTATGGATATATGCAAAAAGCGAAGCTACCAAGTATTTGGGTGTTTGGTGTATGCTCCACCATGTCATTCAGAGAATAGTAGTGGAGTAGAAATAGAGTTTGTGGTTGAGAAAGAAAAAAACTTTTGCCTTAAAGCCTGAAAAAAAAAAGTATGGTCAACAATACTCAATGCCTAAGTCTTTGGTTCCATCGATGCTATGGGGGGTTTACTTGAAGGTGAGTAGTGTTCAGAAAATATGAGGAGATCCCTTGAACTTGATGCATACTTGTTACTTGAATTGATGTGGGGTGATAAAATTCAAGTGTGGGGGAACCTTTGGCTCCTTGATCTTTAGTTGAACACTTTTTGGGATTATGTACACTGTCCTACTTATGCTATGATTAAAATTTACAGCATTCATTTACAATTGAATTTTGGGTGTATATTCACTGCAAACACCCACGAGACACAACTCATCCACTAGGGGTAACCTAGGGGTTCAAAGGCTTGTTGCACATGCTAAATGCAACTGTGATTCCTACGAAAGTGAGTTAGGATTTTCTGCATTCTAGATTAGTTTTTCTTTTGCTTTACTTGAGGACAAGTAACGTTCAAGTGTGGGGGAATCTGATGAGTACATTTATGTGTGAAATCTTAGGGCATAAAGCATACATTTTACCATATTGGACAGAGTTACTCGGTGCTTTCTTATGCTTTTCAGGTTTTATGTGAATTCTTGTGAAAATGGAGGAGATGATGCTAAGGAAATGTTTTTAAGGTGTTTAAAGGTGTTAATGGCTTGGATGTATAGCCCATCGAGTCGGCTTTGCAACGGTTCAAACGGCACATGATTCCGAGTTGAAACAAAGAAGTTACGGATGTTTCCGTAACGAAGAAAATGGTCTATAGGGGTTTATTTGTAATTATTGACAGTCGGTTGGGGATAAAGTGAAACGAAAGTTCAGATTGCAGGGGCCTTAACGGAATTATTAGAAGTTATATTTCTTGTACCCGAAAGATTCCATTTGGAGGGCTCTGGACAGTCCAACTTCAACTTGAGATATCTTGGGCTCCCGAACTCCAAATTGGACGAAATTTGGGTCTATTTTGGGTGATTCTTCGCAAGGAACACAATGGTGAGGCCTATATAAGCACCCCATGCTCCACGTTTCCTGAAGGACAGAATGGGTATTTTATTTATTCTTGAAGGAATCCTAGTCATCACCCTTATTCTCTCTCTCCTCCAACTTCTCAAGGGCACTTCTGAAATTCTACTTGGGATAGATTTATTTTTGAAAGATATTATCTCACCTATGGAAAGTTGAAAAATCAAAGATGTTTTGATTTTATTGCTTGGAGAAGATATCTACAAAGAAAAGGAAGCACTTGTTAGAATTGGAAGTTTACTTTTCTAGAAATAGAAGGCCTATGTAAACAATATTCTCTTCTTCTTCTTTCTATTTTTTCTTTTTCTTAGGATTCAAGGCATTGTAAAAGAGGAAGGAGAAGAGAATATTCTCTTTTCTTAGGAATATTTCTCCTACACTTCCCTCTTCTCTCTTCTCTTCTCTTCCCCCTATAAATACCCCTTGCCCTTTGGGTTGTAAGAAGTTAGTTTTTTAGTTCAGTTTTTTAGTTCAATTTTAATTCAGTTTTTTAGTGTAATTTTTACTTCATTCACTTAGTGAAATTTTCTCTTCTTTTCCTATTTTTGGCTTAAGTTCTTAGTTTTGATTTCAAGTTCTTAGTTTTGATTTCATAAGTCTAGTTTAATGGTTGTAATAGTTTTAGTTTAAAGCTTCCTAGTCTAAGTTCCTATGTTGATGACAAGACATGGAGATTTAAAAGAGGAAGCCATGGTGAGTTTATTCAAGTATTCAAGCACATCAAGGTATCTCATTCTCTAAACCCTTAATCTCATTCTCCCTTTCCTCTATCTCTCTCTATCTTCTTCTTCTTCTCCCTCTATTTCTTTTATTTTTTTTATATGGTTGTGGTATGTGGATGCACTTTTATTCCCTTATTTCTTTTTATGTGATTATGAAGTGTGGCTGCGTTTTTATTATTCCTTTCAATTTGCGTTAGTCTGATAGGTTAGATGCTCATGTGTTAGGATGCCAATTTAATCCCTTAATTTTGTTAGATGCTTATGAGTTAGGACGCATTAATTTTCATTAATTTAATTAGTTTAATTTAACACTTTAATTTGGTTCACTTTGCATTACTTTTAAGTTAGTTAAATAAAGTGGCGTATATCTCCTCGTGTTCGACCCGTAGCTACGATTGACCCGTACGCTTGCGGTATTATTTTAACTCAAACAACCGGCTCACCTCTTTCTTTTCGAACCACATATCCAAGGCCACCCTTCTTCCTTACTAAGGAGGCATCAAAATTTGGTTTGTAGAAACTAGGCTTTGGAGGTGACCATGTCGTCTGCCTTACCTCATTAAGAGGCTACTTGTTGGATTTTTTAATTCAAATGATTCAAAATCACATACTTTTGTACTACTTTTTGTTTCCCTCATTTTTGTTTCCCTTCTATTCATTGTTTTGAATTTTCACTTGTTATGTTGGAGATACAAGCAAGCAATGGATATGAGAATCTACTTCTTTTTAGTCCCACATTGCTTAGCTTCAAAGAGGTGAACTTTTATATAAGTATTCATGAGTCCTTAAGGGACATAAGGTTTCAAGAGAAGTCTCCCTTCTCTCATGTGTGAGGTTGGGGTCCAGGGTGCTTTTCACACACGAGCGTGTCGAGGTCGGGTGTGGATGTGGTTGAGGTCTTACATATATATTTTTATTTAAGTTTTTATCCTCCAAATAGACACACACCTTAACGTAGAGGCACCAACTGGATACATGTACAGACACATGTGGATACAATCAAATTTGTACGTATTCAGGGATGCCTGTATCTGTATAGTCACTTCCACAGTTATGTCTCCAGAAGCACAAAAGCTAGATACCCTCCTTCTGTTCGCTCTAAGGGGTGAGTCTGTATGTATACAGGCATCCTTGTATATATATGGGTGTAGCTTTTGGACCCCTTTTGTAATCACTTTGGGAGTGCTGCCTTTAGTGATTAGTGGATCGTTTCATCTTGGAGGTATAATCGCACAGTACCCGGTCTGTACTAATAAGGGGCGATTAAAAATCTTAAGGAGAGTGTCATGTAGATACAATTCGATCCAATTTTTGTCTCCTTGGACGATATTCTGCAAGTTACAAGTAAGTATATTTGTTTGGTTATTTGCATTTATATTTCGCACTGTTGCTTATACTTTTATATTGTTCAACCCATAATCCGGTTATAACACTTCTTGCTAGGAATTTTACTTGTGGCTTCCTTGAATTCTTTAAAATGATGTTCAGCAAGCTTTATGACTTCCACAGGAGAGCACTTGATACCATCAAACTGCACTTCGTTTTTGGATCTCTAGAGAGCCCGACAGATGAAGGAGGCTAAACCAGAAACCTCTTTGCCTAACTGTTTGTTGTGAGAAAAGAAGGTACCCCAATGTTGAATAAAATCTGAAATTTGTGGAGACTGTGGGGGAGTAAAAGCTAGTGAAGATCCATACCACACTGCTCGCGTGACAGGGCAGTCCAAAAGGATATGACTTGTTGTCTCCACTTCAGCTCCACACTGGCAACACATTGGATCAAGAGGGATATTACATCGAACAAGACCAGCCCCCGTAGGTAATCCGTTAGCACAAGCCCTCCAAAGATAATTTCTGATCTTAGGTAGGGTGTCACATTTCTAGATTCTTTTCCATATGTCATCAGGGATTGTAGAAGGTCTTGTCGTTGAAGCTAGACTCTCTTCATTGCTCTAAGTCTGATCCACTTGATTGCACAAGTAAGTGGTAGCCTGCTTTGGCAGTATAAACTCCATTCTTTGAACCTCTCCACACTTTGATGTCTGGCTGAGAGAAGATACTTAATTTTATGTTGAGGATGACAGAGGAGTCATTAGGATGAAATGACGAGGAGATAAGGTCCCTTTTCCAAACCCGATTATGAGAATCAATAAGGTGTGAGACCCAAACCAGATTCTGATTTTGGAATTCCCTATGCTGAATTTTGAAATCATGATTTGCTTGAAGCCAGCAGTCCTCCCAGATATTTATGCTCTCTACATCTCCTACGCTCCAAACCAAACCATCTAGGATGATCTTCCTTCCCTCAATTATGCTTCGCCACACCCAGGAAGGACTGGAACCTAGGCTAGCATTTAAAAACTCTGTGTAGGGATAGTAGAACTGTTTCATAAACACCGCTAAAGGTGAATGAGGAAATTGCCACAGCTTCCAAGCAAGCTTCCCTAACAACGCCTTGTTTTAAATTGCAGGTCCCGGAAGCCAAGACCTCCCTTCTCCTTTGATTTACAAAGTCATTGCCAAGACACCCATCATATGTTCTTCCCTTCCTTATTCCCTCAGTAGAATTGAGTTGTTGCCTTCCTTAGCTTAGAATGGTGAGAGATGGTAGTTTGAAATGAGACTCTGCATATGTGTTCATTGACACTGCAATCGATTTAAGAAGAACTTCCTTGCCGGCGTGAGATAGAAGCCTTTGTTTCTAGCCTTTCATTATATTCAAAGTCTGTCATTTATCTATCATTATATCATTATCAAAATGTAACATTGTCAAGTATATTTTTAGGATTATACATATGAAATGACACTATTATTTTCATTGAAAAAAAAATATCTCATACTAAAAGGACAAAAAAATAAGGGGTATTACAAACTATTTGACACCTTGAGATAGGGATGCCAATCGGTCAGTTCAGGGTAGTTTTGTTTCAGGTTGAGTCGGTTTTGGTGTGAGAATGGTGAATCTAAAACCAAACCAATTAAAAAAAGTTCGGTTTCAGGGTCGGCTTCGGTTTTAGCCTAGTTTAGATTCGGTTTAACATACATATTTATTCAAAACTATGGAAAATTCTGATTTTTTTAATGGGCTTCAGAGTGTTATCAATTTGTTATCAGGGTAGATCGATTTGGCTTTGGTTTCGGTCTGGGTTTTGAGCCGATTTTGTTTTAGTTTCGAGTTCTTTCAGTTTTCAATGTGGTTCGATTCTGTTTTAGGATCGTAATACCCCAATCTGAAACCTGTCCAAGAAGTCGGTGTAATTCGATCTGGGCCATTTCGGTTCAATTCGGGCTGGTTTACCCAATTCGATTTCAATTTTGACACCCCTAACGTGAGGGATGTCAAATTGTCAATATGAACCTTTTTTAATTACCATTTGTGGATCATTAACGGCTCCATTTCACAGGCAGCTCCATTTCCCCAAGTTCCTCAAATAGGAGGTAGAAATGACCATCCTACCCCCTGCCCAACCACACTGCCCGGGTGGGGTCTACCCCCCCTCTATTAGAGGCACTTGGGGAAATGGAGCGGACAGGAAATGGAGCAGATAATTTTGCCACAAATGAGCGGGGCCTCAAAAAGGTCCTTTGTCGATGGCTAAACCATATTATCAGCTTTGTTTTTACAGTATTGCAATGCAACAGCTTATCTCACCGGTCCAGTCTCTATCGCACCTATTCTTATATCTTCTTCAGATTGTTAGGTGAAAATATTCTGTAAATATTTCTAGGGGAAAAGGTTTTGTGTCTGGTCATGTTTTTAACCATTGGATGGGTATCACCGTGTACAATATACAATCCTTCAATCTTATTCGATGATTGAAGGTATGACAGTGCACAAAACCTTTTCCTATTTTTTATAGTTCTCTATTTCTTTCGTTTAATGTATTGAGTTTTTTGTTTAGATTAACCACAATAGATGGCACTTTTGTGTATTTATACCCATCAATGTAACAAAATATCTATACATTTTTTTTTTATGAATGTAAAATTATATTAAAAGAAAAACGGAAAAACAAATACAACATAAGAGCCACAAAGACTAACCAAAGGGAAAAGCCCAAGCTAAAGAAGAAGAAAAAAACAACTATCAAGAGAACGATATATCTAAAATAAATGAAGGTTTCCATGAAAAAACTGTACCTATCAAAAAAAAGAGAGGGGAGGGGGGGGGGGGGGACAACTATAAAAAAGGAGGGATACATCAAAACACCAGAAACAAATATTTTAAGGATGATATGTCAAAAAAACTGGGGGGGGGGGGGGGGGAGAAGGGGCTGAGCGTTTAGCTCAGATGGCACTGCCAGCTGTTGGTCTGATTGTAAGACGCCAGAGGTCATGTGTTCGACTCTCTGAATTTCCTCTTTCTTCCCACCAAAAAAAAACTAGGAGGAGAAATAAGCAAAAGATTCCAAGAATCGTATACAGAACAATTGGGGAGAATTCTATTTCTATTAATGGCTTCCAAATCCAGAAACGTGACGATGACGACTATTTGCTTTTATTTATTTTTCACCATAAATGATGAATGACAACACCGAAAACCAACTTATCAAAAATATCACAAGATGATTTGCCATTAAAAGTTTTCAAAACCCATCTCCTTGTCTGTTTAAAGGAAGTATAAATCTAAGGGTGGGCCAGCACTATCTAAAAATATATATATCTAAACAAATTGGAGAAAGGGCAAAAAAAGAAACCCAGATCGTTCAGAGAACCCTAAACCATCTCTTCTCAATCACCCCCACCCCGCCTTGAGCTCCATCACCCAACCCCAACCCATCGTTGCGATCCTACCCTCCCCTTTGTGACTCATCTAAAACCAAGCCCCCGTTGTTATACACCATACCCAAAAAAATGATTAATTTAGTATTGTTTATGATTAATAGGTACTACACGGTTGCTTTTGATCAAATCTAACTTGCGTTGGGTTGACAATTAGAGATCGGTTCATGTGCACGTACATGTGAGAGGCAACCGCTTGTTCTATTTTTGCCATTTACAAGGGAATGAAGGATAATTATGAAAACAAAATAAACATGTGATTGGCTCTGAGATATACGTTCACCTGCCCGTACGTGCAGATGATCCATGTTTTGACAATTGTAGGTCAATATGGACCTTGTTGTTATTGTGTTGGAAAATGTGAATTAATGAGATTGTTGATGATAAATGGCTTAGAGGACCTAATGCATTTACGAAAGACCTAAAGTGAGTTATTTGGAACCTACTAATGGTCCACAATAAAATGTTTTTTTTGTTTTTTCTGGTGAAACAATAGAGTGTTGGAACTGTCAGTTATATAGTTTGGGGTGAAACAACAATTTCACGTGGTTTTTAGATAATATTCTAGTTAGAATTTTGGAAAGCACGAAATATGAAAAGTGAAGATAATTGAATTACCTTTCTAACGGAAAAAGAATTGGGACAATCAGAGTTCGAACAAGAGAAATACGGGACGTTGAGAAAGCAAAGATCGAAGGACTAGATCATGAAAACAAGATTCGGTCAACCGGATCATGATGGTAGTAGACCGGATGACCATCAAACTAATGAATTGGAATTGTGAGGGATCTTGCCTATTAGGTTTGGGCCACCTGAAGAAGTGTTTAATGTGTATGAATTGTCATGTAAGGGTCTATTTGATCAAGTGACTCCAAAAGTTGGAGATTTTAGTTGTCAAACATAGTAGAGACACAATGTGAATGGAATTCTGTCATTTCGCCATTTTTTTTAATAATGGCATTTCATGTTTAGTCCATTATGTATGTTTTAAAATTGATTCAACTCCTCGCGTTATATATTTTAAACAAAATGGATTATATGATATGTTAGCATGATTGAAGTATTATGAACATAATTCTAGTTTGATGTGATCCAATGTTAAATTAAGATTGAATGACAAATAATGAATGAACTTGAAAGTAAATTAAGGTCCACCCCATCAGAGGGTTTGTGGCGTCCATCAAAGGGCTTGGAAGGGAAGACAGAATATGATTTGAACCGCATAAATTCAAGTTATCCCCCCCAAAAAATATGATTTGAAAGACTCATTTTAAACGTGAAGGTGGCGCCTATTTCATCTCTTCCTTTATTCTCACGTAGACTGACTTTTTCCATTAAGAATTAATTGACTTTTTTTTTTTCATTAAAAACTAATTGATTTTTCCATTAAAAATATAAATTTGACTTTTTGTTTATACAATACTAAACAATACATATTGGTAACAATAAAAGTTCATTATTTTCTTGTGATGCCAAAGCACTCTCTTGTATCCACTTCTTCATTCGTTGTGAACCTCAACTTCTATTAGAGCTCCTTAATTAGAAACATCATTTTGAAGTTTGACTGTTCCATTAAGGATGTTGACTTTTGTTTTAAAGAATAGAGGCCCCTACAATATGTCATGGGTCATCAAAATTTTATCTTGAAACAAAAAATGTAGTGAGAAATGTGAGTATAGAGTTTCATGAGATTAGAATATCATTTTCATGGAATGGAGAACAAGTATAATTTTGATATTCCTTTGAAAAAAGTTTTTCTTCATCATCGGTGGAGATAATCTAGTTAGTGGGGTGTCCTTATTCCCTCTATTTCTATTATATTATACGAAATTTAAAATATCTTTTTTATACTATTCCAGAAGTCCCACCCAACTACTAGAACCCATGATTAAGAGATTCTTTTTCCACGACGTGAAGAAAAACTGTCCTTTTATCATTGTGATGTTTGAACTCAATTTTATAACACTTCTAAACTAATTTTATGGAACTTTATGTGAAGCTGAGGTTCTCTTCATGTAGACTAATTCATCATTACCACAAGGCAAGTTGTCATAGAAAACAAAGTTTACAAACTCTTATAACATTTATTAGGGAAAAGGTTGAGTATGCTAGTGGTATATCGAATGTTGGCAGCCTATGTGTCTATCTCTCTCTTCCCCCCTTTATAGGGTAAAGGAGTCATTCAAAGGGGGGGGGGGACTTTATAGGGTAAGGAAGTCATTTCAAAGGAGGGAGAGAACTTTATCCTTTGGTCTGGTTTTAGGCCTTTCCGTGGTTACCCCTCCAAAATTGGGCCAGGTTATTTGGTTTTGAGGTTGGATTTGGGTTGATAGATCAAATAGCTAAGAGGTCTCACAGGCTGAATTCAAGTTGTCCTCAAAAAACAAAAAAACTTTTTAACTTGTCTCAAACTTTTTTCTGATGGGGGGGAAGTACACGATTGGCAACAATATTGAGGGTTGATGTCTTGTGTATTCTGTAGTTTAAGTTGTGGGCTGTCTCCGAAGGGCCCTTAAAACTTAAAAGCCCGTGGGGCTTTAGGGTAGTTTTGGAAATTGAATCACCTTATTTTCCCTATAATTTATTAGCGATGGGGGTTATTATGGTTACGATAATTTTTTGTAAACACAAAGAGGCGTGAAGAAGAGAGCATATACCCATTCTTCACTGCCTCATCTCTCCGTAGACGTGGGCAACTTGTTGAACCACATATATTCTTGCATCGTGATTGCTTGATCGTTTTTCTTTTTGTTACGTTGTATTTTCTGCATCGTGCATAGGATTCATTTCTATAGACATAAACATCTTGCATTGAATGACAGAGGAGGGAGTATTGGCTTTCTGGATTGAACTGGCTAATACAGCCTTTTGAAATGGCAAAAACAGAGTTCTTGCAGATGAGAAAGTATGCTGGAAATGAAATGCTGAAGCTTTATAGTTAGATGATTATTTGAGGTCGCCCTCATCTTTATCTGAAGGGCTAAATCTTTGAAAATTCCTTCTTTCTTGTTATTCTCATCTTTTGCAGTGGCCCAAATCTTTAAAATGGAAAATATGTTGCTTGAGTTGGGTTCTGGTTGTAATATAAAACTGAGGTCCAGCTAGGTGGCATTGGGCTTGGCCACTAGACTTTGAATTGGGCCTAGGTAACACCCCTGGTCCATCCAAGCATCTCGGTCTCAAGGAGATCGGATCTACTACTTGTATGTGTACGCTACACCCACGGTTAGGTGATGAGTTCTATCGCATCTGCAGCCAGTAAGAATGCATGAAAGAGCATTTTTGGAAGAAAAATGGACGGATGAAAAGAATTTAAGGCAATCTTTGGGTTTACTTCAGGAAACCCAAGAACTGAACCGGTTCACCAATGTGACCATTGTTTTCTCCAAATTTCTTCTTCGGTCTGGAGACCGTTATTGGTTGAGGAAACTATTATAATTGTGCTTCAGGTGAAGATAGATTCTACCAATGTCTTGGTAATCCAAAGAGTTTTAAAAATGCAAAAATTGCAATGCCAAGAAGTAGAAGGAGAAATCGAATTACTTACTTTAACATAGAAATGAATTTGTTGAAGTCTTCACAACTCTCCCAGTCGGAAACTGTTGAAGCTTGCAACTTGATGTAATGGATGTCTTTTGACGCAAGCCAAAAGACATATAAATGGATGAAAATCTACATTACACTACTTCTAGAAAAGAAAAATAAAGATTTGTTTGATTGATTTGTTGGATGCCTTGCTGTGGTTTGGATTTCTCTATTTATAGGCATCCTTGACAGTTTTGGTGATTTCTATAGTCATCAGGTACTTTCACAACTTTTATTAACAAAAAAAAAGTAATTTCACAACTCCCATTTATTTGAAATTGGTTATAACCACCCTGGTGATTGTTTACCGATCATTGACCGTTAATCGGTCACTGCTAATCGGTCAATCTTTGACCGTTTTCAGTCATTAACCATTTTTGGTCATTGGCCGTTTTCGATCATTGGCCATTTTTTGTCATTGACTGTTTTCGATCATTGACCGTTTTCTAACTGTTTTGTTAGTCACTGGCTGTTTTTGGTCACTGACCCTTTTTCAATCACTAACTAACAAGTCAGTCTTGACTGAAATAGATTTCGATCTATTTCTTTATTGACCGAAAATAGAGTATAAACGACCATTACCAAGCTTCCCACTGCTCCCTTCACCTCAATAAGGAATATCTACAAACGGAAAGGGAGCAAAATGGAATAATTGAAAGTCCATTCTCAGATGTGGGAAATTTTCTAAGCGTAACACATTTTAGTTGAAGATGCTAGCCCATAGGAGAATGTTTTCTTGCACCATTAGGTGCAGGAAAAGTACACCCATCTAACATTGTAAATGTCCATCCCTGCACACCATCCGAACACGTCTGTCAAAGGAATCTCCCTTGATCGTGGCTGAAGGAAAACAAAAAAATCATCCCCTTGACTGTGGCTTAGGGAAAACCAAAAAATCATCCCCTTGACCGTGGTTGAAGGAAAACTAGAAAATCATCCCCTAGCCCTTATGTCATTCATAAGCCAGTGCAAAATGATGAAAAATGTAGAAACAAATTTTATCTCCTATCTAGAGAGATCAGAAAATAAATTAAGGATTGCCTTAATAGTCAGGAGATCCTCAGGCAAAGCTCTGCAAAAATGAGAATATTATCAACAAATAACAGATGAGAAATCTCAGGAGCACTTCAAGCAACCCTAATCTCTTGGAACAAGTTCAACTTCCTATAAGCAGTCATGAAGCGCGAAAGCATTTCCATGCCGGAGATAAAAAGGTAGGGGCTAAGAGGACATCCCTGTTGAATACCCCTAGAACCATTGAAGAACCCAAAGTGGGATCCATTTTAGTAGAAATATTTCTACATCTGGTCGGACTCGGCGTCGCTCTATTTTGGGCATTTATGATATGAAAAAAGAGACTGCCTACCTTGGAACTAATTTATTTCCCCTTAGATCAAGATCTAAAAGTCTCTCCCCTCTTGGTACTAGAATTGATAATAGACTTTCTTCATGGAAATCTAACTTTTTCTCTTTTGTAGGGTGTTCTTATTAATTCTGTGCTTGGCTCTCTGCCTGCTTATCTTATGAACTGCTTTTATTTTCTTAATAACATCTGTAGAAAAATTGATTCTATTTGTCATAATTTTTTAAATGGGGGTTCTGAGAATCAGAGGAAAATCTATCTTATCTCTTGGAAAAAATTTTATCGCTCTTTTTCCGCAGGAGGGCTTGGGTTTAGAAGAGCCAGGACTCGAAATAGTGCTTTTCTTTTAAAACTTGGGTGAAGACTTTTGACTAATGAAAATGCCTTATGGGCCCAAGTGCTTAAAGCCTACCATTTCCCTTACACTTCTCTTTTTAACCCCAAAACTGTCTCTGAAAAGGATTCTTGGACCTGGAATAGTATTACTAAAATTATTGGTTTTTTAAAGTTCTTTAGCCTTAGGAAAATTGGAAATGGTAGGGATACCTATTTCTGGACTGATCCCTGGATCCCGTCCATCTTCAGGTACACTATCCATGTGGACTCCTCCCATCGACTTTACCCAGAAAAAGTGTGTCTATTTTTTTCTAACAACCTCAATTGGGATTGTGATCGGCTCAAACATTCTGTCCCTGCCCTTGCACAGACCATTTCACTCATTCCTACCTCTGATTCTCATGACTCTTGGTGGTGTACTCTAGCTAAGGATGGCCGGTTCAGTACTAAAAGAGCAGCTAACTTTCTTAACTCTATTTCCACTACACGTGATTTTGCTACTTTCAGTTAGTGGAATTTTTTTTTGGAAACTTAATTGGAATCCCTGCATTTAATACACACCAAAAAACATTTTAAACTTAGGATGTAGATGCAGGGATTCCAGTTAAGGATATTGTTTCGAAGTGGATTCAGATCGATCCCACTTGTGCTCTCTGTGACATTTGTAATAAGACCCTCTGGCATATCATTTTCTCATGTGATTGGGTTAAACATATCTGGGCAGCTGGTCCTTTGGGTTTGTGAACTGAGTTTCTCACCCACCCTTCAATGGAATGGTTCCGCATATCCACTCTTCTCTTTTGAAGGCTTGACAAATCCACCCTCTATTAGTTTTTTTTTGTGCTCATTTTAACTTACTACTTTATTTGAGATACTAGAAACAATTTATGTTTTAAATCTATTAAACCTAACCCTCTCATCTTATTGCGAAAGGTTACTAAATGGTTACAGGATCTTCATATCTCCCCTACTCCAATTTCATCCCTTTGTGTAAATGACTCTAATGAGGAAGATTTACTTCTATCTTCTATGCATGATTTACCTACTTTAGAATTTCCTGTTTTGTTATGGGCAGGGGTTGACTCCAAAGACCTAAACGCTTTTGGTTGGGCCTTTGGCATTTGGTGAAAGAAGTTTGGGTTTCAGATAACCCTCTGACTGGACTTCTTCTAACTCCATGCCATTCTCCTTGGCCATATGAGCTTCTAACCCTTTTTTTGCAGATTTCGAACATGACAAAGGATATCCAATTACGACATATCACTAATGACAGAATTGTAACCTGGTTGAGATCAAAAGGTAAGGAAGCTGCTAGACAGTCTCTTCCTTGTATATATGAACAATGTACCAATTTGCCATCTTCCTAGTAATATAACTTTCTTGTTCTTCACCCAAAAAAAAAAATGTAGAAACAAATTCTTTCCTCTTTTCTCCTTGCAGTAACATTACATGTTTTCAATTGCATTTTAGCTCTCTTTTATTTATAGATAGAGAAGATTCCAAAACTAAAACACTAAACTCCCAACTCTCTTTCTTTCAATGGTTGTTCCTGTCCCTAAGAACTGTTAATGGCAGCTTGAATTTGTTCCAGGGTTCGCCCCTTTGTTTCAGGTATAAACAAAGCTATAAACAGGACACCTAGAACATTAATTGCTGCATAGAGGTAGAAGGTACCTGAAAATCACAGAGCCACAGAAACATGTAAATCCAACTGCTGTTACAAGTAATCAACAAAGCAATCTCCCCTAACACTAGAAATATAAACTCATGACTTCTCTTTACCATAAGAGCTCCAGCTCATAAGAAAGTTAAAAGTATAAGAAACTGCCCATGCTCCAAACCAGTTCACCAGTGTTGCTAGGCTTCCTGCCACTCCTTTAATATTTATAGGAAATATCTGCAACAAAAGCAGTTGTCTGATTGAGGAGGCATGATCCAATGCAAAGAAAAAAATTGTAGCCAAGAATAATGTTTTATGTAAATGTTAAATTACCTCAGACATAATAACCCAAGGGGTTCCTCCCATTCCTATGGAGAAAAATCCTATGTACACCTAAGCTCATTGAACAAGCATGAGTGAAATTAAAACTCAAGAAAGAAAAAGATAAAAAGAGTTCAGTTTTTATGATGCAAGAAATAATATGAGTCTTTTCTAACTAGAGTAGTATGTGGATATAGCTAGTTTCTCTCTTCTTACCAGTATTCCTGCCACAGCAAGTAGAGGAGATACTGTGGAAGCCAATTCATGGGCCTAATTCACAAAAGCATCCCCAAGCATAAGACAATATATTGGAAACCAGAGAGACAGTAAAGTTACCAAGAATGACAGGTGACAAAACTACCTTTAGATAGAAGGAAGTCCCAGTAAGTATACAGCCCAAGACCATCCCTGAAGCAGAAATCTAAAATGAAAGAAACAACACCTCACATCCATTAAAAGGACTTGTGCAATAAAAGAAGTTTTCCCAAGACAATTTCTATTACTTCTTACCAATAGAAGAGGTCTTCTTCCAGCTCTATCCATTAAGAGTGCACCCAATGCAGTTACTATAACCTGAAAAATAGGATTGTCCAAATCAATAATCCCATAGAGAAAGATGTCAAATTTCAAGGACATCGAGAGAAAGAGAGCTGAACACCTGAAGAATACCATAAGTTATAGTTCCAATATTGCCTGAAAATCCTGAAAGATTACAGATTCAATTGCAATTAGCATATATTTATTCAATCTTTATACCTGGAAATTTTAAAGAAAATTGCTTTAATAAACTTCCTTTATGAAACATCTCTAAAAATGGTAATGGACAGTTTTCCATGGATCCAGTGTTGCTTCCCATAATCAGGTTGGAAAAGGTACGTACTCCAGAAGGATGGAAGAGTATGGAGGTTAATTTGAAGCTGTAGTTCAGGTCTACCAACAAGCACCATTGGGTGCCTATGTGCATGAAATGCAGAAATCTTTCTCTTCTTACCCTGGCCATGTTAGCCACTTACATCTCTTATCCAGAAAGAATAATTTCAAAGAAGCCCTCTTACCTGCAGATTCAAAAGTTTGGCTCGTGTAAAAGCAAACTCCATTGATTCCGCCAAATTGTTGAGCGACCATTAGTCCGAATCCAATCTAATCATCCAGAGAGAAGAGAGTTGAACATCCAAACTTATGAAATCAATGATCACTTTCATCAAATAACTGATTACAGATAGTAGTACAAAACAGTCAGACAGAAGAACCATATACCATGACCGAACACAAGTATCTTCTTTGGAACAAGTCCAGCATTGTGGCTTTAGGGAGATTTTCAAGAGTTTCTATATATTCCTGCAAAGCAAACATATGGTACCTCATCACATTTATTTGCTGTAAATGTTACTTTACATTCTCAAAGTATTAATATATTGGGGTTCATAAGTACTTTGATTTCAGCTGCTTCTTTAGAAATGTCGGCATCCTTGCCACGAAGTTTCTGTAGAGCAGCAACAAATTCTTCATGGCGTCCCCTCTTTTCCTGCCATCAAGATCAAGTATGTACTGGGGTACATCATTTTCTTTATTGTTTTTATTAGAATGTGTAAAAGTAATTTTACAAACTGAAGTTACTTACAAGCCATCTTGGAGACTCTGGAATGAAGAAAAGACCCAAAAGCAGGATAAAACAAGGGATAAGTCCTGCAACAATACAACCTGTCAGTCCTTCCAGAAAATAGGTCCATTTGAGGTTCTTTAGTTTTACATTTTTGCACGAATATGTATATCTCCATGTCATTAAATGTAACTGAATAATAGGATACATAATTAAGCTAAAGTGATGAATTTTACCAGTTAGAGCCAAGGTTCGCCATGATAGAACTGTCCCTATAATGAAGGAAAGAGACACTCCACTGCAGATCAAAAGCTGCAGATTCGGTATAAAGTAAGTTCATATGATCCTTGATTTTTCCTAAATCAGTGAAAGACACATATTTGAGGATTGAAATCAGTGAAATAAACACATTTGAGGATTGAAGAAGATTAGACATAAATAAATGTTTTGAAACAATGTGTTTCTTGCAACATTGCATGTAGGTGTATGTATCTATATAATATGAGCTAGCAAAACTGTGCCAGGGTTCTGTTAACCTGATTGGCTGTTGTCAAGCCTCCTCGAAGATTTTTAGGTGCTATTTCAGATATGAACACTGGTACCTGTACATCCATTTTGAGTTAAAAACTTCTGTAAATATGCAGCAACTATTGACTGTGCTTAATGCATCATTAGCTAAAGGTTAAGCAAGTATACCACATAGGAAAAGACTCCCATTCCATATCCCATTGACAATCTTCCAATATCAAGTGACACAGGTCCCTTTATAAGAATCAAGAAATGCAGGGGAGGAAAAGCATAGTTATATTTTTGGGAAATGATATTTAAGACTTCAAAAGTAAAAGGATTGGAGAACTTGAAATGAGACTAACCTTGGCAAAGTAGATGGCAAGCCAACCTGCAACGCAAAAAGCGTCTGACACTCTCATTGCCTGCTTAAACAAAACCATAGTTTCTAAGAATAGGATGGGATATGTTTGTTGATTACACTATTGACCTATACAGGGTTATGCTTGTTGCGATAAATGTTATCGAAATTTCCATCTGATTACCCCTTTCCGGCCGATCGAATCAGCAATTACCCCACTTGTGATTGCACCAATCATTGCGCCAAAAGTCAAGATAGAACCAAACAATGCGTACTGAATAGCAACATACAAAAATGGAGTTGGAAAATTGGAGTTAGTGACTTCAAAATTTTTTTGTTCACAGTGTAATCAAAGGGTACAGTGGAATTCGGTAGTGTGTTGCAGAAAGGAAGGGTCTTCCCAATTCTTTAAGTGCTCTTGTAATCAAATATTTTTGGAACATAAGTGCTTAAATTTAGATGATTAAATATGTAAAAGAACCTCTGCTATCGATAGATCCAGATCTTCCGTGATGGCTGCTTGAGTTGGAGATGAAAAACCAATCTGAAGAAAAAGAACATGTATCAGTAAAGCAACACAATTTTACCCAAAAAGTTTTCAATTGATGAATATGATAGGGAACAAGCCTTGTTTTAACTAAGTATTGCCCTTTGCATCTGTATAGTCATTACATCACCCAATGATAGAGTTCAGAAATCAATAAACAAAGACCAAAGCCTGTGATTGCTCCAAGTTCACTGAATGACATCTCAAAGCAAGGAGGCTAAGGAGTTCTTTATCTTAGCCCTCTGCAAGACAGATTTGGAAAGTAGAGAGCAAAGGATCAGCACTTACACAAGACCCGAATTCGAAAGCGCCACAAACAGCAACAAAAGTGCTGAAGTAAACCATCCACAAATCTTCCTTGGTGCTTTTGCTAGTTCCATTTGCTCCATTCTGTAAAAGAGGCTCTGTTATCTTTCCCTGCAATTTGTTCTCACAAGCTTCCATATCCTGGTCAATGGCCATATCTATCTACTCAAAAGAGAGAAGACGAATCTGAATCAGAGAGATCAATCGAAACAGAGGAGGTTGAAAAAGAAGAAACAGACCCTCCTCTTCACACAGATTTTAGTAGCATAATCAAATATGCATCAGGCAGATAGCCTCCATAAATAAATAGAAAAACTAAAGAGAAGTATTGGAATTTTCTCAATAATTGTGTAGACGGTTTTAGGTCATCTTTAAAAAGACATATTCATTTGTATAGGTGCATTCGTAGTACTTGGATTGAAATCTTTTAATCTAATCCATTGATCCAAAAGACACACCTACACCATGTCACCATGGGGTATCTTCAAGAGACACTTACATATAAGTGCTTGGATTAGAATCTTTTAATCATATCCACTCATGTCAATGGACACACCCATTCCATGAGGTGTCTTGAAAGGATACATCCACCACTATAAACAGAGGTGAAATGGACAGCCCAAATCATTCAATTTTTGTTGGACTCTTTCAGTCAGTCAAGCATTAACGAATTCTCAATTCTCTAATAGTTTCAAGTGATTACTATCTCTACAAATCAGTAATCAGTCCAGCTTGTTTTATCTTGGGAGGCAAATTTGCTGTAACCCAGTGTAGTAATAGGGTGTAAATACTGTCTTAAAGATAGAGAGTTCTCGTTCGACTCGAGCTATCTCTTTGTCCTCTTCTTTTGCTATCAGTGTTTTACTAACAATAAGAAATGCCCTTAAAACCATATTTGAATATGGTTGCTTTAGTTTAGGCTTGCACCAAAAAGCCCATGAGGCTGTTTCTTTAATTTTTTAGGTTGACTTAAATGTCTTTGGTTGATCCAATTGGATTACTAAAAAATTTACTGATGCAATCTGAGGAGGGGCAGAACAATGTTTAAGGAATCAGAGCATGTAGCATATCAAGACTAAGTACAAAAAAGATTTTCATTCTCCATGATCCATGCCAGCAAGTAAACAACTCACCCCACCAACTCTATCAGGTGCAGATTGAAATCTCTCCTACCCCACCACTTGAATACTGAGGTCATAATCATACTTCTGGAGATCATAAATTACAGCTTCAAAGGGACCCGGAAATGGCAGATTTAAATTTTTTTTTTCTTGTTTCTGATCTGATTCCATCTCGATGAAATCACATGCGATTTGCATCAATTAAGCTGTCTCTGTCAGGAACCTGTGTCCCATTAAAGATTGATTACCTGTCACATGTGGCTTCAAGCTTCCGACTCAATAATGGTAAGGAAGAGGGAACAAATAGAGAAGAAAGAACAGAGAGTACTAATGTCTGTAACGAGAAGGTGGGGAGTCGTGAAGTGTAAATTTCAATTCTGGGCAATAAAAAGTTATTGGAACCAATCATTATCAATCCTTACTCCTTAACAGACAACCCCTTCTTCTTGTCTATGGTTGATCAAGACTTCACCTTCAACTTGATGGATTCTGAATTTGGGCAAAATTATCTAAGCAATCATCCACTCTCTTTCTATAAATGATTTAGAAGAGTTTAATAGAGAGTTTTATGGAGTGAGAGATGCAATTCGAACAATTACAGCACCCCATGTGTCTGAACGTAATCTGAACCCGGCATAGAAAATATTCTTTCATTTTTTAATTATTAATTAATTTGCATCAGTCATATGCCTGATCCATACCATGGATTTTGAAAAATAGAGCTGTCGGAATGGAAATCTAGTCTGGCAGTCTGTATAATCCTCTTGTATTTTTCAATACAAAATTAATTAAGATCCAATTTTTTCTTAACCCATCTTATGGTGAAGTGAGAATCTCTTCAACCACGGGATCTGACCTTCTTACCAGAAATTCATCTGTGGTGAATTAAAAAAACAAGCCAAAGATAAATGTTGGAGAGAGCTCAAGCCCTCTATCGTTGATTTTACCATATCGTCAAACGAAACACCTTCTCAAATGGCTGCTAACTTACGTTCACGTCTTCTACCAAAAAAAAAAAAAAAAAAAAACCCCTTACGTTCACGTTATTTCTATTATCAATTTCCACGTGCTTTGTACCACCGTTTTCAATCAATTTGTCATATTTTGTAGATCTTCATCAACTCATTTTGACCTTCTTTATCATTCAACTTTCAAACCCCCACGGCATGTTAATTTTCCGTAAACGGTTCTTCATGTCATGTTGTGGTCATCATTATTTTTTGATTTTGAATATTTTTATTAGATCTAACAAACAATAGAATATATAGATAGTGAGTGAGATCATGTCTTACAACAGCCGGGACAATATTCCCTTTTTTTAATATATTTTTTTTTTGCACAGAATGGTGAAAATAAACAAAAGGTGAAATTGACAAGCATTCCATCCATTTCTTTTCTCTTTTGTTTTTTTTTCTTTAAGATGTCTTATACACACCAAATTGGTCCACTGTGTTTTCTCCTTTCCTTGAGGTATGAAATTCTTGTTTTTAGGGATTGAAATATCTTTTGTGTTAACTTTCTTGTTTTATTAAGAGGAATTAAGTAGGAGATTGAGGTTTTTTTGGGTTAAATACACATACCCCCTAAAATGCACCCAATATTCGTCATGCTCCTGGGGCGGGTTCTGACAAGTCCACACGCACCCCCTGAAAATTCAACGTACCACCTCTATTTTATCCCCCTAAAGTCATTTAAGTCAACACCATTAATTTTAGGCGTTAAATGCTAAAATTTGACTAACTACCCTTTCTTCTATCTTTTTTTAAAATTTGAAAAGACCTAATTGCCCTGTCCTATTTGTTCATTACTTGGAAAGATATTTTTGTCCTAACCTAATTTGAAAATACCCTTTTATCCCACTATTTGTTCTTAAGAGCCTAACCCCAACCTACCCATATTACCATGGGTAATGTACAGTTAATTATACCCTTGCTAGGACATAATTACCAAAATGCCCTTATGAGTAGATATACCCATTCTCTTCCATTTTACGCAAAGCAAGAACGAGGAAAGACCAAAATGCCCCCATCTTCCCCAATACTACCACTACCACCACCACTGCCATTGCCACCGCCACCCACCATCAACCTCCATCACCACCCTCTGCCTCTTCCTAATCTTCTTCTATTTTTTTTGCTCCACTTTTCTTTGCACCACAGCCAACATCACCTCCCTTTCTCCTTCCATTTCTGAAACCTAATCTAATTAAAACCCTCAACACAAAGAACTCACCCCAAAGTAATCTTCTTCCCAAATGGCAAATGGACAAACTCCAGCGCTAGTCCCAATCTATAGAAACCCTAACCTTAAGAGAAACCTCCAAATCAGGAATACTGGAAGCCTATATCCGGGTGCATCAACGTCCCATTCCATCTACTATCCGGGTGCCAGCACGGCACGACGCATATAGGGCATGATGACAATCAATAAATCTCATAACATTTCTGGGGTTCCGTCACTGGCACACCCGACACCGTAAACCAATTCAATAATGTAAAGTAAACATAACCACATCACATCAATTCGTAATCAATATATTTTATATGCAAGAATGCAGCATGTTCATAATGATGCAAGTCTCATAGCAATTGTATAATTTATATTAAATAAGCCCAAACATCACCCAAAACCCACTCACAAGTTGTTTGATCGTTGCTTGGGGTGTTTAGTAGGATTTGCCTCCATACACGTTCTCCTGTACAGGTTATGAAATCTGGGGATGCGTGAGAATATTGTTAGAAGAGTATAGGTAGGTCCCATGATGGATCCCAACAGTTAATTTGAGGTTTTAGTCAAGACAGCACAGACGGAGGCAACCAGATGAGTCCGTTCTTGGCTCCGTCCAGGCATACAGTGAAAATAAGAGGGACGGATTCATGGACGGAACCTCTCAGTGAATCCGTTCCTGCATCTGTTCGAACCCTAAGACACATCCGAGAGGGAACAGAACCATGAATGGAACCACTAGATAAATTCATTCTTGGCTCCATCCCAGCTAGTCAATAGATTGTACAGAACGGACCTACGAATGGAACCATAATGTTGGATCCGTCGAGTCTCTGTTCGAGTTTGTGAAGGATTTTCACCTCCAGCCTCCCATCCTTGAGACTACATGACTCCTAGGGTCAGGGAGGAGAATCCCAATCTTTGCTAGGGTCAATAGCACCCAGTCCAATTATGGGCCTTAGAGGATTAGAAGGATTTGGAACCACCTCTAGGGTTTCTCCACTTATAGGTTTAAGTCTTAAGACTTGGAACAACAGTTCAGGGTGTAAGGGTTATGGATAGCATTACGGAAGGGGTAGGGCTCCATCTAGGAGGTCAATGGAAAACACTGGGGGTCACTGAAGAATATTGGCTGTATTTTAAGGGAGTACGTTTTTAACCCTTTGTTTAGTTTAATTTTTTTTTTTTTTTTTGGTAAAATTTGTTTAGTTTAATGATGATAGAAGGCTTGAGCTACCATCTCTCTCCAATACAAGTTTTTTTCCCCTTTGCTTTCAAATGTTCCTTCTCCTTCAAAAATGATAACAAACAAGTCTGACTTCTTACTCAAATTTCAAACTATTACATTAATGGGAAGGGCCCAGTGGGACCCACACCAACATTTTTATCTTTTCTATTTTGGCCATATGAGCTCATGTCGATATCATTTTCCAACCCTCATTAATTATTTTATTCAGACTCCACGTTACTACATTATTTGAGCCACAGTCCCACAGCAATCTTCCTTCCTTGCTTGCTTGCTTCAATTATTGATTTCCATTTCCTGTTTTCGACCTTTATGGTCTCACTTTCAATCAACAATATTATATGAATTTATTTGGGTCGAACTCCAAGTAATAGATGTATACAATATATCTTTCTTTTTTTTTTATTATATCTTTCACTCCTACTGTGTTTGTATTGGTTAGTAGCTATTTCAATGATGTTGTGTTTCAGATGTCATAAAATATCTTCATCATTTTCATGGATATATATATATATATATATTTTCATGTAAATAGATCTGAAAAATGTTGTTCACTCTATTTTCAAATAAAAAGTGAGTTATTCCATCTTATCAAAGTCTTTGAAAGTCCTTTCCGAACGAAATTCTAATGCTTTAAATCACTTTTTGCTTTAGGTTAATTAAGTTCCTCTTTTATGGGGGGCCGGGTTTGCACTAAACCAAAAAAAGGCAACTATATGATAGAATAGACCAAGAGATATTACATTCGAGGTATATATATATATATATATAGATATATAAAGAAATTGTTTTAGTTTTATCAATCATATATTATGATAAATTAAAATGGACACTGAGAGAGGCAACTGAAATAATTAAATAAAGGGGTGTCGTTCTCTGTGTCATAGCGTAGTCTGTGCACAGGCACGTGAGGGTGGACGCAATGACCACCCTGCACCTTGCACAGGCTATCCATGTGTCTGGGCGCAGGCTGCATTGCGGTACAGAGAATATTTTTCCTTAAATAAAAGATTAGTCTCTCTAACTAAGCAATATAGTCTGCGCTGCCTCACATGGTTTAATTTATTAATTCTTTTGAACACACAGAAAAAATGAATAGAAAAATTTATGTGAGAGGCGTAGGCTACCCTGCTTGCTCAGATAACCCTCTCTCTTAAGGGTGGAATCAAAGGTCCATTGTAGATAGTGTCAAACAATCAATCCGGTCAAATTTTGGTAAGTTTTTTTTATTTCTTGTATATTCCAGGTCCGATATGATTGAAATCATATTGATAAAGTATCTAGTTCATTTCGAACCATTATCAGTTTCTTTTAACACTCTCTTATGGGTCTTGTCTTTTCTTTTTTCATAAATGAAAGAAGGAAAATTTGTAAAAAACAAAAAAAAGAACATTGAACATTTTGTTTTTTTATCAATTTTTTTTGGATTCGTAATCCAAACAGTCAATTTCAGTTGGTCCAATCGATTTCAATCTTTAATAATTTTCATAAATCAAAATCAATACAATAACAATAAACTCAGCCTTATCCCAACTTAATGGGATCGACTAGAAAACAAAAAACTAATAACAAATCAATAAGGATTTCAATCGATCGATTTTAGTTGGTTCAATGTCACAGTCTGATATTTGACACACACTAACCATTGAATATTTTGATATATAATGTTCCATTCTAAGTTTTGTATGTGATCCTAACAGGTATGAGTAAGTATTTAAAATTTGAAAGTATCTAAATATACCCATCTTCATCCAAGATATGTACCTTAAAGTTCATTTGTTGAGACTTGAGTACCTCATCCCTTAATACCACTTGGGTGTAGCATACTTTTTAATCCTTCCAATAATAAATATGAGGGTTCAATGATTCAGATAAATGACACTTAAGATACCTAACGTTTCATGAAATTACAATTAAAATATCCAATGTTTCACATATTGCGTTTTAGATACCTAAACCAAGATAATGTTCACACATCAAAAAATGGGAATCAGTCACACACTCTCATCACTTACTCCCCCGGTCCCGCCCCCATCACCATCATCTATCTCCCAAGTCCCACCTCTCCCCTACCATTTACCCTTGTCCTCCACCAGCCCAACTCCCACTGACACCTGTCCCGTACTCTCCCGCATCCGTGCCCTGAAACAGAATTATCAAACTGCATAATTCCTTTCTAATTTACCAAAAAAGGAAATTCCATTATAGTACAACAAAGGTTCAGTACGTGGGAAAGATGATAGGTGGGAGTTTGGTGACCGGTGATTTTATTACTTGGACGTATTGGGGGTTTTTATTATAACTTAAAATCCGACGTGTCAATGAATTATAAGGTCTAAAATTGTATTTTCGTAAGGACTCCCCCAAAAAGAAGCTGACAAACATGTGATGTGACGGTGGTATTTGTGGGGACCCATTCTCCTTCGTGAAGCAGATCTGTTTTAGCTTTCTCTGCAACTTCTGTTCGAACTTTGTTGTTCGTAATTCCCAGTAGCATGAAAGTTCGAGCAAATTTGAACGATGAGTGAATTAAAACAAAGACGGAGAGTGAAAGGCAGAAAGGCCAGTTATCTGTATTTTCACCCAAAACATACTTTTCCGTCATCTTCTTCTTCACCTTCTATTTATTTATTTTCCAAACCTAAACCCTCCAACGTCTCTCTCACCCTAAAAGTCTCCGTCACAATCTCTTTCATCCCCTCCCAAAAAATTCAATCGTCCAACTTGTGTTCTCCAAAAACCCTAACAAATTATCAATCACAAGAAAGCATATGTCATGAAACCCATTTCACTTTCACAAGAGGCAGGGGATGATCTTATGTTTTAGATGACAATCCAGATCGGAAAATTATCACCTCAATTTATCTGCTCTTTAATTTCTTTAATTCTATCTAATAGGGGGTAGAAATGACCATCCTACCTCTTGCCTGAATAAACTGCCTGGTGATGTCCATCTCCTTCTATTAGAGGGAATTGAGGAAATTGACAGGCAGACAAATTGAGGGGACAAAAATTCATTCAGATCCTTTAAGACGCTCTAATCGTAACGGTTCGAGCGATGCACAAACAGGGCATGACGCAATGACCACCTTACCCCCGCTCGAGCAAAACACTCGGGCAGGGATAAGGCAATCATTCCCCTGAACTTATACTATATTTACAGTTTTACCTCTGCTTCCCTCAAAAAAAAAATAAAAAAATAAAAAAGAAAGATGAACTCTTACGTTCCCTTCTCCCTTACTATTTTACAATTGGCAAAATTATCCCTTCTTTTCCCAAAGTTAACCGGTTATCAATTTATCATCGTCTCTTCCCCACCCCGGCTCCCTTCCTCCCCAACCCTTGACCCTTGACCCTTGACCCCTGACCCCGACGCCCTCACCCACCTACACCCTACCCTGCAACTCCTCCGCCACCCCCACCCTCTCTCCAGCGACGAATCCGTGGAGATGATGGTGCTCGACTTTGTGCACGAGTTCTTCCAATTAAAAAAAAATGACAGCAAGTGAGAAAACCACCATCACAGAAACTGAAATAATCAGAACAATTGATATTTATAGTCCTCTTAAAAGGTGAAACTCTTCAAAGCAGGCAAATTTCACCAATCCCAAAAAATAAAAAGAGATCACTTTTTTGGTGGTTAATTTGTTCCGGCCGAGTCCAATAGCTTGACCACAAACAAACGAAAAACCATTAAACAACTTGAAGAGTACTCATGAAGCATCACGCCATTTGTCCTCGCCTCCCAACACTGTTCAACCATAGAATCTCCTAATCTAATATATGATCTGATTCAATATAAATTGATACCTCATCCCTACGACCCTACCACTTCCCTTCTTTCAATTGTGATTTTTTTTTAATTAATTATTTCCCCCCCCCCCCTTCTCATTCATACAAAATAAAAAAAAATTTTATTCTCCGGCCGACACATGTACCGCTGATAATACTTCCGCTAATATTGGAATCGAGATCGCTGGCGTTATAGCTCGGCATAAGCGGAGTGCCTCCATGACGAGTACGGTGCTGATTAATTGGGTGATATGGCCGGAGAGCTTGAGATCGAGTCACCGACAGAGGATCTCTATGTAGGGGGGGGGGGGGTACTTACTTGTGGTTAAAATTTAAGATCCGCCATTCTCGACGAGAGAGGGATGGGTACGTAGCACAAGTGTCAAATAGATTTAGAGATATTTTTAAATATTATATTAAACTTAATTAATTAATTATACTCTGAAAATAAATATCCACCGACGACATTCGATCATTGTCCAAGATTTTCAATCACCAATCAAAATAGTCACAACGCATGGTATAGCAAGATTATCTTAAATCCTTAGAAAGTAAAAAATTCTTGATAAAAGAGAATCATCCTTACTGTATTGTATTTATTTTGCATCGCAATTGTAATAGTTTCATAGCGCAATAGAACTTTCTTGTTTCCTAGATATCATGTTATCTTTTCAATAAGAGAGAGTTAAACTTTCTTCTCCACAACTCTACAAATCTAAGTAATCAAAGCCAAGTTAATTGGCCTTCTCCTCTTCTGTCAGACCTTCGTTGTATATTCTGTAATTACTGCTTGTCTCGGAAGCAACAAGCTTCAGCTCTAGTTTCCCTAATTTTCTTTTTCTTAGCTCTTTCACCACTCTTCTTTCTCCTTCAATATGATGTTAACCAAATCTTTTTTTTTTTTTTTTACTCAAAATTTCAAAATATTATACTAATTGGAATTTGGGAGAAGGACCCAGTGGGACCCACAGTTACAATATTTTATATCTTTTCTATTGATTTTGCCCAATTTGTAACGTTCAAAATTCTTCTTATATTTGACCTTTATAAAAAATTAAAAAATATGACTTAGATGATGATGATGATGATATAGACAAAAATATATACATATATAACAGAAGTTTGAGGTCCGTAAGTAATAATTTGCTATTTTATTATTTTTTTTAAAAAGAAAAATTTAATATGCAAAGTGAGGGGGATCACACCAAACTCCTTTGGATATATTTAAAGAGAAGAGGAGGGGCTGTCAAATTCCCTAATAGGATTGCTCTCTATCATCTCTCATTATTTTATTCAGACTCCACGTACCACACCAATCTTGCTTGCTTCAATTATTGATTTCCAGGGCTCCACTTTGATATTCTTACTCTCACCCAATAATATTAATTTATTTATTTGGGTCCAAGTAATAGATGTATGAAATATCTTTTTTTTTTTTTTTTTTTTTTTTTTTTTTTAATCTTTCACTCTTACTGTGTTTGTATTGATTAGTAGCTATTTTTTTTTGATAAACTTAGTAGCTATTTCAATGATGTTGTGTTTCAGCTGTCATAAAATATCTTCATCATTTTCATGGATATATATATATATATATATATATATATTTTTCATGTAAATAGGTCTGAGAATGTGATTGTCCAGTCTATTTTCAAATAAAATGTGAGTTACTAGATCTTATCAAAGTCTTTGAAAGTCCTTTCCTAACGAAATTCTAAAGCTTTTAAATCGTTTTTGGTTGAGGTTAATTTATATAAAGAAATTGTTTTTATATTATCAATCATATATTATGATAAATTAAAATGTAACTGAAATAATTAAAGCAAGGGGTAATTACTATCACTTCCCTACATTTAGCCTATATTTATTAAAACTATTTTACCTTAAACTTTTTTTCTGATACTACCCTGTTTTAAACTTTTGTATCTCCTTCAACCCTCATGTTTTTAAATACCTACATTGCCCTTCCTTTTCACCTAGTAACCTGCTAATCTATTTAACCTACCTCATTTATCTTCTACGTTTTACTAATTTTGTCATTAAAATAGTAAAAAATAAAAACACTCACCCGCTTCTTCTCTCTCCCATTTCTTATTCCATTCGTCTTTTTTTTTTCTTCAATTTTCTATTTACTTGATTTTTTTATTCAACATTTCGTCCTTCTTCTTCGAACAGATCATGGTTCTAAGTATCGGTATCGTATTGTCCATATCAGGCGATACGTATAGGAGTTGTTAGTCACCGATACCGATACCGACACCGATACCGTGCCAATGCCGTATCAATAGCACAGTACAGACAAGGGGTAAAATGATCAAAAAAACGCATTTTTTAAGGAGTTCAGGTGTAATTTTAACCGATGCAATCGATCCAGACCGACACCATATCGGTATCGTATCGGTTTTGCAAGTTACCGATACCTATTCCAATACCATGCACTAAAACCGTGTAACAGATCGACTCTCTTAAAAAATAGTAAAAAGTAAATTGAATAAAAAGAGGAAGAGAGAGAAGAAGTGGGGTGCTTTGAAGAGAGTCGATCTATTCCATGCTTTTAGTGCATGGTATCGGAATCGGTATCGGTAACTTGCAAAACTGATACGGTATCGACCTAGATCAGGCAAAATTACCCCTGAATCTCCTTATAAATGAGTTTTCTGACAATTTTACCCCTTATCCGTATTGTGCTATCGATACGATATTAGCATAGTATCGATATCAGTGACTAGCAAAACCGGTACGTATCACCCATATCGGATGATACGATACCGATACTTAGAATCATGAACTATTCGAAGAAGAACAATGAGGACGAAATGTTGAATACAAATTTAGTTAAATAGACAATTGAGGAAAAAAAAAAACAAATGGACTAAAAAACGGGAGAGAAGAAGCGGGTGGGTGCTTTCATTTTTTACTATTTTAATGACAAAATTAGTAAAAAGTAGAAGATGAATGGTAGGTTAAATAGATTAGCAAGTTAATAGGTGAAAAGGAAGGGTAATCTGGGTATTTAAAAACAAGAGGGTAGAAGGAGATGTAAAAGTTTAAAAACAGGGTAGTATCAGAAAAGAAATTTACGGTAGGGTAGTTTTAATAAATATAGGCTAAGTGTAGGGTAGTGATAGTAAATGCCCCTTCAAACAAAAGATAAGTCTCTCTAACCAAGCAATGTATAGTTTACAGCCGCCTCACATGGTTTAATTTATTAATTCTTCTAAATACAGAGAAAAAACGAATTGAAAAACTTAGGAAAAATTACACTATGACCCCCTGAGATTTGTCTTAAATACAGAACGAACCCTTATGTTTTTAAATTATACAACCACACCCCCTGAGTATGGACGATATTAAATAATACAATGTAAAATGCCAACTTTGCCCTCTTCTAAGATCCTGTTAAATAATATAATGTAAAATGCCAACTTTACCCTCTTCTAAGATGATAAACCATCTATGTCCTCTCTCCCTCATCTCAACTACTCATCTCTTCTCTCTCTCTTCTCTCTCTGATTTTTTATGATTCTTAAACACCTATTCAACTCTACCGATTGAAACCCACATCTCCATCTCTGGTTTCACTAACAACCGAACCATACAAAACCCATTTTCCCATCCGAACCATAAAAAACCCATTTTCCCATCTCTGTTCTCCATTCCCACTAACCAAAACCCCAACTGTGATTGTCGATCTCACCCTTTTCTTTCTCTGTTTTCTCAAATTAATTTTGAATTTTTGAAATAACCCATGCTGCATTAGATTGAACTGAAATTGTAACCATGAATAGTGATTTTGAAGAACATGTATATCAATTTTGGGGCAGTGCAAGCGTGAGGAATTGCGTTACCCAGTTTACAATCCCCAACCCCGCCAAGTGCTAAATGAGAAAAGTAACTTTCGTTCTCTCCAAAGGAAGAGGTGTCTATTCATCTTCCTGTTGGACAAGTGTGTGTCCATCAAACCCGGTTCGGTTCGGTTCAACTCGGTTCACCTTTGTATTGAACTTTTATACATTTTAGTTTGATATTGTCACATGCGATATACACTTTTTAAGCTTTATGTGTCTGTAAGTTTTACTTAAAATGGTAGTCACGACTACGGTTTGGGTTGGGCACCCTTATCATATGGTCGTCACATTGGGTATGCCTAGACATGTGATGTCAGGGTACGAATGCGAGTGCTCACATGTTTGATGTGTGCATTGGCGAAGAATCTATTTTGTCGATTCCCTCATGTATTACTGTCAGATGCAGGAAGGGATAGACATGAGTCACCGACACCCTATACCTGAGGGAACCCTGTCACTGCAAAGTGTGATCGCATTCTTTGGTTCATCAATGAATGAGACCCAAGCGAGTCAAAGCCGATGTTCTGGGAATGTGTGAACACTTTGTGAGTGAAGGAGTTATCCAACACTGTCACCACTGCCCGATTGGGGAATACCAAGATAGAGACTGTCTGTGCATGGTCAGATCAGAATCTGGATCCAGTACCTTTTTGGAAATGGTTTTGCAAAAATCTATTTTACATAAAATGATACATTATTTATAATTATTTGAACAAAGTGTTTTATCGAGTTTTGCGGGACCCGATCAGATGCACAGATGCTCTTATATGGACATGTACTATGGATTGGGGTTTGGCAGTACGTGTGTACATGCCCTAGATTCCATAATGATGGTGTTGATTAGTGGGGGGGTTGTATATGATAAATAGTTATCATATAGGGAGTTATTTGGAATTTGCTAATTTAATTAGTACTTTATTTAATTAATGGATATGGTGCTAATTGTAATTATCCATTTGTAGACGCTGATTTTTTGTCACCCCCTAATTGGCGATGATGACAACGGGACATGGACGATGGACGACGCACTCTCCCTCTTTTTAGACCCAAAGATACCTGACCCATAAGACCAAGAACTATGCTGAGCACAAAATGGCCCATTTTAGGCCTCAAAACAAGGAAAAATGGCACTGCGCTCCCACGGCACCGTGGGGATGTGTACCAGATTTCTACGGTGCCATGAGGGGGTGTGACATCAGCCTGCTAATGTCACCCACGGCGCTGTGGAGGACTTATCCGGCCAGGAGAGAGAAGGGGTCCCTCCCTATAAATAGGAGGGTCCCCTCCCACATTTCCCAAGGAAGATTGGGTGGAGAGACCCTCCCCAAGTGATTCCTAGCCTATTTTCCTCCCTTTTCACCCTCATTTCTCCTCCTTCTCTCATGAGAGTGTGAGTGCTTGAAGTTTTCTTGTGGCGGACAGATCCTTCGATTGTCCCTCTGAGTATAGAGCGCTTTGGCTCCTTGGCATTGTTATCCCGTCTGTGCACGGATAACCATCAAAACTCCTTTATTACAGACGTTATTCTGTCTGTTTACCTCTCTCCAAATCACTTGAAAGAGCCGTTACTCTGCCAAGAAAGAATCGACGTCAGTCCATTCGTCTATCTCCCCTGAGCCAGGGGAATACAATCATGCAAGTATAATTACTGCATTTTTGTTGATTCAATGTAGTCCTTTCATATTTCATCGTTTTAGTCCGTATTTTTCAGATATGTAATGTAGTTTATTATGCTTTCGTTCAATTCATAGCATCTAAATGTAGTTTATAATGTCCCCCATCCCCGTAATAAAAGAGAGAGAACATTCGTCCTTATGTAGCATCTAACACAGAGAGACTGGTCTCGGTCGGGCAAGGTGGGTGCCTAACACCTTCCCACACTCGTAACCTGACCCCTTACCCGAACCTTTGGTCTGACCATATGGAGTCACGTAGCCCGATTCCGCTCACAACGGATAGGGCTACACTTAATGGGTCATAGGCCCTAACCCTAGGTGGCGACTTCACATTATATTAGCATATTTTAATGCATGATCCCAATCCTCTATTTATCAATATTATCCATATCCATATACACACACACATACATCTCCCCAAACCCTATGTCGCCATATACCATAAGGGCTGAGGAAACCCTCATCCCGAGGGACCACGGTACTTACAGTGGCGACTTCACTGGGGACTTGGTGGACACATGTCCACCCGAGGTAAAACTCTCTAAATAGGTGCTATCAATAAATGACAGAATGTTCTCTCTAAACTTTTATAAAAAAAATAATAATAATAATAAAAAGAAAATGTACAAAACAAAAAAAAAATACCATAATATGTTTGTTTGGCTAACCCTTGTGTGTACTAACCGCATCATGCATAGTACTCGAAGTGAAATCAAATGGCGAGGGTACTCCCTGTCGTGCCTTTACCCCCGGGGAGGTGAGGCACATCATACTAAGTACTCTGAGATCGGATGATAGTCGCTTCCTGTATCACTTTCTTACACACATACACTACATGAGAACCCCTCTTACCCCCGTAGTTAGTCGTTGGACCCCATGAGTAGTCATGGGTAATTCGCGGCAAAGCTACAGCCCTTGATATTTACTGTACGAGTTTAGAATCACCAGCGAGGGTATTCACTAGTGTGCTGTGGAGTGCTTTGCCACTCAAAAAAGGCACTAGCTCGATTACTCTGAGTTTGTGTGACCTATTCTCCAGGTATATCAAAAGAACCACGTGCCTACAATTAGCGACCACGAGCGATAGGAATATCGGTTCTGTCAAGGGTGACCTTGTTCTGTCCTATGGAAGCCTACCCATTACATGCATCATGTAGGAAAATAGACCGCATATGATTAGGGTACGACATAAACTAACCTTTGTTAGCTGTAAGAAAGACCGAGTTTAGGGTCATTTGACGATTAACCTGGTTTTGATATGAGATGCCACCAAAGATAAGGAATTCCATAGTCCCACGATGGTCCCTCAAAGAAAAATGGAAGTCCACTTCCATATAATGGAACCTTATATGTCCCTCGAAAAAAAATAAAAAATAAGGCATCTCATCTTGACTCCAGACATAATCATCAATAACCCGGTAACTAGGATCTTTCTTTTGTTTGTTTGTTTTTTTTTTTTTGATTGTGTTCGAAAATGCTTCGGCAATGACGGCATTTGAAGTCTGGTCTCAGAAGGAGTTTGCTGAAACTCTGATGACCACTTTGATTACTTGAGTCGAATAAAATAATAAAATGATATGAAACAAATGTTATAAAATACCAAAAAAAAAAAAAAATTCATAAAAAACTCAAAAGAAAAAAATGACAAAAAAAATAAAATAAAATTCTTCTTTAGCCTTCTTAGGGTCGAAAATAGGTATTCTTCTCTCTTTCGTAGAAGCACGATTCCGTCTTTATCCATCTGGGTCCGACGCGGCGGAAGGTTGACTCGAGCCAGCCCACCATTCTCCTCAAGATCCCTGATTCCTTCTCATTTTTCTAGTTCATTTTCTGAGATATCACTTGTGAGTAACATGAATCCTCCGGAGGATCACTTGTCTGAAAGTCACGTCGAAGATTGAGTGGATAGGCTGCAAGTAGACATGGCCGAAATGCAGCAACTCATGGCACAACTAGTTCAATCGGTTAATGAACTATCTAAGGGTGGGTCCATAGCAGGACCAGCAGAGCAAGAAGTCCGAAAAACTAACCCCGCAACCCTCAAGACTCCAATCATTATACCAGTAGAAGAGGGGGAAGATAGACACCCTATGGACCCTCCTGAGACTGAAAGGGAGAAGAAAATGAGAGAAAAAGTAGCCGAGTTGGAAGTGGTTATTAAGGGCAACGTCAAAGAGAAAGATGAAGAAGACCTGGTGTTCTTTCCCGAAGGGAAAATCCCCAAAGATTTCAAGTGGAAATTGGATAAGTTCGACGGATCGGGAGATCCTAGGGCTCATCTCAAGATTTTTGCCGCTATTGCCAGATCATGGGGACTTTCTGAAAACCAAATGGGATAGGCGTTCTTGTATTCTTTGGCCGGATCTGCTTTGAGGTGGTTAACCCAGCTTGATCACACTCAAACCCAGTCATGGGCCTCTATGGTTAAAGCCTTCACTAAGCAATATTCATACAGCACCGAGATGGATATTACTCGAAGAGAATTGGAAACCTTGAGGCAAGAACCAAGTGAAGAGTTCTTAAACTACATCATGCGGTTCAGGGAGAAGGCCGCAAAAATGTGAAACCGCCCTACTGAGGAGGAGCAGGTCGAGATATTGTTAGAAAATCTGTACGGGGAGTATCGTGAGAAGATATACTACCAGCACATCAAGACATTTGATGCTCTTATGACAATTGGGAAGAAGATTGAAGATAAGATCTTTAAAGAAAGGCAGAATCAGGGTATGACCCGTGAAGCATCAGGAAGCTATTCGGCAAGGAAAAGCCCAAGAGCCAAAGGAGGAAATATTGTAGGGACAAGCAGCCAGGCGGCAGAAGTCCAAGTGGTAGCTGCAGGATCCACCCCTCTTGTGATCCAAACTGAATCTGAAGCATCCAGGAGGAATTTCAACTTTGAAGGAATGACACCCTCGTTGTTATTCACCAAGCTCAAGAAGCAGGGAATGATCAATTCAGTTCCTCCTAGGCCTGTGGATTTGAACAATCCACCTACCTGGTATAAGCCCAATCTGTACTATCATTACCACGACCAACAAGGCCATCATACGGATAGATGCCTAGCTCTTAAGCATGCGATCCAGAACTTGATTGGCGAGGACAAAATTGAACTTCAGAAGAAGCAGCTGCCAAATGTCACCACAAATCCTCTACCTAACCATGGAGTAAACATGCTTCAAGAGGATGCCGAGCAAGCAGATCCTACCACTTTGATCCATCCAGTCGGGAAGAGGAAGCTAATGAAGGCACACGTCTATATACCAATGTTGACCAAGAAACTTAAGGAGGGAAAAGAGCCACAGATTCGACAAGAGGTGTCTCAGGAAGTGGATCGGCCCGGTTCCCCTTTCTATCATCTAAAAGTCAGAAGGCACCACATGGGTAGAAAACCAGATACCTGCATGGAAAATCTCATAACCATTGGTGAAGGGGACATATTCCCCAGAGTCATCTACAGGGTCAGTAAACATGTTGCAGGAAGAGACATCATTCCAAGATCCTACTACATTGATCCAGCCCATCCCGTGGTATTTAAGAAGAGATGAGCAGTCACGGCAAGCACGGGCAAAAAGAATGCAGGTTTGCATTTACTGCGCCTGAACCAACTGTGATGGGAATATCCGAATAGGCGGGCAACTATGTGATCAAGGCAGAGGTATAGCATCCGTCAACCGGCTTCGAAAGTTGGATTTCTTGGAGTATGGATTAGAGGGTCTCGAGACAATGACACCATTGTGCAAGTATGGTTTCTCATCATCCGAAATGGGTCACCTGATTCCTGAAGAAGAAGAAGGGACTGAAATCACCAGAGTTACACCTCAGCTCCTTAAAGCAGTCTCAGCACTAGCTATTGGACAAGCTCTGACCAAAGAAGTCTCTCTTATCCATATAGGGGGGGATACTGACAATAGCTTGGATGAGGAAGACGACCAAGAAATCCATGAGGGATGGATAGAGTATGCCGAGCAAAGTCCAACGATGGAGGACGAAGGAGTAGAAGCGATGGATTGGGTAAATAACATCAGAAGCGATGATAATAATGACCCTACCAACCTTATTCAACCCATATCATCAGATGAGGATGAAAGCAGAGATGATGAGGAGATATCATCTCCAGAGGTTCCCAGAGGTGATTGGACGGTGTCCAGAGAAGATTTCGAGCGTTGGAGCATAAGCGCTTTCTACCAGGTCGCAGATATACTCGATGTTTCCACCAATACTTAAGAGATCCTGTACAAGGCTACTTCTCTATTTCCAGATCTGGTGTGTAGTAACTTCGCAGCAAATTGTGAGAGCTTGGTGATGCCAAATGAGAGCGATGTACTCGCTCGAACCCTCCATGAGCTGAAACACATGACTTGGTTAGTCAATGCTTTGGCCTGTGATCTGTTCGAAACTCCTCCAGAAGACCTGGTCTTGTATTCAGATTCATTCTCCTATCCGGATCCACCCCGAAGAAGTGAAACATGGGACACATGGATCAATGATATCAGCCTCGGGGAATTTTAGATTGACCCCACCAGGGGTATCTTTCCTATGGACATCGATGAGGAAGGGGAAGAGTCGTTAGAAGAAGAACAATCATCTGAAGAAGAGGACAGTGAGCAAGAATCTACGTCAGAGGAATCCAATGATGAAGTGTCCGAAGGGGACGAAGAAACGGGGGATGAGGAACCTTGGCAACCAAGGACACGTCTGGAGAAGTATGAGAACATTTACGGACCTGCACCATGGGACTTATCGTTTAAGGTGAACAAGATCCACCGGGATGTGGATAAAATCTAGGAAATGTTCATGAGAATGGTAGTCTTGGATGATAAGTACCAAGAGGAGCTTCAACAGCTGGAACCTATTAGAGAACAGTGGGCGCTCCCTCAAGCAATTCGTCATTTGGAAAACTCTGTAAAGCTAACTTTGGCCTTGGCACAAGACCTATGTGGGACTCCTCCCCCGTCTCCGTATCAGGGTAACAGAGAATACCGTGCGTGGGCAAGAGCACATGATGATTTCTATATGTGTCATGTCAATGAGGGAGGAACAATAAATGACCCAACAGGGAATATCCACCCAGTTATTTCAACCCCGGAAGAGAGGTCCGAAAGTTCAGTTTCTCAAGGTGAAAAGAAGGATCGTAACTTCTATAAGTCATTGGCGGAAGCAAGAAAGATGTACCAAGCGGCTTCAGAAGCCTTTCATGTCATTAACCAATTGGTACCAGAAGAATCTCATACAGTCCAACAGGTTGCTGAAAAGCAAGAAACCCTGTCAGGAATCCTAAATTAAGCCCGGAAGTCTATTATGGCCTTATCTGGTGAAGAAGGTAAAACCCAAATTTGTCCCAAGGGTCCTCTTATCATCACTAATAGTGACGAAGAAGATGGAGACTTTTGCCCAGTCTGGTTGGTTATCAAAGAAAGAGAGTCAAATGTGGCGGAAACCAGGAGTGACCGAAACTTCAAGAATAAAGAGTTGACAGTGGAAAAATATCGGTCCAGCCAATCAACGGCGGTTGTTGAGCCAGAAAATCGAGTACTAGACCAATTGAAGAAAGCCCAAGCTAATATCTCAATCTGGGGATTGTTAACGGCGTCGCCAACCCACCGAGAAGCTATTTTGAAAGCTCTTACTAAGGTTCAAATGCCCATAGAAATGGGGCCTGAGGAATTATCTCACATAGTGGGGGCCACTTATGCCATTCAGTCACTCTTTTTCTCAGAAGAGGATTTACCCCCAGGAGGAAAGAATCATAACCGGGAGCTTTACATTACGGTGGAATGTAATAAGAATCAGGTCCCCCAGGTTCTGATAGACAATGGGTCTACCCTCAATGTAATGCCCCTTAAAGCAGCTAGATGCATGGGCTTATCTCTAGACAAGATGAAGTCGTCCAGTCAAACCATCAGGGCATATGACAATTCCAGAAGGGAGGTAATTGGGATTCTTACCACCAACGTCAAGATTGGACCAGCCTGCTTTACCATAGACTTCCAAGTCATTGACATTCAAGTATCCTTTAATATGTTGCTTGGAAGACCATGGCTACATTCAACGGGAGCCCTAGCATCAAGTCTTCATCAAAAGCTGAAGTTCATATATGATCAGAAAGTGATTACCATTTTTGGAGACCTAGAAATGGTACACACTTTGGCCAACATTGAAGTAGGTGGTTCATCCTCGCAGGAAGTGCAGCTGGGTGGGTTTGAAATCGGCCACATTTGTACTACCTCTGCAAGTGAAGAAGATCAGAATCTAGGGAAATTCCTGACAATGTGGAGCGAGGCCTCTGTAAAGATTATGAAAAAGATGAAATATTTCCCTGGATTAGGATTGGGAAAAAACCAACAGGGGGTACCGGCATTCCCGGAGATACCAGCCAATGCCAACCGTTGTGGATTAGGGTTTAACCTGAAGAACCCAAGGAAGAAAGCCACAGGACAAAAGAATAGTGCGGCAAATGGTGAGCCATACTTCAAGACTCTGAATGGGTACTTCGTGAAAGAGGGAGAAGACTTCCCTTACTGTGGAAATCCAAAACCATGGTTCAATCAAGAGCAGGGCGAACGTCTCCCAGGACTTGAAATATTCTTTAAGAACGAAGTGGACTGGATAGCCATGGAATTGGATCAAGCCAGCAAGAAGGAAGTCACAAGGGATCAAGGGATCGGCGAACTGTTCGAAGTGGCAGTGATCATTGAAGAAGAGGAAGAAGGACCGGCACCACATCTTCTCATACAACCTCTCCAAGGATCCATAGCAAATTGAGCAAGAATGATGGAAGATTTCCATATTAATGAGTCTGAAGTTGTAACCAGCTCTAGCATAGTCCTGTCTAAGTCTGTCTCTGAGTCTGTATCTGAATCCTGTGGAAATGTCCAGTCCATTGGGTCTGTCTGTACTCTACCCCTTATCATGAATGAAATTATTGATTCTGAGTATGTTTCTTCTTCTTCTTCCTATTCTTTTAATGATGATAATGTCTTAGAACATCATAATCTGTTAGAACAATTGGAGCAAAGAAGAGCTCAACCCGTCCAAGAGGACACCCACCCCGTAAATATAGGGACCGATCAATGCCCTCGAATAATCAAAATTGGTGCTTCTCTCAACAATGACGAGACATCCCAAATGATCTCTCTCCTCAAGGAATTTGAGGAAGTCTTCGCCTGGTCCTACAAGGATATGCCTGGCATCAATCTAAAGATTGTGCAACATGAACTACCAACATATCCAGAGGCTCGCCCAGTCAAGCAGAAGTTAAGAAGGATGCGGCCGGAATGGAGTGAGAAGATCAGGGAAGAAGTCATCAAACAATGGAATGCAGGATTTCTTCAAGTAACCCAGTACCCTCAATGGTTGTCCAATATTGTCCCAGTCCCTAAGAAAGATGGGAATGTCAGAATGTGTGTGGATTTTCGTGACCTAAACAGGGTCAACCCGAAGGATGATTTTTCGTTACCCCATATTGACATTTTGGTAGACAACACTGCAGGCCATGCTCAACTGTCCTTCATGGATGGTTTCTTAGGATATAACCAAATTAGTATGTGCCCGGAGGACAGGGAGAAACTGCCTTCACCACACCCTGGGGCACATTTTGTTACAAAGTAATGCCTTTTGGGTTGAAAAATGTTGGGGCAACATATCAAAGAGCGGCCACGGCTATCCTACACGACATGATACACAAAGAAGTAGAGGTATATGTCGATGCTATGATAGTCAAATCTATTGACCGACAAGGCCATTTTACAGCTCTCAGAAAGTTTTTTGAAAGAATCAAAGAGTACAAGCTAAGGCTGAACCCTCAGAAGTGTGTGTTTGGGGCCAAAGCAGAAAAATTATTGGGATTTCTTGTCAGCGAAAGAGGGATAGAAGTGGACCCTGACAAGATAAAAGCCATCACGGAAATGCCACCACCCCGGATAGAAAAAGAGGTACGAGGGTTTTTGGGCCACATCCAGTACATCAGCAGATTCATATCTCGGTTGACATCCACTTGTGAACCTATCTTCAAACTCCGAAGGAAGAAAGAGCCAAAAGAATGGAATGAGAAATGTCAAGATGTCTTTATGAAAATCAAAGAGTATCTACTTTCTCCTCCTATACTTGTCCCTCCAGTGTTCGGTGAACCTTTGCTCCTATATTTGTCAGTAGGAGAAACAGCGGTCGGATCAATGATGGCCCAAGTTGGCAAGGTGGATGGAGAAGAGCATGCAATCTACTATGTAAGTAGGAAATTCCTCGAGTATGAAACTCGATATGCTCCAGTAGAAAAGACATGTACATCTCTGGTTTGGGTAACTAAGCGCCTGAGGCACTACATGGTGTCACATCCCGTCAGGTTGATCTCTCGAATGGATCCAATTAAGTATCTCTTTGAGAAACTAGCATTGACAGGGAGAATGGCTAGGTGGTTGTTGCTATTATCAGAATTCGACATAACTTATGTCAGTCAAAAGTTTGTGAAAGGGCGGGTAATTTCCGACCATCTAGCAGCATCTCCCTTAAAGGATGATTCCCGAGCAATAGAGGACCTCTTCCCAGATGAATATTTGCACTCCATAGAGGCCGAACCAACTAGAGGGTGGCAATTGTACTTTGATGGAGCCACCAATCAAAAAGAATTTGGCGCAGGGGTATGATTGATAACTCCGGAGGACTTTTACTTGCCAATGACCTTCAGATTGGAATTTAGTTGTACCAATAACATAGCAGAGTATGAAGCTTGTGCTATTGGGTTAGAAATGGCCTTGTCTGTAGGAGTTGACAAAATTAAAGTTTACGGAGATTCCTCTGTGGTGATCTGTCAAACACAAGGAAAGTGGAAGACTAAGGATGAGAAGCTGAAGCCCTACCAAGTTTATCTGGAACAACTGACGCAATGCTTCAAGGAAGTTTATTTTGAGTATCTGCCCAGGGATAGCAATCGATTCACCGATGCTTTAGCCACTTTGGCGTCCATGGTAGAATGTGATACTCGGGACAAGATCCAGCCCTTCCTAATAGAAAGAAGGACCCGGCCAGCATATGGAGAACCAGTCAATATACTCACTGAGGATGGAAGACCTTAGTATGCTCCAGTGGTCGACTACATTAAGGAAAGGAGATATCCTGAAGAGTTTTCAGAAAGAGAGAAGAGGCATTTGCGAAAATATGCTACTCAATTCATCCTCCAAGGAAACTTGTTGTATAAGAGGTCTTATGATGGTATCCAACTATTATGTGTAGATGAGGATCAGGCTCAAATCATTATGGAAGAAATCCATCAAGGAATATGTGGACCACACATGAATGCAAGGATGTTGGCCAAGAAAATTCTCAAGATGGGATACTATTGGGTCACTATGGAAGCTGAGTGTGCTACCTTCGTAAGGCGATGTCATAAATGCCAGATATTTGCCAACATCATTCATATTCCTCCGACAGAGTTGCACTCATTAAATGCCCCTTGGCCATTTTCTACCTGGGGAATCGATGTAGTTGGTAAAATAACTCCAAAGGCTTCAAATGGACATCAATTCGTGTTAGTCGCTATCGACTATTTCACAAAATGGGTGGAGGCTCAATCTTATGCAGTTCTAACTTCCGCCAAGGTGGCAAAGTTTATAAAAGAGAATCTCATTTGCAGATACGGTATGTTGCAACAGTTGATTTCAGATCAAGGCCTGCATTTCAGGGGAAAAGTGGAAGAACTCTGTAACCAATTTGGCATTAAGAGGCATAAGTCTACTACTTACCGGCCACAGACTAATGGAGCAGTAGAAGCAGCCAACAAGAATATGAAGGTCATATTACAAAAGATGGCAGATACACACAATGACTGGGAGGAGAAACTTCCACTAGCCTTATGGGCATATCGGACATCCATCCGAACCTCTACCGGAGCTACCCCGTATTCTCTGGTATATGGGATGAAAGCCGTATTGCCGGTAGAAATTAAGGTCCCTTCTCTTCGAGTCTTACTCGATAGTCAATTTCCAGAAGGGGAATGGGTAAGGGCCAGATACGAAGAGCTCAATCTCCTGGATGAGAAAAGGATGAAGGCCATGGACAATCTCAAGAAATATCAGCAAAGAATGGCTAGGGCATTCAATAAGGGTATCCGTACTCGGAGCATTGAAGAAGGAGATTTGGTCCTTAGAGAGCAGCGAGCTCCAATCCACGACCCAAGAGGAAAGTTCCGACCCAATTGGAGTAGACCCTACAAAGTCAAGACCATATTGCCAGGACAGGCGGTCCAACTCTCTGATCTTGACGGAGAAGATCTTCGGGGTCTGGTTAATATGGACCCGCTAAAGAAGTATTTTGTCTGAGATATGTGGAGCAATTTGAACTACGTTCGATCTAATTCCTCCGAAGGGATACGTAGGCAACTCGATGTATTCGGGTACGGTCTCAAAAAAAAAAAAAAAAAAAAATAGAGAGAGGGCATTGTATTGGTTTCCTCCCATAAATTCCGCCAGCCAGCGTCCCTTGCGCATATGAGTAAATCTTGCCATTTGGCCTTCTATTCCTTGACTTAGCTTAGGAGTAAAGTCATCTAGAGCTGGTTATTAACAAAGGATTTATTCATTCTGTGTCACAAAATGCTAACCCAATCCTTGATACAGGTAGTATGAGGTGACCAAAGAAAGAAGGACTCGACGAACAATTGCGTCAGTGGACTCTCCGGATGAATGTGGATGAGCCTACACTTCTAGAGGATCACCATCTAATAGTATTGGGAAGGATCGGTTGCTTCAAGCTCCATCATGATTTACTAAGGGAAGTGTCGAAGTGCTAGAACCCCCAATTGCATGCGTTTCGCTTCGGAAAAGTTTGGCTGGCTCCGACCATTGAAGAATTCTGGGCTTGCATGATGTCACCCCCTCAAGGAAAGTTGTTCCTCCCAACTATGAAGAAAGAACAGCTCTTCAAAATTTTGGGAGATTTCTTTGCCTTGAATAAGAAGGAGTTAAAGCAAGTTCTCAATTATGACAAGGTGGATGCATTGAAAGTTGTGAAGATCTTCAACAACAATGGATTTGAAGAAGAAAGATAGATCCGACGCAGAAAGTGGGCGTACTTATTTTGTATGATTGGGAGGTACTTGTTAGCGTCTCCGGGAAAAGGCATGTCTCCAATAATTGCAGAAGTGGTTAGGCAAATTGAAGAAGGATGCGACATTGCTCCTACCATTTTAGCAGAAACATTCAAAGGGTTTGATACCATGAGTCAGTCTCAGAAATATGGAATAGACTTCCTTCATGGATCTCCGACGGTGTTCCAAATGTGGTTGATGGAAAAACTAAAATTGGTCACACCAATTCCGTGTCCTCACCTCCCGCCTATGCATTATCAAATACAAAGGGAAGAGTCAGAATTCCACAAGGTCCAAGACTAGAAGAAATATTTGGAGGAGAGAAATGTCCAAGAAATCCAATAGAACTGCCCTTGGATGAAGGTCGAGATAGAAAAATCAAAAACATCAGGGTACAATTATGTGAGATTCATGGGTTTAACTGACACCAGTTTTTATATCCCTTCCTTAGTATCTCCAAGACAGGAACGACCTAAGATGGAGAATTTCAGAACCCCAGAGATGTGACACAAGAAGTGGTGATTCTATTATCCAAAAAATGTTACAAATAAGTGATATCAATTTGATGTTCCTATCTTTACTTGTTTGTCTGTCCTTTCTCAATTTCTCTGTCCTTGCTCATGTAATGAAACCATTTACCAATGGAATTTGTGCTTCTAAGGAAAGGGATGGAGTCTCATGTGCATTTCAAAGCAAGAAATATCCAATGAATTGATAAACAATTCGTTTATGTATACAAAACAAGAAGGAAGAAGAAAAGTGTACATAAAAATTGCACCAGTATCCATACCAAAATGTATAAACAAAAAAAGAAGAGGGGAAGGAGAATAAATGTACATAGTTGTAACAATACTTCCAAATAATAAAAAAAAAAAAAAAAAAGAGGAGCGGTCATGACTCAGGGGAGTAATCGTCAACATCCAAGCCTTCCCCATCTCCACTTTGGGACACTATCAGGGCATCCCTCTCGACCTCAACCCGTGTAAGGTTGAACTGCAGCTGCTCATTTGCAAGCCTAAGTTTCTCAATCTCTCTCCGGCAATGGTCGAGCTCAACCCTCTAAAAAAAAAAAAGAAAGAGAAAGAGAGGAAAATCAAAAGATAAGCAAGAAAAAAATAATAATAATAAATTAAAATAAGAACAAAAAAAAAGAAAAGAGGGGGGGGGGGGAAAGAGACGAAGCATTACCATCCTATGGCCTGCGTCCACACGCGAGATGATCGTCTCATCCATGCTCGCCATCATGCGCCTCATGTCGGCGTATCGGCTCGCATCCAGCTAAACATGATAATCATCCAAGATGTCAAGAATTTGAAAAATAACGGATGAAGTTAGGAAAGTTGGATGTGCTTACCCCATCATAAGGAAGAGGGAGGCCTAGGTCCGTGTCTGTAGCCCGAGGAAGTGGAAAGATGACCTCAACCATCCCAGGCTCGTGGTGGCGAATAAACCATGAACGATACCCTAGAATGTGGTCATCTGGACCAGCAATCCGCAGGGCTGGAACCTCTCCAGAAGGCCCAACACCTGACTCCACCTCCCCTACTCGGGAGGCGCGAGAAGAGCTCCCACCACCATAGACCCCTGGAATCATGGGGTGACCTGGAAACTATCAAGAAGAGAAACACATCAGAATAAAAGCTAGACTAACAATCTGAGGAGAAGAGGGGAAAATGGAGAAGATCTTACTTGAGGTCCCTCGCGGGTGAGGGGGACGCAGACTGTCTCTCAGAGAAGGAAGTCGGTATAGTCCATCTCGGCTAGCACCAGCCCAGTCGCAGGCTCACTAACCCTCTAGTGCCTGATCTCATCCCGATCCATCAAGGCTGGCTGATGGACCCGAGCAGGAGGAGGGCAAGGCACCAAGCGAGCCTCAGACCACTGTAGGGACACTCGCTCTCCCAAGTAAAAGGCAAACCCCCATGGGCCCTCAAAAAGGACCCTGCGAGTGGAGAGAGTTGAGTCCCTGTCTAACATGTCCGGCTCTAAAATCATCTCCCCCAAATAAGGACGGAGAGAAGCCTGTCAAGTAAGAGTCAAGATCAATGCAAAAAAAAAAAAAAAGGGAGAGAAGAAAAGAGAAAATAAGATAAAAAACCACTTTAAATTTACCTCGGTAGGCTGCAGCTCGTTCAGGAGGCCGCGAATGGACCCAAGGTCCTTATGGCGACTGCTCCTGAGCAAATGGGACTTACGCCATCGCGTAGTCCGAGGAAAGGTGGTTCTGGGGTCATCCCCAGGTCTGAAAGTTGGGACCCAGAACCGAAGGATCTCATAGCTCCACGTCTGTAATAGACAATCATAAATGAGCTCAAATAAATAAGAATAAGATAAAAATAAAAAAGGGAAAGAGAAAAAGGCAAAGTTGAGAGAACTAACCCATAGGACATAGCAGCATTTGATCAGGTTCGACGACCCCACAACCAGATAGTCTAACATATCCAGGAAGTAGGCATATGCGGAGCCCCCCCAATCGTAGCCCTTGGCCACGTCAAAGTGCTCAAAGAAGCGAACATATGCGGCGTCGACTGTCACCGTACCCATCATAACGCTAAAGATCACCTCTGCCAGCAAGAAGAGGAGGAAGCATCGAGCCTGCTGATCCTGAAGGACGGACGACAACTGGTCTGTAACGACCCTCTCATCCCAGGTACCCCTTAGGACCGACGTGGGGTTCTCTCTCCTTGTAACGATAATCCCCAATTGCTGCCTGTAATACTCCAGGCGCTCTGATGGCTCCGCCGAGGCTATAATCCTCTCCTTCGGAGTCAGTGTCACGAGTAACCCACCAAAGGGTAATCCCATAATCATGTAGAAATCTAGGGGGGTGACCGTCGCCTCACCAAAGGGAAGGTGAAACGTATGGGTGCTCGGCCACCACCTCTCTATCAGAGCCCTCGCAGTTGGACTGTCCAACTCGTGAGCTAGGGACGAGGCGATGTGTCCCAGCCCGGTCCAAACTACCCACGACTGTACCGCCGGGCAAAGTGTGCGGTACCACTCTGAAACAGCCTCCAGCCCACAATACTTCTTGGGCGAAGGAAAGGAGCTACCCTGCAAAGAAAAATAAGGCAAATGGTTAGCCAAAATAATTGGGACAACAATTAAATAAATAGTAAAAAAAAAAAAGAAAAAAAAAAGAGAGGGAGAGACTGTAAAAAGGGGGCACTACCTCAAGTTGCGTGCCAAAAGATACTTAGGGTAGTGTCTGACGACCTCGCTTTGATTTGCATGCCACTAGGTACCTAGGATGGTATCTAGAGGTGTTACCTAGATTTATGTGCCAAAAGACACTTAGGGCAGTGTCTGATGGCATCGCTTTGATTTACGTGCCACTAGGTGCCTAGGAAGCTATCTAGAGGCGTTACCTAGATTTATGTGCCAAAAGACACTTAGGGTAGTGTTTGATGGCATCGCTTTGATTTGCGTGCCACTAGGTGCCTAGGAGGGTATCTAGAGGCGTTACCTAGATTTACGTGCCAAAAGACACTTAAGGTGGTGTCTGATAGCGTCGCTTTGATTTGCATGCCACTAGGTGCCTAGGATGGTATCTAGAGGTGTTACCTAGATTTGCATGCCAAAAGACACTTAGGGTAGTGTTTGATGGCATTGCTTTGATTTACGTGTCACTAGGTGCCTAAGAGGGTATCTAGAGGCATTACCTAGATTTACGTGCCAAAAGACACTTAAGGTGGTGTCTGATGGCATCGCTTTGATTTGCATGCCACTAGGTGCCTAGGATGGTATCTAGAGGTGTTACTTAGATTTACGTGCCAAAAGACACTTAGGATAGTGTCTGATGGTCTCACTTTGATTTGCGTGCCATTAGGTGTCGAGGAAGGTATCTAGAGGCATTACCTAGATTTATGTGCCAAAAGACACTTAGGGTAGTGTTTGATGGCATCGCTTTGATTTACGTGCCACTAGGTGCCTAGGATGGTATCTAGAGGCGCTACCTAGATTTGTGTGCCAAAAGACACTTAGGGTAGTATTTGATGATATTGCTTTGATTTATGTGCCACTAGGTGCCTAGGATGGTATCTAGAGGTGTTACCTAGATTTGTGTGCCAAAAGATACTTAGGGTGGTGTCTGATGGCATTACTTTGATTTACGTGCCATTAGGTACCTAGGAGGGTATCTAGAGGCGTTACCTAGATTTGTGTGTCACTAGGTGCCTAGGAGGGTATCTAGAGGTATTACCTAGATTTATGTGCCAAAAGACACTTAGGGTAGTGTTTGATGGCATCGCTTTGATTTGCGTGCCACTAGGTGCCTAGGATGGTATTTAGAGGTGTTACCTAGATTTGCGTGCTAAAAGATACTTATGGTGGTGTTTGATGGCATTGCTTTGATTTACGTGCCATTAGGTACCTAGGAGGGTATCTAGAGGTGTTACCTAGATTTGCGTGCCACTAGGTGCTTAGGAGGATATCTAGAGGCATTACCTAGATTTGCATGCCAAAAGACACTTAGGGCAGTGTTTGATGGCATCGCTTTGACTTGCATGCCACTAGGTGCCTAGGATGGTATCTAGAGGCGTTACCTAGATTTGTGTGCCAAAAGACACTTAGGGTAGTGTTTGATGGCATCGCTGTGATTTGCATGCCACTAGGTGCCTAGGATGGTATCTAGAGGCGTTACCTAGATTTGTGTGCCAAAAGACACTTAGGGTAGTGTTTGATGGCATCGCTTTGATTTGCATGCCACTAGGTGCCTAGGAGGGTATTTAGAGACGTTACCTAGATTTGCGTGTCAAAAGATACTTAGGGAAGTGTTTGATGGCATCGCTTTGACTTGCATGCCACTAGGTGCCTAGGATGGTACCTAGAGGCGTTACCTAGATTTGTGTGCCAAAAGACACTTAGGATAGTGTTTGATGGCATCACTTTGATTTGCGTGCCACTAGGTGCCTAGGATGATATCTAGAGGCATTACCTAGATTTGTGTACCAAAAGACACTTAAGGTGGTGTCTGATGGCATCGCTTTGGTTTACGTGCCACTAGGTGCCTAGGATGATATCTAGAGACGTTACCTAGATTTACGTGCCATTAGGTGCTTAGGGCAAAATCTAGGGATGTTACCTCGAATCTATGTGGTGAGGTATGAAGCTAATATAAATAAAATGCATAAATTGAAAGGGAAAGAGTAAGAATACTGACCTGGCCCCATATGGAGCGACAACCATGGCGGGCAGTGTTGGCTAAGGTAACCCCTGAAAGATACCGTGCAGCTCGTGCATCACGAGCAGTAGTACCGAGTAGTGGCTCCCGGTGAGACTGGCGTCCTCGTCGGCGGAAAGACATGATTTGAGTGAATAAAAAGGGAGTGAAGTCAAAAATAAAAAACAGCAGAGCTTCGCAACAGAAATGAGAGTGAAGAAATGAAGGAGGGAGCCCTCTATTTATAAACTCTCCATTGCGCCCACGGCGCCGTGGAGGTTTGCCCAGGTTGCCGTGAAGTCTGGCACGGAGCCGTGCACACGTGGCCGTGTAAGCACGGTGCCGCCCATACACGGGGCGGTGCGGACCCCCACACGGCGCCGTGGACCAAAAAAAAAAAGAGAAAGAAGAAAAGAAAAGAAAGAAAGAGAAGAAAAGAACATAAATTAAAAATAATAATAATAATAAAATCCCCAGTGAAATCCCTCAATACTGACTTTCAATCGAGTGGTGCCTTATCACCCCCCAAACTTGATGGTTTCGGTCGAGTGGCACCTTATAACCATCCAAGTTTGACTTTTGGTTGAGTGGTGCCTTATCACCCTCAAATTGAATCTTCGGGCCGAGTGGTGCCTTATCTAGATCTTCAATCGAGTGGTGCTTTATCACCCTCCAAACTTGATGGTTTCAGTCGAATGGCACCTTATAACCATCCAAGTTTGACTGAGTGGTGCCTTATCACTCTCCAATTGGATCTTCGGCCCTAGTGGTGCCTTATCTAGATCTTCGGTCGAGTGGTGCCTTATTACCCTCCAAACTTGATGGTTTCGGTCGAGTGGCACCTTATAACCATCCAAGTTTGACTTTTGGTTGAGTGGTGCCTTATCACCCTCAAATTTGATCTTCGGGCCGAGTGGTGTCTTATTTAGATCTTCGGTTGAGTGGTGCCTTATCACCCTCAAAATTCTATCCCAGTGGAGTCCCTCATATTCGATCTTGTGGGCCGAGTGGTGCCTTATCTAGGTCTTTGGTCAAGCGGTGCCTTATCACCCTCAAAAAATTGTTTGAGCAATGCTCACAAGATAAAGATTTAGTTCGTCCAAGCTTTTCTTTTGAGAATTATCGAAAGATTTCATCGCGATTAACCGCCTGTTTTTAGCAACTCTGTCGGCTTTGAGCAAAGCGTCAGCAGTACATGCTCTTGGTGACAAAATTAGTTGGTCTTTTATCTTTACCCTTCGGTTGTTGGCACAGGCCTCGGCCAAAGAGGGGCAAACTGTAGACGCTGATTTTTTATCACCCCCTAATTGGCGATGATGACAACGGGACATGGACGATGGACGACGCACTCTCCCTCTTTTTAGACCGAAAGATACCTGACCCATAAGACCAAGAACCATGCTAAGCACAAAATGGCCCATTTTAGGCCTAAAAACAAGGAAAAATGGCACTGTGCTCTCACGGTGCCGTGGACTCTTCCCACAGTGCCGTGGACACCTTCCCATGGCACCGTGGGGATGTGTACCGGATTTCCATGGTGCCATGAGGGGGTGTGACATCAGCCTGCTGACGTCACCCACGGCGCTGTGGAAAAGTCCCCCTCGGCATCGTGGAGGACTTTTCTGACCAGGAGAGAGAAGGGGTCCCTCCCTATAAATAGGAGGGTCCCCTCCCACATTTCCCAAGGAAGATTGGGTGGAGAGACCCTCCCCAAGTGATTCCTAGCCTATTTTCCTCCCTTTTCACCCTCATTTCTCCTCCTTCTCTCATGAGAGTGTGAGTGCTTGAAGTTTTCTTGTGGCGGACAGATCCTTTGATTGTCCCTCTGAGTATAGAGCGCTTTGGCTCCTTGGCATTGTTATCCCATCTGTGCACGGATAACCATCAAAACTCCTTTATTACAGACGTTATTCTGTCTGTTTACCCCTCTCCAAATCACTTGAAAGAGCCGTTACTCTGCCGAGAAAGAATCGGCGTCAGTCCATTCGTCTATCTCCCCTGAGCCAGGGGAATACAACCATACAGGTATAATTACTGCATTTTTGTTGATTCAATGTAGTCCTTTCATATTTCATCGTTTTAGTCCGTATTTTTCATATATGTAATGAAGTTTATTATGCTTTAGTTCAATTCATAGCATCTAAATGTAGTTTATAATGTCCCCCATCCCCGTAATAAAAGAGAGAGAACATTCGTCCTTATGTAGCATCTAACACAGAGAGACCGGTCTCGGCCGGGCGAGGTGGGTGCCTAACACCTTCCCACACTCGTAACCTGACCCCTTACCCGAACCTTTGGTCGGACCATATGGAGTCACGTAGCCCGATTCCGCTCACAACGGGTAGGGCTACACTTAATGGGTCCTAGGCCCTAACCCTAGGTGGCGACTTCACATTATATTAGCATATTTTAATGCATGATCCCAATCCCCTATTTATCAATATTATTCATATCCATATACACACACACATACATCTCCCCAAACCCTATGTCGCCATATACCATAAGGGCTGAGGAAACCCTCGTCCCGAGGGACCATGGTGCTTACACCATTAAATATTAAATAAAGTAATTAATTAATACTTTCCCTATTAGATTCTGCTTCTTCACCTGTGTAGCACTTTGAGTTTAAACAGAACTGTCAAACAGAGAGAGAGAGAGTCAGACTCTCACTGAGGTTCTATTAAATCCTAGTAGGATTTAATTAAATCTAATTATTATAAATAGAGGACCAAAACGCAGAAGGGAGAAGCAAGCTCTCCACGTTTTTGGCAGACACTCTCTCTCTCTCCCTCTTGTGATCTCTCTTCTTCTTCTTGCTTCTCTCATCTGTGTTTGAGAGTTAGGGTTTGAGAAACCCTAGATCTGTGCTAAAGAGTTCGAGAGCATCTGGGATTGGCTTGAAGAATCTTGGTAGCACCTTGGAGGTTCAGATCTGTTTGCTTGGAGCGCTCACTAGAGGAAGAACCACTGTCTATTAGAGGAGCAACACTTGAGGCTCACCAGGTTAGCAATTCTTTATTAATTCTTTCAGTTGATTGATTATTAATATTTATGGGATGCGAAAGAAACTCAACTCGATTTATTTTCGCTGCGCATTCGAGTATGGGATGGATCTCTCTTGCCATGTGATGACTAGAGATGTATTTTCTCTATCCCTAATGTGTTCTATAATTGCGTGGGACACATGAGAGAAGGAGAAACCCTATTAGGACGTGTTTGGTTCAGTGAACCAATTGGTGCTGCACCAATAGATTCATGATTCCGAATTAAAAAAACCATTTGGTTCAAAACGATGGTGAACTGATCCGGGTTCATGAATCTACCTGATTCACACTTTTTCATGTAAATGTGAATTATAGGTGGACCCAAATTTGATTCAAGGAAAATAAACCCTGGTATAAATATCCCTCTTATTTTGGTCACCAATCTTGATTCCTGCTTTTTGAACTAAAGAACGAAAGCCTCGACAGTCGCCCTTCGTCGTTGCCGAAGGGAGAAGAAGGCTAAAGAACGAAAGCATTGACTCTCTGTTCGTCATTGCCGAAGGGAGAAGAAAGGTCGTCATCGACTCGCCACTGCTGCATTGACAAAGGGAGAAGAAAGGTCATTGTTGCCGCCGAAGGGAGAAGAAAGGTTGTCTCTCGTTATCTCTCTCTTCTCTCTCTGCAACAGGAGAAAGATCGAAGGTGACTCTGTCTCTCTCAAGCAGAATCTCTAGCACGACCCCCTCTACAACTGAACTTGACAACAACGAAGGTGACTCTCTCTCTCTCTCAAGCAGAATCTCTAAAACCCTGAGATTTCAGGGAGTTTAGGGTTTCCAAAACCTGCGATCTATGGATTTCTAGTTTAATCCTCCCTTATTTTATTTTTTCCCCAACCTATAAAGCTGTAAACCTGCGATCTTTGGATTTTTGGATTTCCAAAACCGTTTTTTTTTTTTTTTGCTTTATTTTTGCTGGGCTGAAGCTAATGTTTTTCTGGATTTATGCCCTGAAACGGTGTTTTTATTTTTCATTTTTAGCATTATTTATTTTAAGAAAGAATGGGAATATTTTTGTTGATTATATCTGCAGATCGTTTCTTCTGTGATTTGCATTTTATTTGTAGGTGTTTCAATTTAGATAGATTGTAGAAGTTTGCAAACCTTGAGCCATTGAAGGTGTGCTCAGAAGGTGAATGCCAATGACACTGTTTTAGACTGTAATCTGTCCCATTTATATTAATAATCCCTGCATCTCCTATCCATTCAACCTGGAAATTGAACACATCCTCCATTTCAATAATTAAATAAATAGGAGAAAGATTTGGGGGGGGGGGGGGGTTCTTGGCAATGTGTAGCATATACCTTACTTGAGTTTTGGGTTTGTGTATGATGAGGCATAAAACACCCCACCAATCAGAAGCTGCCACATGGCCGAGCCGAGGTCATTCCAAGAACCGAACCGAGCTAAGCGGAAGATCGGGCCGACCCGATCTTCGATAAACCTTACTGCTTGGCCGAGCTCTTCAGACACATCCAAGTCAACCAGACGCTGAACTGAACCTGTACGGGTCCGACGAGGCCAGCCTAGTAGGCCGAGCTCTTCGACCGATCTCTGGCCGCACGGCATGGCAGATCGGTACTCACCCAAAGATCCCCATCACGGCTGAGCTGCATGCCCGTCGACCCCATGGTCCGAGCCTACGTAGGTCGGCCTCGATTGGAGCACCTTGGCACGGCCAAGCCCACACAACTAGTGATGACCCTCAGGTCATACAGACCGAGGCCGAGCTCTGAGGCAGAGCTCTCCGCAAAGGCTACCATAGCGCCCCACCGGAGATCATAGCACCACGTCAGCACCACCCGAGAATCACGGGATAAGAATCGAGGCACGATACCGAATCACACTCCCATTAGGACTCTTACCTTAACAAGAGTCCGACCCCGAAGGAAACTCTCCACTCCACTCCGCTCCGCGGGGAAGAGCCTTACCAAACAAGGACTCTTACCATACTAGGACTCCTCCAACCACCTCATCTCCCTCTATAAATACTGAGGTATGGGGCTCTATTGCTCATCTCACTTTTACTAGCAGTTACGCTGTTGCACTGGGGATCTAACTTTAGCATCGGAGAGTCCTAGGCCGGAGCCACACCGGCTCTCTTGTGCTCATCACTTGGTCTTTGTAGGTTCATCCGTGGGTGAACCAAGCATCAGAGATTTCCACACGCAACAGTGTACATAAGAAGGGAACAGTGAAAGAAAAAAGGAGGAAAAGTTGGTGATACATTAGTTGTTATAGTTGGTTTGGTTGTTGGTTGATTGAAGAAGAAGATAGTGAGGAGACAAAGGGCCATAGGAAGGAGACAAAGGAGGGCCAGCCCTCCCACCTCACGACCTTCAAAATTCAAAACTGTTGAATTCTCTTTCTTTTGGTTGGAGAGGGAAACCAATGAAACAGGGAATAGGTTGGAGAGGTGGAGACAGAAAAGGAAAAGGGCTTGGTTGGAGTGCTCTGACGTCTTCCACTGGGGTGTTCTGTTCATATTTGCTGGTAAAAGGAAAAAGAAAGGGAAAATAAATCCTGTAGAAAAGTTTAGGATCAATATACAACACACATGCCTTGTACATAACAGATTTGATTATTATTCTTTTAGGTGTTTATTCAAATAATTTGACCAGATTTGTGTACCAACTACCAACCCCATTGTTGGAAACAAAGAAAGAAAAAGATAAGAAGAGTAAATGCATTAATGTTTGTAATGGTGAGTGAGGGGTGGTGTTAGGGTGTTTGTCAGCTTCATATATATCCCATTTTAATGGGGTCTTTAGCTGTCAACAGTTTTGCTTTGAAGCCGGCCACATGGTGATGGTAGACTAGCCGTGTAAAGGTTTGTAGCTAGTTCTTGAGGAGTCTGATGCAACAAGTAAGGTATAGAGAGAATAGAGATGGGTGTGGTGGTGTACTAGTGTGGAGTCTGTGGGTGGACCCTTTTCAATTTTTACTTGTACCTCTTCTTTCTTTTTGGCTGTAAAATAACAGATGTTAGAATTGTATAAAGCTTATGTGATGGGAGCAAGTTAATGGAATGGCTCATTTACTTGTACTACATTGCAGGGATGATGGAGGGTTGAAATTTTGTAGAGAGGTAGTCCCAAAGGGTCTTTCCTTCTTCCCTGTTCTCATGTCAGGTTTCACCTCAACTAAAGTTCAAAAAGTCTCACACAAAAAAAAAAAAAAAAAGGTTCACAAAGCTGTAAAACAAAGTTTGCGAGAAGGTTGGGTATGGGGCCTATTGCACCAACTAGAGTTACAGGAAACATAATATTTTTAGGTTGTTCAAAGTCACCAGGGTGGAACTATATTGTTGTTGAAGTCCCTGTCCAGTTTACTTAATCTTTGAGAAGTTACAGCTCTAGATTCCATCAACAGTTAGATTCAATGATCTTTGTTCAGTGTTGTGATGAAGTCATGCAGTAGTATAATCCCTTATTTTGACATAACTGTGGTGCATCTCTGTCATTTGTTACATGCATATAAGAGCTTCATCGAACTGGATTCAGTTTTGTGTTTATTGTCTTCTGTATATCATCTTTGTGTTTATAAATCGCTAACTGTAGTGTTGAGCTAACATAATTGCAATATCATTTTAATGCTTGCCACTGGATGAGTAATGTTATCAGTATCCCAGGACTGTATAATCTAATAATAGTCCGACGTTTATTTGTGGCACTGCTATGCAAATTTTTTGGTGATTGGGAGGTTAGGTATGTGGTTTTGCTTGTAAGGGATGCCAGTAAACCTCTGGTCTAGTGTGTTTTTTTTCACTGAGTTAATAAACTGCCCAGAATGGATGAGGTTTGGTGTACCACTCTCAAGCCATGGCTGCAACGATGCCTGGATTTAGGAGGGGAAGGGTGTTGGTCAAACAACGGTCCAGGGATCAAACCATGGTTCCCTAGGGAGACCAAGATATTTATTCTTAGGGTTTTGCATGCTCTGGGTTAGCCCATGGTGTCCCATGGGTGCCCCATTTTAATTTTTAGGGCTTCCCATGGTCGCCCATGGGAACCCTGGTGCATCCCTGTTAGGGTTTCTCCTTCCCTCATGTGCCCCATAAAATTTATTATCACAGTAGAGACGAAGAAACTCATCCCTAGTCCATCACATGGCAAGGGGATCTATCCCTAACTCGAATGCGCAGCGGAAAAGGTCGATTCGAGTTTCTTTCGCATCCCATAAATATTAATAATCAATAAACTGAAGGAATTAATGAAGAACTGCTAACCTGGTGAGCCTCAAGTGTTGCTCCTCCAATAGACAGTGGTTCTTCCTCCAGTGAGCGCTCCAAGCAAACAGATCTAAACCTCCAATGGTGCTACCAAGATTCTACACGCCAATCCCAGTGCCCTCAAACTCCTCAGCATAGATCTAGGGTTTCACAAACCCTAACTCTCAAACATAGGTGAGAGAAGCAAGAAGAAGAAGAGAGATCACAAGAGGGAGAGAGAGAAACCAAAAACATAGGAGAGAGAGTGTCTGCTCCAAAAACGTGGAGAGCTTCTTTCTTCTGCGTTTTATGGTTCCCTATTTATAATAATAGGGTTTAATTAAATCCTAGATAGATTTAATAGAGCCCTAGTGAGAGTCTGACTCTCTCTCTCAGTCTGGCAGTTCTGTTTAAACTCAAAGTGCTACATAGGTGAAGAAGCAGAATCTAATAGGAAAAGTATTAATTAGATTCTTTATTTAATTATTAATGGATAATTACAATTAGCACCAAATCCATTAATTAAATAAAGAGCCAATTAAATTAGTAAATTCTAAATAACTCCCTATATGATAACAATTTATCATATACAACCCCCCACTAATCAACACCATCATTATGGAATCTAGGGCATGTACACATGTACTGCCAAACCCCAATCCATAGTACATGTCCATATAAGAGCGCCTGTGCATCTGATCGGGTCCCGCAAAACTCAATAAAACACTTTATTTGAAATAACTATAAATAATGTATCATTTTATGTAAAGTAAATTTTGCAAAACCATTTCCAAAACGATCGATCCGTTCTGATCCGACCATGCACGACATCTCGTCTTGGTGTTCCCCAATCGGGCGTGGTGACCGTGTTGGATAACTCCTTCACTCACAAAGTGTTCACGCATTCCCGAACACCGGCTTTGACTCGCTTGAGTCTCGGTCATTGATGAACCAAAGAATGCGATCACACTTTACAAGTGACGGGTTCCCTCAGTACGCAGTGTCGGTGACACATGTCTATCCCTTCCTACATCCGGCGTACATGAGGGAATCGACAAAGTAGATTCTTCGCCAATGCACACATCAAACATGTGAGCACTCGCATTCGTACCCTGACATCACATGTCTAGGTATACCCAATGCGACGACCATATGATAAGGGTGCCCAGCCCAAACCCTAGTCGTGACTACCATTTTAAGTATAACTTACGGACACATAATGCTCAAAAAGTTTATATCGCATGCGACAATATTAAACTAAAATGTATAAATGTTCAATACAAAGGTGAACCGGGTTGAACCGGACCGAACCGGGTTTGATGGACACACACTTGTCCAACAAAGGGTTGGTGTACCACTGTGGGTATAATGACAGAATAGCATGAGGTTCCCGTCCTCCTATTTATCTTCCCCATTTCCATTGGTCTTCATTGGGATTGAGGCAGTACAAAGTTCAGTCATGAATTACAAACCTGTTGTGTGATGTTTGGGGGGTGGGGAAAGTGTGTTAAAAGTTTTTCCTTGATTATATTGCTTCAATAGGGAGAAATACCCTTTTGTCTCCACTGATTGAATACTACTTGATGGGTCTTTAGCTCAAATTGGTAGAGCACTTGGAACATGAGCATGTTCAAAGAGGATGGTGATTCGAATCCACCAAGGCCCAATTTTTATTCAACTGTTCATAGCATAGTCAGTTATGACACTAATCCACACAAGAACTCAATTTTAATGGCATTTTTTAAATTTGGCATTTTATAATTACTTTGGTTATGTTAAGCAATGATGTTGGAGCAACATACAAGGGAGTTGGAGGACGTCCTTGATGCTGTCAAAAAACTTGACCTTAACAAGTGATGATGTCTAGGAAGAGGGAATAGGATGTCACAATAGTATAACAACTTTTTAAATCTATATTTTATTCATGTAATGAATGACAATGACAATTGTTGGATAATAACTCTATTAACTCCCATTTTAATTCAAGTTTAAACATTAGTTGTATGCAAAATTCTTCATAATTGTTTCATTTTCTAGCCATAGAGTAGTCATTGTGATGATAGGATCTATCTGAACTAAACAGTTTTTCATACAAATTCAATATGAATCCAACTGACAGAATCAAGGAAACCAAACAGTTTTTCATATAAATCCAAATAGAATCCAACTGATAGACTCAGGGTAACCAAACAGTTTTTCAGGATGATTCAACTAACAGATTCAGGGTAACCAAACAGTTAATCTGTCAGGACAATGGATCCTTTGGTGGAACACCAATTGGTTCCTCACCAATATCAATGCAACCACCAATTGGTTCACCGAACCAAACACGCCCTTAGGGATGCACCAGGGTTCCCATGGGAGACCATGGGAAACCCTAAAATTAAAATGGGGCACCCATGGGACACCATGGGATAACCCAGGGCGTGCAATACCCTAATTGGTTTATAATTGGTTTTCCTAGGGAACTATGGTTTGATCCCTGGACCGTTGTTTGACCAACACTTCCCCCACCCCTTCTCTTGGGATCCCTGAGTCCTTAACTCTCTCTCTCTCTTTCTTGTTCTCAGTCTCAAATCTATAGTTTCTTTCTACGATGCATTCACAATGTGGCAGGATCGTAATAGTAGTGATTGCAATTGCTTGGTGGCTGCCATTGTCAGAGGGGTTGTAGCACAGAGTGGGAGATTCTATATGGTCGATTCCACCGTACACAGACTTCTATACTAACTGGACCTCCACTCGGTCTTTCCGAATAGGGGACACTCTTGGTATTCCTTCCATTTCTCTCAACCTAATAAATTCCTTCATGAGTTTTGTTCTCATATCTCCCATTTCTAATTCTCTTCTTCTTCTTCTTCTACTTATCTGCAGTTTTCGAGTTCCAATCAGACTTCCACTTCGTACTTTAAGTATCAAGACGAGAGTACGAGGGTTGCACGGCCGATAACCCGTTTCAGTCCTTTTGGGTCAGCCCATGCGGAGATTGGGTCAAAATCTGAATAGATTTTGAAGAAAGAGGATTCACCCACGAGATGTCTGGAGAAACCAGGTGGGGTGATGAGGTTGGTAGCCTTAGCAGAGCGTTTCTTATCAGTTTTCTTCTGGTTTTGATTTTCAGGGTAAGCTTTGGAATTTCTGGGTGGTTGAGATTGAGAAAGAGAACGAGAGTGAGAGGAGGATGAGGATGAGGATGATTGATTAAGAAGACCAAATATACAGAAACAAAATTTGGGTTTGCTGAACTTTTAGGGTTAATGGCGATAAAGGAGAGCAGGAAAAAAAATACGAGAGAGAAGAGAGAGAAGAGAGGGAGAAAGTTGAGATGAGGGAGAGAAGACAGAGATGGTTTATGATTTTAGAAGAGGGCAAAGTTGGCATTTTACATTGTATTATTTAACACCGTCCACACTTAGGGGGTGCGATTGTATAATTTAGAAATACAAGGGGTCGCTCTATATTTAGGACAAACCTCAAGGGGTCACAGTATAATTTTCCCAAAAATTTATGTGAGAGTTGTATGCTACCCCGCTTGCTCAAAGAACTCTTTCTCTTAAGTGTGAAATCAATTCATCAGTCCGATCTAGTTTTGGTAAGTTTTTTTATTATTTATGTATTCCGGGACAGATATGATTGAAATCGGATCGCTGAAGTATCTAGTTCATTTCGAACCATTATCAATTTCTTTTAACACTCTCTTATCGGTCTTGTCTTATTTTTTCATAAATGAAAGAAGGAAAATTTGTATTAAAAAAAAAAAAAAGAACATTGAATTTTTTGTTTTATTTTCAGTTTTCTTTTATCAAATTTTCTAGATTCGATCCAAATAGTCAATTTCAATTGGTCCAATCGGTTTCAATCTCTAACAATTTTTAAAAACCAAAACCAATAACAAATCAATAAGGAGTTCAGTCGATCGATTTTAGTTGGCTCAATGTCACAGTCTGATTTTTGACACACACTAGCTAACCACTGAATATTTTGATATATAATATTTCTTTCTAAGTTTTGTATGCGATCCTAAAATGTATTAGTAAGTATTTAAAATTTCAAAATACCTAAATATACCCATCCTCATCCAAGATATGTACCTTAAAGTTGATTTGTTGAGACTTGAGTACCTCATCCCTTAATACCACTAGGATGTAGCATACTTTTTAATCCTTCCAATGGTAAATATGACGTCCCAATGATTCGGGTAAATGACACTTGAGATACCTAACATTTCATGACATTATAGCTAAAGTATTCAATGTTTCACATATTGTGTTTTAGATACCTAAACTAAGATCATGTTCATATATTGTGTTTGAAATACCTAAACCAAGATAATGTTAATCAGATTCATAATTTTTAAAAATTTTCAATTTTACCTTTTCATAACGGTGATGCAAAAGCCCCAAATCTAAATAATTAAACCCCCATGTCTCCCAATTCCCACCTCTAGTCTTCTCCATTGTTGGAAAATCAGGTTTTCTGACTCAACTCTTTCTAGAAAAACCTTGTGACTTGGTCTTGTCAAACCCGGTCAAGATGAGTCATGTTTTTTAAATTTATAATGCAATAAATATGTATAAATTAGTAAAAAATCAGAAAAATATAGGGGAACAAAATCTTGTAATCACAGATCAATGCATTTTGAGTTTATACCATTGAACAAGAGAAGAGAGTGAAGGAGTTGAGGCTTTCTTATTGTTTTAGATTATGGATTTACTATTTAGTTAATCCCGTTTCTATGTGAACTGATTTTATAATTTTTTTAAAAACAATTAAACTCACCGATTTTGTCTTGACTCGAGTAAAAATACCGAGTCTTATTTGACTCTGACCATTTATGACCCAGTCTCGTCATTTATGACCTAGACTCTTGACCAGGTTTTTCAAAATTTAACTCCACTTGGACGACTCGCCCCAATCAAAATCCAGTTTTCCAACTATGGTGTTCCCTACTCCCAGGTATAGCTCTGTCCCACGTCTACATTCTAGCAACTCCCTAAACCCACGGTTTCAAAACCAAGAATCTGCGACAAAATTGGTCACTATTATTAGTGAATCAGACCGGATCAGAATCGATTTGAATAACACCCTAGAATAGTCCTGAAACGGCAGTAATCGGAGAATCTTGACATTAGTATTTCGATTCAAACGCCAAAAATTGGAATCAGTCTCATCACTTTACTCGTACCCCCATGCACCGAAAAATTATTCTCTCCAATTCCCTAAGGGCCCGTTTGTTTGCCAGATAAAAGTGGGACACAGGCAAAAAGGGGTGGGAAAAGTGTACTATTTCCCCCACAAAATACCAAGAATGTGTGTGTTTGGATATATGGGGTGGGAAACTTCCAGATAAGCTCATTAAATGCATTTATTCTTGTCTGATGATGGTGCACCCCTCTTTTTCCCACGCCATCATGGTTCTAAGTATCTATATCATATCGCCCGTAGCGGGGGATACGTACCGATTTTGCTAGTCACCAATACCGATATGTATTGGTAACACGATACAAACAATGGGTAAAATGGTAAGAAAACACATTTTTAAAGGAAATTTAGGGGTAATTTTGTTTGATACATTTGATACTATATCGGTATCGTATCGATTTTGTGTGTTGCCGATACTTGTTTCGATAACATGCACTAAAACCATGCATCTGTAGATACCACATTTTGACACCTTGGAAGTGTGTCTTGGCAATGATGGTCAAGGACGTAACTCGTGTGGTGACCGAATGGCAAGAATTACCAAATTACCCCTACCCCACTTTTTGTAACTAAACTGTCCCAAATAGAGCCTAAACCCCTAGCATGGCCTTATTTAACCATTTTAAGTTAACAAAAAAAGTTTTACCTAAATTTGATACTTTTGTAAAAATGACTGTTTTGCCCCTAGCACGTTTCTCAGTATCTGGACCACCCAATTTAGTCCAAAACACTTTGGATGACCTCATTTGATCATATTAAGCTTTCACGTAAAGTTTTGGCCATCGGATAACTTTAATGAAAATGACCATTTTGCCCCTAGCATGGTTCTTGGTATCCGAACCACCCGATGTGACCCAAAATTATTTAGATGACCTGATTTGGTCATGTTGTGCTAACACGTAAAATTTTGTGTAATTCCGGTATCATTTGAACCTTGATCGGTGTGAAAAACCATTTTTGTACTTTTCTTGGTATATGTGCCATTTTGCGGTGAAATATGACTCCATCATCCGTACGGATGGAAGGTACATGTCAAGAGGTTTGCGTCGATATGTGGCGCATCAAAATCGGCCATTCGGATCAAAAGATTTTGATGTTTGAATGTGGACCCTTTAAAATGGAATATAAAATAACAGGAAAAAAAAAAGTTGACTGAACCGAGTCAGACCGGTTTCACCCGACCCGGTCCGACCCGCCCTGACCCAACCTGGCTGGCCCTGTCGGCAGCCTAGCCCTGTCAGTAGCCTAGCCTTGTCGGCAGAGGCTACAAAGCCTAAGGCCCAAGTGCACAGCCCATGGCCATGCACCTGGCCGCAGCCTGCAGGCAAGCTGTGCGCGCAGGTCAAGCCCGCCAGCCCCAACCCCCTTTTTTGTCAACCTGTATTGAATGCCCAGGGTTCATTCAGTCATTTTGTCGAACACATTTATTCCTACAAATAGGCTGTGTTTTGGAAGGTTTAAGGACGGAGACAAATTAGTGAAAAATTACCTTCACGCAGTCCTTGATCTCCTCTTTCAATTCATGTTTTCTCATCCATATATTATTCTTCATCATTCATATAAAATTCCGTAAATACCCCTTATTCACCACTCTTGCCATTTGGAGCAACCACACTTGGAGCGGCTTCTGGAGGTTTCCGGCGACTATTTACGGTCAAACAAGGTTACTCAAGCTGAGCCTAGGCACTTCCACGCCTCAAGGGTATTTTCCCATAATTTTTACTTATTCTTAGGTATTTGTTTTGATTTTCTTTACAACAAAAGTCGTTTTTCAGTTATAAAAATGTTAAAAATAACTCAAGAGTGATAAAATTCTGAAATTTTCAGGGATGATGTTTGCCACTGTGTTTGATATTCATTAATTTTATTGAGCTCCAAATCATGGTTTTTGTGACAGTTTTGCTCCTATGCAGGATTTCGGATTATGTAAAATCTGAATATATAGGTGGGTATTTGGAAAAAATTATTATGACCATGTTAAATATCATGTTTTGATTAATGGTTATGGGCTCTGGTTTGATCCAATTCGGATCTGTGATGAGGATTTTGTATTTTTCTTTGTTTTCCCTTCTTTTTCAGCATTTTAGAAAATATTAAAAATAGTATAAATGCATAAAAATTCACAAAAAAAATTATGGGATGCATATTTCTTCATGCTTGATTTTATGGAATCATTATCCACTGTCATGCATGTTTGATCGCTTTCATATGTGTTCCCCATCCCCATTTAGGGATATAAATGTCATTTTTCTAATTATAATGAAAAATCTTGGAAAAATAAGGAAAAAATGTTTTTATGCATGACATGCTGTTTTAGAATGTTTTAATATGTTTTCATATGTATACATGACCATCATGCTTGATAAATCTACATAAAAAGTCATTTTCGCCCTCTAGGGGCGTTTTGGTAATTTACCAAATGCTGGCACAGACTATCATTTTGGAAATATCATTTGGTGTGTCTAGTCATGTTAGGGGTTTTGACATCATTTTCGATGCCTACAATGATTCTAAGTGTCTTTTTGACACTTTTACCATTTTGCCCTTTGGGGCATTTTGGTCATTTGGCAACCGAATGAGGGAAAAGGGAGTTGGAGGGAAGGGGTTTAAGTGTTAGGAGATACTCTTTTTCATAGAAAATTTTTATGTGCATAGGTTTCCTAATGCTAGCATGGGAAATCACACCAATGAGAGGGCGATAGATGGATTTGTTCAAAAGGGAACTCACATTATGTCTAACGAGAGAGAGAGAGAGAGAGAGAGAGAGAGAGAAGGGGTGTCAAAACCTAGCCCGAAATGGGACTGGCTGAAAATCAGACTGCACCGGACTTATCGATAACAAATCGAAAACCAAACCGCTAAAAAAATCATTGAGTATAAAATTATGAATAGGTGAATTGATTATCCACTGATTTCAATATTAGTGAGCAAATTTTTGGTTGGAAGGGGAAAGCATGGGTTAGAACCGAACCAGATGAACCAAAACTAAACCGGTCAAACCATCTAGGCCAATGGTCAACGATCAATGGGTTGATTGATCAATCGGGTCAGGTCGGATCAGAATTTTGGGTCACCCAATCGGGTCGATTGTCTGGTCAACCCGACCCGGGGTGCACGATAGCGCCTCCCCTCATTAGCCTTTTTGACTTTTGAACTTTTTTTTTTTTAATTTTATAGAAAGAAAAACTAATATTACTGAGAGAAAGGGCTTACAGGGTTATGGACAGGCCATATATTCAAAAAGGTAGTTTCCTTTTTATTATGTCACTTCTACCAAAAATTAGTTTCCTTTTATTAATTGCACATCTACCCAAAAAAAAGTAGTTTCCTTTTTATTTCATGGTTTCAAAACGTGTTGATCTTCACTTGATCTTAGCTAAATGACAACTTCTTATTCGTGCCCTGATCTCTTCTACCTTTTTTTCCATCAAGCTGAATGGAAGTCCTTTTGAATTTTTCCATGCTTCTAGGGGTCTGTGTCAGGGTTGCCCTCTTAGTCCTTATCTTTTTATAGTTGCCAAGGAGGTTCTTTCTCGTCTTTTGTCTACTTATCGTGAGTTGGATATGTTTCATGGGGTTAAAATATCCAGAAATGCTCCTGAAGTTATTCATCTCCTTTTTACGGATGATATCTTCATCTTCTGTTGGGCCACTTCTGAGGACTTATTAACCACTAAGGCAATTTTGGATCTATTTTCTGATTTGTCGAGCCAAGAGATTAATTTGTCCAAAATTAGTATTCATTTCAGTAAAAATGTCCCCTCCACTCTTAGACTTTCTCTTACCTCTCTTGTGGGTATCAAGGAATTGTCCACTGATTCTGTGTACCTGGGTACTAACTTATTTCATGGCAGGTCCAAACAGAGGGAGTTAGAGGGTGTTCTGGCTAGAATGCACAAGAAGCTTGCATCTTGGAAAGCTAACCTTTTAACTTATGCTGGTCGCAATGTCCTTATTAAATCAGTGCTTGCTTCAACTCCGGCCTTTTTAATGAACTGCTTTCGCTTCCCTCTGCAAACTTGTCACAAAATGGATTCCTTGTGTCTCAAATTTTGGCTGGGGAATGGTATCGGTTCACAAAAAAAGACCACACTTGTTTCTTGGAATAAAATGTGCACTCCTAAAAGTCATGGGGGGCTTGGTTTTCATAAGGCAAAACATCATAATATTGCCCTGTTGACGAAGTTGGGATGGAGACTGATCACTGAGCCTCAATCTTTATGGGCCCGATTACTCAAAGCTAAATATTTCAGCAATCTCTGTTCGATCCCTCAGTAAGAACATGAAAAGGATCTTGGGTGTGGAATAGCATTTCACATGTTATACCTAATCTAGAAAAACTGGTGTTCAAAAAATTGTGCAATGGTTCATCTACTTATTCATGGTATGATAAATGGATTCCCGACTTAATAGGTAACCTTTCTGCATTAGCTTCCTGCCCGATATCTTCTATTGACAAAACTAAGCTTGTTAAGTCGTTTTTACAAGGTATTCTTTGGGATTCTAGCCTTGTTAATTCTTGCATCCCTCCATCTATATCTACCCGCATACAATCAATTGGTATTTCTGATTCTGATGACAAATGGTGGTGCATAAAGTCTAAAAATGGCATCTTAACCACCAAACTAGCTGCCCTCGAACATCAATCGCATTGTGTTAATGTTTCTCATGTTGATGTTACTTGGTGGAATTTCTTTTGGAAAATTCAGATTCACCCTAAATTTAAATTCTCTGTATGGCGTTTGTTAAATGTAGGAATTCCCACTAAGGCTATTCTCTCCAAATGGATCCAGATGGACTCCACATGTGCTCTTTGTGGAACTGGTGTTGAATCATCATGGCACCTGTTCTTTTCTTGTGATTGGGTCAAACACATATGGGCGGGAGGTCCTCTGGGGCTAAGAACCGATTTCATAGCCTTGAATGATATGAAATCTGCTTGCCTACTCTTTTTTCTCCAATTCAAGTCAGATAAACATCTTCTCATTTGGTTTTTTAGTGTCTTTTTTTTATCACCTGTTGCTTCATTTGGGCTGTTAGAAATAGGGTTGTTGTGTGCTTGGAAAAGCTTGACCCATTATGGGTTTTGAAAAATATTCACCAGTGGATCTCGGATTTGAACTTAACCCCCCCCCCCAACCTTTCCATCCTTGGCTGTAGTGGATAACGATGATTCATTATCAATCTCTCTTTCTTCTTTTCAGTTACCCTTGCTTAACTTTCCTGTTTTACTTTGTGCAGGATACTCTAGCACTAGACTAACTACAGTTGGATGGTCCTATTTCTTTTTGATTGATGGCAAACTAAAGTTTTTTGATATAGGAACTCTTCCACGTTCACCAGAATTAGTGGCCCTTCTTTTTGCACTCCGGAAAGGGTGTGACCGTGCTGCCAGTATTGGGTTGAAGATAAAAGAAGTTTGGGTTGATCACAAGCTGATTACGGATACTCTTCCATCTCCAACCAAATGCTTATAGCCATGGTTTTTATTTAAGGACTTTTTGTATATTTCGGACCATACCCAGGATGTACAGTTTTCGATGACTGGTGATAGGTTGTGTTTAACAATAGCTAGGAACTTGGCGCGGAATACGTGCTCGTAGAACATATCAAACACTGTATATGTTTAATTACTTTTATTTTGTTTTCACCAAAAAAAAAAAAAACGTGTTGACCTTTTTCTTTTCCCTTTTTTTTTTTTTTTCTAAATACAAAAGAATTGGAGAGGGACCTTCTTCCCCGAAACGGAAAACCCTCGAAAGGGTTTTCAAAAAAACCCCACTATCGTCCTTTGCAGTTGTCAAACCACTGGTTTGGCGCAAGGTAAAATACCGGCGAACCGCTGTCATCCTCCGTCAATCAACAATATGGCCTCAAACGCCGATGATTCAGAACAGTTAAACTCGGATTTAGGCAAAAATTATTTAGGTTTTCAAAACACTCCATTGCCACCTTGGTGGTGGCCGGAGCAGCCGACCGGCGCTAGGGAGATATCAACGAAGGACCCATTTACTCCGGTGACAATGACCCTGGCCTCAAATGGCCGAAAAACTCAACGATCACCATGATATAGGTGAAAAGTGAAAACCCTTGCTGATTTTCAAAAAATTCAATTCACCACAAACAACGACCAAACGAAATAGCAGCCAACGGTATTAAAAAAAAACAAAAAAAAAAAAAAATGGCAAAGAAAGATCTCACTTTTACGATTAATACACCGTTATCAAATGCTGAAAACAATCCACCGCTAGGCATACCAACAGTCGTACCGCCTCTATAAAACCTTTTTTTTTTGTTTGATCAATTTGATCCATTCACATAATAATAAACCAATTAAAATTGCAACGCCATTGATCAACCATTATCAAGCTCTGATACCATTGATAGAATAATTCAAGTGGAACACTCATGGAGATCAATGAGCATACAAATAAATTCAGGGGTGTGATTGGTGTACCTGGATCCGTGGTTGTGAAAGCCGAATTCTTGACGATCTCTGTCGCACACGAACTACGTTGGTCTGGGCTACCCTCTTCCACCTTTCACTTTAGGTTTTTTTAGGTTGATCACTTAATGGGCCAGTGACAACTATTTATAGGGGTGAGGGTCGGGACTACCCCTGCATAGAAACTAGGGTGTCCTTCCCATTAAGGAAATAATACCTCAGGTCCACACATAGTTACTAGACTCATACCATTAAGGTAGCTCCCATCAAGACAACTAAACCAGTTTTGTGAAAATAAAGTGGGACTATGCTAGCCCACCGTATGAAAATCTTACACATGAGCATATCAAATCAATTTTCTTATTTTTAGTTGTATACATGTTTTGACTTGGGAAGGTGAATTGAAGTGTTTTTATCGAAGCTTTCCTCACTATAATTTATGAATTTAAGATGTGGCTCAAACCCGAAAACAAACCCATCTAAACCGGTATTAACCCGATATTGAAAAATCGAAATAAATCGAAACCATATTGGACCGAAACCGACCGAAAATCAAAATTTCTTAACGGATTGATTTTGGTCTCACCATTCTGAGACCGAAACCGATTCAACACGGACCGAAACCAAGCCGAACCGACCGTTTGACAAAACCTAGCCCCTAGCTCGAACCATTAAAACTGACCAAAAAACTGGGTCCGAACCAATCCTTATTGGATTGGTTTTGGGCTGGTGTATGAATGGGACCAGTTGAAAACCAAACTGCACCATACCGGCTAATATCCAAACCAAATGAAACCTATAAAAATCATTAAGTGTGAGGTTATGAATAGGTGAATTGAGTATCCATTGATTTCAATATTAGTGAAAAGATTTCTAGTTGTAAGGGAATTGTTACAATCAATGGATATGGTTATGAATATAAAAATTAATTTATGGTAATGCTTCCATTGATCCCCTTATTGACTATACAAAATTAGTTAGACACTTAAAAAATACTTTGATAATAGGGTTCATTTCGTGATTTCCATTATAGTTATCTTGTCACTAATTAATTATCCATTGATTTCAATATTAGTTATCTTCCCCCTTACAATGATACACAATGATTTGATTTGTAACAATGATTTCACTACAAGTTATATATCTATTGATTTCAATATTAGTTATCTAATTACCAAAAAATATATATATTAGTAATTTCCCCCCTGCAGTATATTTTTCTTTGTTTCAAGTATAACATGAAAACATCAAGTCAACTCCTCCATTCTTGGTTGTTTACTATTTGACTTGGGGACGTTGATTTAAAGCGTTTTTTACCGAATCTTTCCTCTTTCTAGGTTATGAATGTAAGATTTCATTATGGTTCAAGTCCAAAAACAATTCGATCTAAACCACTAGTAACTTGATATTGAAAAATCGAAACTAACCAAAAACCGAAGATCCTTAATGGTTTGGTTTTGGTCTCTCATTTCCAAACCAAAACTGATTCAGCCCGATCGAAAACAGGTCGAACCAACCATTTGACACTGCTAATGTTAGTTTAGACCTCATGGCTCTTTATGTAAAAAGGTGTGGGAAGGCATTCCTACTCCGGCGTCGTAGGGATCTTTTATGGGAGAGGGAGAGAGGTAAGTTTATAGGTATGGTATGGAAAGGAAGGACTGTGCCGGTCATTTCATGTCCGGCTGTGTGTGGGCGTAGGTACACTCCACAGCATACGACTGGGTTGCATTCCTTTCCCATAAAATTTATCTGTGAAACAATTTCTGAAGCATATCAGAGTCACATGTGACAAAGCAATATAAGACTATTAATTATAAGATTACTACAAGGTCATGTCCAATTGCTTGGCAAATTTTTCAGATCGCTCAAACAATTGGTGAACCGTAAGATCGGTCTACTTTAAAAAATAATGATATTGAAGAGCGCAGACGTGCCAGAGTCTTCAAGACTCAATGTAAAAGAAGTTTGCCCTTGTGACTTCTATCAAGCTACGTGGATTACCCTCCTACCTCGATTGCTCCAAGGACTTTTTGAAATAAAAGACCAAATTGCAATGAACTTAGAAAAAGAGAAAATCATAGAGAGCTGATAGTGGAATAAGAAATCGAGATCTTCAATTAATTTCTGGCAAGAGTAAACCTCGATTGCTCCAAGGACTTCTTGAAATAAAAAACCAAATTACAATGAACTTAGAAAAAGGGAAAATCATAGAGAGATGATAGTGGAATAAGAAATCGAGATCTTCTATTAATTTCTGGTAAGAGTACATTCAAAGGAAGTACCACTATTACAGAGGATTACGGAAGAACATGATAAGGGAAGAAAGAAAGCATGATCACAAGGCTCTAGGGGAGAAAGAGAGAGATTCCTAGCAATTTTTTCTAGCAACTTCAACTCCTCAATTGAATTTGAATTTAAACATCCCAAGTGGTTAAGTCACTACCCACAAACTCCTATCTTACATAACCACCTTCCCACTTTTTTGTTTCAAATCCAAAAGGGACCCTTGCATGACACGTGCACTGCATGTTCTTAAAGTATACGTGGTATAATCATGGTGTAAAAATAAGGTGTAAACAATACCCCTTGCAACCACTAATATGGACGATGCTCATAAAGTCCATATGTGGTTGCAAAAATTCTCTAACCTATGATCGATGAGTCGTCTAGTAAGCCATCGACACTTTATGATTTAAATCTATCCTTCTCAATCTTGCCTTGGACTCGTGTACGAAATCCATTTTTGCACCACGAGTCTAGAAAACAAATCGATCTTGACTGTACCACGAGGCGGTCATCTCTAAGAGAGCACTCCACATTAGGGGTGTCAATTATAGACCCGCACCGGCAGAGCTGAGCGGTACCAACCGATGAAAAACCAAAATTGACACGATCGATTTTCAAACTTACCTGGTTTGAGAAGCAATCAATTATTAATCGACTGTTCCAGTGTATACTGAGAGACCGACGGTCAGCCCAACTCCTTGACCAAAATCTGTTGCAAATGATCTTTTTATGGTTAAGATTTAAGATAATAATGGGCTTTGAACAATTGATTGTGTATTGACTAATATATATCAATTTATAAAGGGTAAAGTACACGTACCCCTATAATGCACCCAATATTCCTCGTACCCCTAAGCGGTTCAATATTCTACGTACCACCCTTCAATATTCCACATACCACCTCTGTTTTACACCCCAAATGCCAGATAGGTCCAATCCGTTAAATACCATAGTTAGATGCCAAAATTTTGACAATTTTACCCTTTGCTCCATTTTCTTAAATCTGAAAAGACTTAATTAACCTCACTTATTTGTTGCCCTAAACTAGTTGAAAATGACCATTTTACCCTTTGTTTTATTTTTATAAATGAAAAGACCTAATTGCCCTCATTTATATATTACACTAATCTAATTTGAAAAGACTATTTTACCTCTAAATACTTGTTCCTAAAAATCCCAAAATGCCCTCATCTTCCCCAAATCATCATTTTCTTTTACACCACCACCACCACCATTGCCACCCACCATTGGCTTTGGGTTCTAAGACAAATGAGAGAAACAGAGAGTAGCAGAGTGAGGGAGTAAAAGAAAAAAGGAGCACTGAGACGAGAAAGCTCGAAGCTTCCCTGAGCCGGGGTAGAAGACTCTCGTCTGACATCGTCTTCTTCTTCTCCACTTCTCCTTCTTTTATTTTGATTTCTTTTCTTACCATCTCCATCGCATTTCTGAGACCTACCAAATCCATTTGTTTTTTGTTTTCCCAACTTTAAACCCCAATCTCCAATACCCTATTCTCCCTTCTCCATCTAAAAACCCATCTCTGAGAGATGAAATCCCTCTTCTAATCTCCACCGAACCCACTTCTTTATCTTCAATTCCTATTTTCTAGTTTTTATTCCATATCAAACCCCACCCATCTCTTTTCTCTTTCCACTCAACCAAACCCAAATCCAACACCGGAAACCTTTTTTATTTTCTCTTTGATTGCCCCAATCCCATAACCAGAACTCCATCGTCCCATCTTCTCCCTTCTCTCATATTCTTCACCCCTTTTTTATTTTAAGTATTAATATGTCTGTAATAATCCTCAGTCGCTGTTACTTGAAATTTCTGCAATCGAACGTGGGTCTCCATTCATCTTCTCAGCAAAGGTGTTCTTCGTCTCAGTGATCGGTTGTTGCAAGTGTCGGATCGAGGAGAAGCAGGCTTGCAGGGTTCCCTTCAGTTCACGGCGGCAGCGGTGGCGTAGGCAGCGGCGATTATCGATTGTAGATTGTAGATTGTCGATTGTCAAGTTGGGTGGCAGTGGTGGTGGTGGTGGGTATGTAAAAGAAGATGATGATTTGGGGAAGATGAGGGCATTTTGGGGTTTTTCAGGAACAAATATTTAGGGGTAAAATAGTCTTTTTAAATTAGATTAAGGTAATACATAAATGAGGGCAATTAGATCTTTTCATTTATAAAAATAAAACAAAGGGTAAAATGATCATTTTCAATTAATTTAGGGCAACAAATAAATAAGGGCAATTAAGTCTTTTCAAATTAAGAAAATGAAGCAAAGGATAAAATGATCAAAATTTTGGCATCTAACGATGGTATTTAACGGAATGGACCTATCTGGTATTTGGGGTATAAAACAGGAATGATACGTGGAACATTGACCCGCTTAGGGGGTACGAGGAATATTAGGTGTATTATAAGGGGTACGTGTACTTTACCCATTTATAAAATACTAATTAATGATGATTTGAAATGACAAGATATCTACCGACAGAAATTAGAAGATATATTAAATCATTCACCGACGAAGACACAAACCCCAATTTATCCCTGATAATTCTCCTTGAAAAAGCTTGAAAACCTCTTCGAACGGTTGAAGGACTGAGTGCTATTGCCTATTGGGGTAGTCTTGCCACACAGCTTCAACGTCTTCAAGTCACCTAAAGCTGTCTCGATTAAAGATCAAACATCGACCGATTGAACGAAATAAAATAGTATCATGCCCAGTCTATACAAGCCAGAATAAGTCGGACACGATGCAATCTAAAAAATTAGTGAAACCCAACTTGACCCGATCGAACCTAACCGTTTGACACCCCTATTCCACATCCAAAGTCCAGTGGTGCAAGGCTACACCTTATACTCCTAAGAAACAGACTTTTTATTAGGGGTGCAAGTTTAGTCCTGTCGGCCCGAACTCGACCTGAACCCGAACAGGGTCTGGGCTGAAATATTTGGCCTTGAGGGCAGGTCAGGGCTGAAAATTTCTGGTCCTGAGTTAGGGTCGGGTTGGGTTAGGGTTGAGGTCTTGAGCTAAGCTTGGTCCGACCCGGCCCGACCCTGATTTAAGTTATACTATAAAATATATATTGATATAATTTATATATTATAGACTTTAAATTTCACCCACATTTTTTTATATAATATATTATATATGAAGACAATAAGTGTTATATATAATTTATTATATTATTATTTTATGTAAAATTAATAAGTTCTTCCCAATCCATTCCAACCCATGCATTTCTTTTCCCCTCCCCATGATCAGGGCCAATCAGGGTCGGTCCGGCCCTGCCCGACCCTGAGGGTGGGTCAGAGTTGGATTTTTCTGGCCCTGAGTCAGAATCGGATCGAACCTGGGTCCAGTTAAGGGGACTTAGGGTTGGACTAGGGTTCTATAAAGCCCGACCCTGTTGCAGCCCTACTTTTTATCTTTTGATCGACCTACGAAGCAGACTTATATAAAGCCCTTGCCTTGAGTCCTTGACCAGTTGGACCGCATACAGAGGAATGTAAAGAGAAAAATGTAGTCATGTGATGTGACACATTATCTCTTCTTTCTTTTACCTCTGGTTTGTTCTTTTCCTCATCTTCTGTCTTCTCTATAACAAAAGAACGAGGAAGAGAGAGAGGGTGTAAAATTTTTCGTTGAGATGTCACATCATGTGATATCTTGTTTTTTGTTCCTCTCTTTTTTTTCAAGTCCTTCGCTTTCCTCTCCATATCTCAATTCTCAAGCAACCAATTTGCTAGGTCTGCTTTTGATGATCGATTCTCTTTTTCAGGATTTGTTTTTTTCTTTTAGTGTTTACAATCCACATCGATATCGGTCCAAACAACTTCATCACTCATTCACGCACTACCACAATGATCGAAAATTGATTCGATTTATATAACCGAACATAATATCTTTAGTAATCCAAAAATAGGATCAGTCTTTGCAAACATATTGCTGACATTATAGCTTAAGGAGATCCCACTTGAATAGTTCTCCTCGGTCTCAATGAAAATGAGAGTGACCCACTTGAATAATCCTCTTTGATCTCAATGGAAATAGGAATGAATCAATCTTAAGGTGATCCCACTAAAAAATACATTCATTAAGATGGTCCCACTAATAAATACATTCATTTTGTAATCTTTAAAATGTGGTCCTGCTAATGAATGCATTCATTTATTTTTTTTGATGAAAATAGAAATATATAAAAAAAGGAAACTAACGAGACAACATGTACATAGATTTAGACATACTAGTGGATTTGGCGAGCTTCCCAGCTAATAATTGACAAAAAGGGTGACGACAAGTTCTAAAAGTGATACCTTGGCCTAAATCATTTATACAAAACAGCTCCTTAAGTAAAGACCACGGCCACGGCTTGGTTGATAGATGTGGGAGGAAGTCGGCTGTCTCCTGAGAAGCACACCAAACTTCTTTAATCTGCAGTCCCTAGTTCCTCGTTATCTCGAGCCCATTCTTAATACTAAGGACTTCAGAGGCATATTCACAATTAGATTTAGCAAAACCAGCTACACAAAAGTTGAGACTTCCTTTGAGTAAGATAATGCACGACCACCCTGCATGGTTTACTTGAGGATTCTGGTATCCTGCACAAATTAAGACAGGATAACTAATATTAGGGATGGAAAGAGATTGAAATGCCAACAGATCAATACTATCAGTCTTTTCTTCAGGGGTTGTGGTTTGGGTGGGGAAATCTTCAGAAGTTCCAACCAACGGTTTGTTTGTTCTATAATCTAAATTGGGTTAGGTTTTTCCTTTCCTATTACCACCTTATTTCGCATGTTCCAAATGAAGTAGCACATTATAACGAACACCTTAAAAAACCAATGTAAAGAGTTCTTATCTAGACATCGGTTAACCAAAGTAGTAATGCAATAGTTTTCCAGAGAAGAACTTGTTAAACTTTCTGTTCTCAGACCCAATGGCCTCGCTGCCCATATTCTTTTGGTCCAATCACATGATAGGAACAGGTGCCATTAAGATTCAGCACCCCGTCCACAGAAAGCACAAGTTATATCAATCTGGGTCCATTTTGATAGGACCACCTTGCTTGGAAGACTTGCATTTAAAAGTCGCCAGACAAATATTTGGAATTTAGGGTGGATTTTTAATTTCCAAAAAAATCTCCACCATGTGGATCTCAAATAGGATTACTAGTAGGCACAATTGAATTCAGTGATTGAGCAGCTAATTTTATGCTAAATAATCCATTCTTGGCAAGCGTGCGCCACCACCTGTCTTCATCAGGAGTTAGTAATATTCTATGAACATGAGCAGACACATGCAAAGGAATAGTAGCATTTATGAATTGTGTATTCCAGCTAGAATTTAGTGTAAAACCAGCAACTTTCACATGTCTCAATTCCATGTTTTGTAGAGAGGGAAGGAGAATACCTCTATAAGACGGGATCCAGGGATCGATCCAGAAGAATATGGACCTCCCATTTCCAATTTTTATAGTTGTAATTTCTTGGAGAGCAGGGATAACCTAGGTGATGTTGTTCCAGGTCCACGATCCTCTCTTCTTTCGGATTTTGGGGTCAAAAAAAGAAGAGGGAAAGTATTTGGCCTTTAGGGTTCTAACCCATAACGTGGAGGGTTCAGACAACAATCTCCACCCCAGTTTCATAAGGAGAGCCCTGTTGTGGGTAGCAACCTTCCTGAAACCCAAACCCCCTTGGTACAGAGGGGTGCACAATTTATCCCAAGAGATTAAAGTGGCTTTCCTTTTGTTCCCCGTATTACCCATCTAGAAATTACGACAGATGGAGTCAATGGACCGGCAGATTTTGTGGGGGAAAAGAAAACAATTCATTAGATAGGCTGGGGTTGAAGGCAAGACTGATTGGACTAAAACTCTACGGCCAGCAAAGGACAAGAATTTTATTTTCTAGGAACACAGTTTCTTTTGCATCCTCTTCACCGTCTTATTAAGAACACTAATTTTGGATCTTCAATGGAAGAGGTGCGTTCCCAAATACAAAGCGTTGTTATGCATTTCCTGGATGCCAATAAGAGAGCAAAGGGCCGATTTGTCCACCTCAGACACATTTTCGACTGAAGTGAATACCACTCTTTGAAAGGTTAATTTCCTAGCCTGAAAGATCAGAGAAAATGTCAAGGATTGCCTTAATAGTAAGAAGATCTTTTGGGGAGGCCCGACAAAAAATAAACAAATCATCTGCAAATAGGAGGTGGAAGATTTCTGGTGCTGATCTCGCCACCTTGATTCCCTTAAACAAATTAAGGTTCCTGTAGGTAAGAAAAAGCCTCGACAAGACTTTCATTGCGATGATGAAAAGATAAAGGCTCAGAGGGCAGCCTTGTCGGATTCCTCTGGACCCCCTAAAGAATTTAAATGGACTACCATCTAATTTAATAGAAAAGGAAGAAGTGGTCATGAGTATCGAAATTAAATTACACCAATGTTCTCTGAAACCAAGGACTTTAAACAAGGAAGAGATAAGGTCCCACTCGATCCTGTCGTAGGCCTTGGACATGTCAATCTCTATAGCCACATACCCCGTTTTACCTCTCGTTTGTTTCATGTAGTGAAATATTTCCTGTGCCGTAACAATATTGTCAGTTATTTGTCTTCCAGGAACAAAAGCAGCTTGAAAAGGGGATATGATTTTGTTTAAAAAGCCTTTTAACCTGTTTGCAATCAGTTTGGATAAAATTTTATAGGATACATTGCACAGGCTAATGGGTCTGAAATCTCCTACACTATCCCCTGAATCGGTTTTAGGGATCAGGCAAATAAGGGTGTGATTAGTGTTGAGGGGTAGATAGGAATTATTAAAAAATTGAGTGGAAAGCAAAAGTAGGTCAGGACTTACCAAATCCCACAATTTTTTATAAAAGCATGCTTGAAACCCATCCATACCTGGTGCTTTATGGGGACCTAAAGAGAAAACCACTTTCCTGATTTCTCAGAGTGATGGTGGATGACATAGCGATTCCAGATCCTCAGGAGTTGTGATCTGCGAGAATAGAAATTCTATGAATCCTGCATCCAACGGATTAGAAGTGGTGAATACATCCTTAAGATGCTCAGCGAAGAGCTTGGCCATTTGTTTTGGGTCCTCCAATTTTTTCCCACTCTCATCCCGAATATACTCAATTCGTCTTTTCCTTATGTTTGATTTTGCAACCGAATGGTAGTGTCTAGTGTTGCAATCCCCGTCTTTGATATACATGTGTCTCGATTTTTTAAGCCAAAAAACTTCCAAGAGGCTTAGACCCATCATCCGGAATTTTCAAAATTTTGTTCCAATACCTGGAACCAGGTTCAAGGAGAATCGTTGGTGGTTAAACTCCGTACCCACACAATGAATGCATTCATCTTGTAATCCTTAAAAGCTTTTCATCGGTATCAATTATGGTTCTAAGTATCGGTATTGTATTGTCCGTATACGTATTGGTTTTGCTAGTCATCCATATCGATATCGTACCGATATCGTATTGGTAGCATGGTACGGACAAGGGGTAAAATGGTCAGAAAATTCAATTTTTAAGGAATTTTAGAGATAATTTTGTCCAATAAAATCGATATAGGCCGATACCGTATTGGTTTCGTATCAGTTTTGCATGTTGTCAATACCCGTTCCGATACCGTGCACTAAAACCATGGTCTCAATGGAGACAAAAATGAACCATGCATCCTTGATTGATGACCAATGGAATAATTCATGGGGAATCCTGATCCGAGGTTTCCCATGAAAAGGGATGTAGCCATGGAGCTTTTGCTTCTTCTGATCCCTTTGTTTCAATTCCACCATTCTGGCTCCTGCCTTTGTCCATGTACTTCATCTTGTTCTGCTCAGTCGGCCATAATCTACATTTTGCATGGAGGATATTTACTCAACAACACCAATTTGCTCTACTCATAAAGTGAAAGATTTGGAAGAATGAGGGACGTTTAAGTTCAAAACTGAGTTAGAGAGAAAGATGAAGGACGAAATGTGTCTCTTTCTAGTGATGGAAAGAATGAGAGAAAATGATTGGGATTCGGAAAAAAAGTCTCATACTTCACTGAGCTGAATAAATCGGCCTCTTGCTCTGATTATACCTCATATTTCTCCATATTCTTTTTAGGCACCCACTCTCTTGGAGAAGACGTCTGCCACCCTTGCCCGTTGTTTGGCGTCAATAGGTTTAGGATCATTCAAAACATCAGCAGCAAAGGCCGGTACATAAACCATGCCCCTTGACAATGGGTTAGGGCTTCTCAGCATATTTGCAACCTCTATCTTTTATAAGACCGATCTTTCTTCGCCTTCCAACCGGTCCCGTTAAATCCAAATCCCAGGTTCTTATCCAATTCTTGTTGGATCCTGGTTCCCAGACATACTTTATTTGCTCCGGGTCAAGACATCTTTTTAGTGACCAACATCGTTTGTGTTTTACGACTGGCAGCGGGTTGTGCCTGCATAATGGTCACGCAACAAGGGGTTAATCCGATGTTCGAGTTTGGATTTTCCAACTGTTTCGTCCTCTTGTCTTGATTTCGGGGTTGATTACTGATCAAACGGTGTTCGCACCCTTTTCGATAACTTAACTTCAATTCATCTGCCGTTATCAGCCGAAGTGAGACTCTTCTAAGTGGGTTTGGCCGGTCAGGTTTGAAATTCTCCGTACGGCGTGTTTCGAGACACCTGAGCCGTTTCAGGGGTCTTGCGCCTTTGTTCGTTCATTATCCATGGCGGAGCAAGATGTAACCCCTCCAACAATAGGGAAACTCGGTTGGGCCATAGAAGAACGTTGATGCCCCTGATTGAATTTTGGTAAAGAATGATTGACAAAATCGAATCACTCTGTTGTGGAGCAACAGTCTTGCCCCTTGTTTGTTCATTACCCTTCTTGGTGGAACAAGAGGTAATCTCTCCAACAATAGGGAAACTTAGTTGGGCCATAGTGGAACGTTGATGCCCCTAATTGAATATATGATTTGATAATTGTCAAAAATTACTTTGTTGTGGCGTGGGACAGCAAGCATGGGCCATCCCAATCCCATGGATGGTTGTTGGCCAAAATCATTCTGTTGTGGTAAAATAAATGGAGGCAACTCAGCCTTGCCTCGAACTAGAGCCTCCACTTGCTCTAACTGACGATTCTGAATTTCGTTAGAGGAGGCTAACGGTGCCTTTAAGTATCGATACAGGCTATGCCTCATAGGTGGCATTAAATTATGCATTTAGTAGTTATTTGCTCGGGGCGTATCTCCGCACATGCTCTGAGCTGTGTTTCAAGTTGAATAATTTTCTTTGCCATAACGTCTTAATCAGAGTGTCCCATCGGACATGTCAAAAATTGTTTGGTAAATTTTCTGGATCATTCAAACAATTGGTGAACCGTAAGATCGATCAACCTTAACAAATAATGATAGTGAAGAGCACCGGTGTGCCAGAGTCTTCAAGACCCAATGTAAAAGAAGTTTGCATTTCTGACTTCTATCAAGCTATGTAGATTACCCTCTTGCCTCGATTGTTCCAAGGACTTCTTGAAATAAAAGTCCAAATTGCAATGAACTTAGGAAAAGGGAAAATCACAGAGAGATGATAGTGGAATAAGAAATCGAAATCTTCTATTAATTTCTGAAAAAAATTACATTCAAAGGAGGTACCACTAATACAGAGGACTATAGAAGAACTTGATAAGGGAAGAAAGGAAGAATGATCACAAGGATTTGGGGGAGAAAGAGAGAGAATGACCACAAGGACCTCAGGGAGAAAGAGAGTTACACTAAGAAATGTAAATTGTAGAAAATAAAAGATAAGTAAGTTGCAAGTTTGTTTGTTGATCGAGAGATGAAATTCTGGTTTTTATGAACATTCTTGGTACCTTCAAGTGGTTCCTAGCAGTTTTTTCCAGCCATTTGCATTAGAATTTGAATTTGAATTTGAATTTGAATTTGAACATCCTAAGCGGTTAAGTAACTACCCACAAAATCCTATCTTACATAACCACCTTCCCACTTTCTTTTTCAAATTCAAAAGGGACCCTTGCATGACACATGCACTGCACGATCTTAAAGTATACGTGGTATAATCTTGGTGTAAAAATAGGGTGTAAACACCAATTGAATTTGACTGCTAACCAACATGCAGGTAATAATAACTAATGTGTTGGAATGGCTTCCAGAACTGTTTGGTGCCAGAAACCCACCTTCATCTTATACATGGATAGAAACGTAAGTACCCTAATGTAGTACTTTAATTTGGACCACATTGACACCACATTGTTGGCATTGTTCATGCTGAAAATTGCCTTTAAGAAATATATAAGAATATCAAAGATCAAAGAAAGTTTCTTGTATTTCTTGTTGTCCAAGGAAAAATCAAACAACTTTACATTTGATTATTTTGTTTTTTATTTTCCTTAAATCTGCAAATCAGCAAAAGAAAAATGGTTGAATAGGAAAGGCATCTAAATTTTAGATTAATGTATGGATATAGCTGGTTCCACTGGTATCAATTCCTCCAGCAAAATTGTTGTCAGGGCCTAAGTTTGAGTTTTCTGACCTTCACCTTGTGTCAAATAACATCACCTCCCTTTCCTCCCCTGTCTAGTAATAGAACCCACAGCATATTTTTTTTCCCGCTTTTTGGATAAGCCCCAAGGAGAGTTGAACTTGTGACCTCTCAATCAATTGTGAGGTTTTGATCCTTGCCAACTGAACTACCCACTTGGGGTTATTTATTAGATCACCCAGGCATGGTGTTGTAATGTAGTAGAACCCCTTTACTCTAGATCCAAAACCAGAAAATAAGTCTCTAGCAAACATTTCCACCTCTTTGTTTCTATTCAAGAGTTCATGGAGGCCTGGATGTCTTCCAGCGTTCGACCCTTGGTCTCTGGTACTACCTTGAAGATGAATATGAGAGCCATCGCACAAATGGCAGCATAAAAGAAGAATGTACCTGAAATCACACAAAGTCCCCAGGCTCTGATCATCAATATGGTGACACTAACATGCACCATTGGAGAACACAAGTCATATTGTTAAGCAAACATTTCCAAACTGCATTTTATGTTTTTCCCACTAAGGAGATCTTACCATAAGAGCTCCAGGTCACAAGAAGATTGAAAGTATAGGAGGTCACCCAAGACCCAAGCCAGTTCACCAGGGTCACTAAACTTCCAGCAGTTCCTTTTACATTTATCGGGAATATCTGTACAGAAAACAGCCCATATAAGAGTTGTTATTTTGTGATTCAATACTTTCTGTGGTATGATTTTGATTGGGATAACTCACCTCTGACATTACAACCCAAGGAACTGCCCCCATTCCCACTGAGAAGGAGCCTATGTATAACTTGTTTCAATGAACAAAATTAAGATGAGTTATTTCAGGAACCAAAAAAATCATGCCATTAAAATGTCACTGTGAGTTGAAAAACAAATACAGATAAGAATTTCAGTATTTGGTATTTAGTTACCAGGACACCAGCGAGTGCAAGTATTGGAACCGATTTGGGAAAATATTGGAAGGTCTGGTTCAGAAACAAAAATGTGTCAAGTGAAATTGGAAGAGGAAAAGAAGTTATTTAGGATTTTGAATTAGATAAATTACCTTGAAATAGAATGACATCGCAATCAATAAGCTGCCTGCAAGTAAGCCTGATGCAGAAACCTGAAATGGTAGATCATGGTGTTATTTCCATCCAAGAATACAAATGTGCTATGGAACTTTAGAAATGAATGAAAAGATTCAAAACATACTCAGTGCCTACCATCAAAAGAGGTCTTCTTCCAGCTCTGTCGATTAAAGTTGCACCCACTGCAGTCACCACAACCTGGAGTATAGGGGCAAAGACTAGGACACGATCACCAACATAAATTTAGAATATGAAGACATATGTTTCAAGGGCAAAGAGGATGAGAACCTGAAGAAGAGCATAAAGTATGTTTCCAACATTGGGAGGAAATCCTGAGACCACAGATAGGGAAAACAGTAAGCATATGTTTATTTCATTCATAAAGCACAAGTAGGAACAATCACTAGGAATGGCCTTTCACCTGCAGAAACGAAAATTTGGCTTGCATAGAACACTATCCCGTTAATTCCACCAAATTGTTGAAACACCATTAATCCAACTCCAACCTAGTTGCAATGTAGTAAAAGATGAGATGAAAAAAATAATAATAATATAAACCAAAAAAAAGAGCTCCACAGTTCCAAGTGGAGATGCTTACAATCACTGAACGAATATATTTTTTGTGAAACAGGTCAATTATTGTGACTTTTGGAAATTGTTGAAGAGACTCTATGTAATCCTGCACCAGGAAGAAAATTGCTGATTGTCACATCTGTACCTCGTATTGGTATTTTGTAGTATTAGATTTTGAAGTTCAAAACACCTGGATTTCTGCCTCCTCTTGAGAAATATTAGCATTCTGTCCACGAAGTGCTCTGAGTGCAGCTTCAAACTCTCTCTGGTGGCCAACCTTGGCCTGCAGCATGGTTATGTATATCTCTCTCATGCTCAATCTAATTTTCCTAGTTTTTAAAAGAAAAGTATTATTACTTTCATCAGGCTTACCAGCCATCTGGGGGACTCTGGGATGAAACAGAGGCCAACAAGTAGAATGATACATGGAACAATTCCTGCAAGTAAATTCAAATTTCCCATCAATAGCTGGTGAGATCTCCGAAATATTAAATCTTCAATGAAAGATACTTGTAAAGAAACTGGAAATTACCCGTTAGAGCCAGTATCCGCCAATTTACGAATGCTCCCACTGTGAATGCAACAGATATCCCAATTACTATCAGGAGCTGCAAGATGACACCAAACCCCACATATTAACATTTCTATCAGTTTACCACTTTTCCTCTTTCACCCTAATTACAAAGAAAAGTTCTGTGCCAACTTTCTTCCACCTGATTTGCCGTTGCTAATGCTCCTCGAAGGTTTTTAGGAGCAATTTCAGATATAAATACTGGGACCTGTACAATTATCATAAAAGTAGGAGGAGTTGGCATGCATAAAACTGTATCCATTAGTACATATCTTGAAGAGAAGCTTCTAAAGAGACAGAAACATACCACGTAAGAAAGAATGCCAATGCCATATCCCATTATAAATCTTCCAAGATCGAGCAATATGGCTCCCTTCAATAAGAATCAGAGAGGTAATGGGGTTGATTTATCCAAATATAGAGCTGAAAATTCTCGTGTCAAAATGGAAAGAAGCCGAGATAGTACAAACCGTAGCAAAATAGACTGCAAGCCATCCTATGATGCATATTGTTGATGCGAGCCTCATTGCCTACTTCAATGAGTAAAGCCACCCAAGTTAGTTCACTGATTGTTTAAGATAGAGGAAGCATGGCTCAGAAAAGCTAAATGTTCATATTGAAAAATCTCATTACAGTATCTCCCTCATTACCCCTTTACGACCAAAGAAATCAGCAATACGACCACTTGAAATGGCACCGATCATTGCACCAATATTAAGTATAGATCCAAAAACTGAGTACTGCATGGTAAATCAAAGGAAGAAATATTATTTTCCTGCTAACTTTGGGGAGGAATGTAAAGATATCTTTTCTATTACAACTCTGGGAGGGGTTGATATATCAGTAGTTTTAAGAGAGCGACAGATATACAAATATGTGAAATGCATTAGACAATCTTCCCATACCAAGATGTTTTAGTGCTAGCTTCATATGATGCATTGAGAAATCTCATTCTTCAGTGCCTGGAAAACTTTACAATTTCTTTTTTTCCCATGAACTGATGGTATAAACCATGATTTGATCATACGAGTCTTCCAATTTTTGAAATACACTTGAAATATCATTTCAAACATGGAGGAATGCAAATTTGATCTTAAAATATATGCTTCTTGCACGCTTGTGTCTAATATAAACAGATCACTGAACCAATCAAGCATGAGATCAGACCTCAGCTAAAGATAGGCCAATATCATCCATGATACCAAACTGGGTAGGTGCAGAATATCCAACCTGCAAAGCCCACAAGTGATAATCAATAAAAACAACCAAAAATATAACCAGGCGAGAAAAAATAAAAAAGACATACAGCAATCGTTAGATAATAAAGAAAGAAAGAAAGAAAGAATACTTACGCATGAGCCAAATTCAAAAGCCCCAAAGACCGAAACAAATGTGCTGAGACAAACCATCCACATCCCGTCACTGTGAATCTCAAGCAGTTCATCATCCTTTTGCTGCACGATAAGCGGCTCTGATGTATTGTCAGTCTCTAAGTTTTGGTTGGTGGCCATTGCCTTCCCCTGTTCTTCCAAACATTAAAAATGCAGAAACAAACAAAGACAACGAATTAAACAAACAAATTTATTGACTTTAATCACTTTTTATGTTCTCATTATCTCATACAGAGTGGGAGTGAGAGATAAGAATAAAAGTGGAATTAGATCCTTGCGGGAATCACGGGTAGTCCATCTTTGGGTCCTCTTGCTCTACGTACCTGGTTGATACAATGTAGACTGCAATTAAAAAGTTTGAACTTTGACAGAAGAACGTTCTTTCTTTCGTAGAAGCTCAAACCGCAATGCCCAGCACTGTTGTTAAAGAAAGGAAGGAAGAAGGAACAAAATTTTGAGCAGGGTAGGATCAAAGTGAACTTAAACAATATGGGAGTAGTCAGTAAAGAGAGATTAATAATAGATGGAACAGCCGAGGTTTAAGGGTAATTAATTGAATGAGAGAGAGAAAGAGAGAGAGAGGTGGGTGGTGGAGAATCAAGAAGGACGAGGATGGATTTGTTCTTCCTTGAAACTGGGACAGGATGAGGTAATCAGTAATCGGTGGAGTTGAGATCCAGCTAATTAAAACTTTCTTAGCCACTTACGAAGACGGGTGTCGAGTTTGGAGTTGAACGTGCTTGAACCGAGTCAATCGAGTGATTATGACTCAGAGAGCTAATTGAGACGACAGAGATGAGGGATTTAAGAAAATGTTACTGTAATTCTTAATAATGGATTGCCATACCTGATAACTGATATATAATTTGATCACTGATCAAGCCAAAATCTACAAAACCCAATTTTTGTAGATCCATCAATTGAGAAAAAAATTACATTGCGTCTTATAGATTGCATCAATTGGGTGAAGGCGATTGTTATACCATACTTTCCACTTTAAATCATGAACGTACACGTGGACTCGAGAGGAGATGTGACTTGGAAGGCACGCCTACAAAGTCCCACGCGTGTAACAGTTGTGGGGGATGGCGGTTAGCGACCCCCTTGAGAGAAAAACTCCCACGTGGACCTGGAATCCCGGAGACGAAGGGGGACCACATCCCGAACCAAAGCACCAAAAAACCGTGCAACGAAAAAAGACCACGGCTAACGAAGAATGGGCTACTGCAGATCTCCACCAACTATATAAATACTGGGTGAGCCCCTCATGAGGGAGGACAATTTTTTCTGTAATAATCAATAAAGAGAATGTAGTATTCCAAGGCTGGTTTTCTGTATTTCTTTGTTTCCATCATTTTCCATATTTTTTCAATCTTCTATAACAGTTTAAGAACTGTGTTTGTAACGAGGATTCTCTCCAGCAGAAATTCTTGTACAACATTTGGCGCCGTCTGTGGGAACTGGAGACAAAAATCTGCGAAGATCCCACCATGACAAACACGAGAAATCAGGTAAGGGTCACACGATCCATGGCTGTTGTTGCTCCTGCTGCTATTCCCCCTCTGGGACCTTCAGTCGCCGGTCTGGGAGGAGCTCCACCGGCAATTCCCCATCAAGAAGTGCAAAATCATATCTTAGAAGATCCGGAACCATCGCATTTAGCTGAATCGCAGCCAAGATTTCCAAGAGATCCACCGCGTTATGTGACGGTGGAGCAGTTCGACGCAATGCAGACTCGCTGGGATGATAAGATCGAACAAATGTTGGAAATGCAATGCGGCCTTCTGCAGGGGATTCCTGTACCCCCACCTCCATTATTGAACAGAGAAAGATCTTATTCTCCATAACTCAGCGAGAACCACAGCAACGCAAATAATATTCGACAGAAGAACAGAGAGATATCAGGAGCCGCCAAGAATCAGGATTCACATATGACAAAGATTGAGCAAGCCTTGAACGATAAAGTCCTGGAACTCCAAGATTAGCTACAAGAAGTCATAAAGGGAAAGAACCCGGCCTTAATCCACAATTTCCACTTCACAACAGATCTTGCATTTACCGATGAGGTGCGGTCTGAACCTCTCCCAAAAGGCTTCAAGATTCCAACTATAGAACAATACACCGGCATTACCGACCCAGAGGATCACTTGAAAACTTTCAAGTCTCTCCTGTTCTTCCAAGGCGCGTCAGATGCTATAATGTGCAGAGCCTTCCCCTCCACTCTGAAAGAGGCAGCGCGTCAATGGTTTTCCCGTCTTCCACCACGATCTCTCTCTAATTTCACTGACGTAGGCCGGGCATTCCTGGCTCACTTTGTGAGCAGCAGGGTACACAAGAAGACAGCCACCAATCTTTTGGCTATAAAGCAGCAGCCGGAAGAGTCCATAAGAAGTTTTCTTACAAGATTTAACAAAGAAGCCCTGCAGGTCCAAAACTTGGATCCAATGGTGAAGTTTCAAGCTCTGCGAAGTGGAGTCAAAGATATCGAGTTGAAAAAGTCATTAATCATGGACGAACCAGGAGATATGTATGAATTATTCTCGAGGTGTGAAAAGTATATCAACCTGGCTGAAGTCCTTGCGGTAGAGAGAGAAGATAAAACTGAGAAGAAAACTCAAGGGAAGAAGGAAGAAATCCCCCATGAGTCCGGCGTGAAGCGCAACCGAGATGATGAGGATAGAAAGAAAAGGAGAGATGATAGGAAAGCTTGGGTTCCTAGGGTCGTAGATCGAGAATCCGAGCCAAAATATACGACCCTGACTCACCTTCGGGAACATATCTTAAACGAGATCAAAGATCAGGCCACACTACGCTGGCCAGCCAAAATGGTCAAGCTAGCCCATGAGCGCAACAAGAATAAGTACTGCCGATTTCACTAAGATCATGGTCACGATACCGAGGAATGCAGACAGTTGAAGGACGAGATAGAGGCGCTTATCCAGAGGGGACATCTTGGTCGATTCGTCAAGAAAGAGATGAGTGGCCGAAGGACGGACTATCAAACTCGGGAACCCAAGAGAAGGCAAAGGTCAACCCCCAAGGCCGATAAAGAAGAAGTTTCCCGAGGTAAAAACCACACTGAGAATGCACCCTTGAGAGAGATCACCACTATATTTAGTGGACCTGGCTTTGGGGGAGAAACCTCAAACTCCCGAAGGCAACATGCGCGGAATGTGCTGCAAACCAAGACTATACTCAAGAAGAGGAAAACCAGCTGCCAAATAACATTCTCTGTCAAAGACCTGGCAGATATACAGACGCCCCATGATGATGCTCTAGTGATCAAGATGGTGATCGCCAACTGCACAGTAGGGCGGATCTTGGTAGACAATGGGAGTTCGGTAGACATCCTATATTATGATGCCTTTGAAAAGATATTCCTGAAATCTGAGATGCTGAAAAGAGTAGAATCCCCTCTCTATGGGTTCAATGGAGCCCCGGTCCAAGTTGAAGGATCGATCGAGCTATTGGTCACAGTGGGGACAAAACCCAAGCTCTCTACCGTGATGATGAACTTTTTGGTGGTAAAGGTGAATTCCGCACATAACGGGATATTGGGACGCCCTGGTCTCAATGCTCTACAGGCAGTGGTTTCAACTCCCCATTTAGTCATGAAATTCCTGACTGATCAAGGGATTGGGGAGTGTCGAGGAAGTCAAGTGGCGGCCCGTCGTTGCTACGAAGGATATCTGAGGGTCAGGGGAAGGAGCCGCAAATGAACCTAATCCATTTGGATGATAATCGAGATATCAAACAGCCAGAAAGAAGTGAACTAGCTAAGGACCTGGCTCCAGTGGAGATAGTAGAAGGAGATGCCATGCGCCTTGTCCAGATAGACGCCAACCTGACCGGTGAAAGGAGAACCGACCTCATAAACTTCCTGAGAGCTAATGCGGATGTATTCGCCTGGTCTGCCACTGACATGCCGGGGATAGACAGAAAGATAGCTGAACACAAGCTCAGCGTCTACCCCAATGCCAAACCAGTATTCCAGAAGAGAAGAACCTTTGCGCCAGAACGACAAGAGAAAGTGATTGAAGAAGTAACCAAGCTACTTGATGCAGGCTTTATTGAGGAAGCCATTTATCCGGAATGGCTCTCAAATGTTGTAATGGTCCCCAAGTCCAATGGCAAGTGGCGCATGTGTATTGATTTTACCAATTTGAATAAAGCTTGTCCTAAAGACTACTACCCTTTGTCTCGCATTGATTTATTGATAAACGCCACAGCAAGCCATGAAGTACTTTCTTTTATGGATGCCTATTCAGGGTATAATCAAATCAGGATGTATGAGCCCGATATATTAAAAACTTTATTCATCACGGGTAGAGATACATATTGTTACATCTGCATGCCCTTTGGACTGAAGAATGCAGGAGCCTCCTACCAACGCTTGATGAATTACCTTTTTAGACACCAAATTGGCAAGAACGTGGAAGTTTATGTAGATGATATGCTTGTGAAAAGCCTGAAAGCACGAGGCCACATCATAGATCTAAGCGAGACGTTCTAAGTCCTAAGAGAAAGCAAGATGAGGTTAAACCCAGCCAAGTGCGCTTTTGGAGTCACATCTGGGAAGTTCCTCGGTTTCATGGTCTTAAGAAGAGGAATCGAAGCAAATCCGACCAAGATTAAGACTATACTGGAGATGCATCCACCAGGAAGAGTCAAAGAATTGTAGGAACTTACAGGAAGAGTTGCGACGCTCGAAAGATTTATCTCAACCGCGGGGAACCTGATGTCTACCCTTCTTGAAGACTCTCAAGAGTTAAGCAGAAGAGCGGGGGGCCAAAGGGCTCAAACTTACCTTCGAATGGACCGAGGAATGCCAGATAGCCTTTATTGAACTAAAAAGGTATTTAGCACAACCACCTCTTCTAGCCAAGCCTGAACCAGGGGATATACTGCAATTGTATCTGGCTATCTCCGCTGTTGCAATTAGCGCCATTCTGGTCAAAGAAGACGGGCGAACTCAGAAACCGATATATTATGTCAGCAAAGTCCTCCTAGATGCTGAAACTAGATATAGCAGTGTGGAGAAGTATGCATACGCTTTGGTTATGGCGGCTAGAAAATTAAGGCCCTATTTTTAAGCTTATACCATTGAAGTGCTTACCAATCAACCTTTGAAGAAGATATTGGCTAAGCCAGACCACTCAGGAAGACTAGTAGCGTGGTGCGTGGAGTTAGGGGAATTTGACATCCATTACAAGCCTCGAACTGCAATAAAAGCTCAGGCCTTGGCAGATTTTATGGTAGAATGTACACTTCCCGATGAGGAAATCACTACCATCACGGAACCCGAGGAGACAATGGAAGAATGGACGCTATATGTGGACGGTTCATCCAGCGTGCAAGGATGTGGGGCAGGTTTGATACTAACCAGCCCCGGAGGATTTATTGTGCAATACGCGCTAAGATTTGAATTCCAAGCCACTAATAATGGGGCAGAATACAAAGCTCTGATTGCAGGATTGAAGCTGGCACAAAGTTTAATGGTGAAGCGTATTACTATACACAGTGATTCACAGCTGATAGTTAATCAAGTCAAAGGGGAATATGATGCTAAAGAAACACGGATGGCCCAATATTTGAGAAGGGTTCAGGAGTTGATCACGCACTTCAATCATTTTGAGATATTATAAATACCATGGGCACAAATGCATCAGCAGACGTACTCTCAAGACTTGCCACCTCGGATTTTCAAGATTTGGGCGAAATCGTGTATCTAGATATACTAATCTCCCCGAGCATAGCACAATCTGAAGAAGTATTATCGGTGGAGACAGAACATTCCTGGATGGATCCATTAATCAACTACCTCTAGGAGGGCATATTACCCACCGATAAAGAAGAAGCTAAGAATGTCAGGATGAGGGCCGCCCGATATACAATGATAGAAGGAACGTTATATAAGAAGGCATTTGCAATGCCCTATCTAAAATGTCTCCGACCATCAGAAGCAGAATATGTACTTTGGGAGATACACACAGGCATTTGCAGACAACACTTGGGGGGCATAACACTAGCCCACAAGGTCATTAGACAAGGATACTTTTGGCCATATCTCCGCAAAGAAGCATTAAGTTTTGTTTGCAAGTGCCTGAAATGTCAAAAATTTGCACCGATCGTGCGTCAACCAGCTACCGAGCTCACTTCCATATCTAGTCCCTTACCCTTCGTACAGTGGGGAATGGATATTTTGGGGCCATTTCCTAAAGTGTCGAGGGGCAGACAGTTTGTGATAGTAGTTGTGGATTATTTTACAAAGTGGGTGGAAGCAGAGGCCTTAGCCACCATTTCTGTTGTAAAAATTTAGAAATTCTTCCTTCACTCCATTATCTATCGATATGGGATACCGAGGATTCTTATTACCGACAACGAAAAGCAGTTTAAGAAAAAATTCAAAGAATTCAGTGATCAGTACGAGATTCAGCTAAGAAAGACATCGATAGCACATCCCTAGTCGAACGGATTAGCGGAGGCAGTAAACAAAATATTACTAGATGGGATAAAGAAAAAGTTGGAAAATGCAAAAGGGTTGTGGGTGGAAGAACTACCCAATATTCTGTGGGCATACCGAATAACTACAAGATTAAGCACGGGAGAAACACCCTTTATGCTCACATATGGTACAGAAGCCGTACTTCCAGTGGAAATCGGAGAAATTTCATTTAGAGTCCAGTCATATAACCCCAAGGACAACGATGAACAGTTGAGGGCAAACCTGGATCTATTAGAAGAAATCTGAGAGACAGCACGGTTAAAGAATGCAATGCATCAACAGCGCACAACGCGTTATTACAACAAGAAACTAAAGAGCAAAAAGTTTCATCCAGGGGATTTGGTATTTCGCAAGATTGAAGCCTCAGATCAGAGATCAATGGGAAAGTTGCCACCAAACTGGGAAGGACCGTATAGAATCTTCAAACGAGTAGCTCCTGGGGCGTATCATTTGGAAACCTTAGAAGGGACATACATACCTCGGTCTTGGAATGCTGAAAACTTACGAAAATTTTATCAGTAAAAGGTCAGCTTACCAATGACGTTAAACTACAACTTTTGTAAATCTGTCATGATTCTCAATGGAATAAAGTGAAATACAAGTCGACAATGAGAATACAAAGTTTCCTACAAATGGTGAGCTGAGGAGCATAACATGATCAGTGGGCATATTGTTCCCCAAAGAAATGATGGTCATCCGACCATAATGATGAGTTGCACCATAGGGGCGCTTCCCCAAAGAAATGATGGTCATCCAACCATAATGATGAGTTGCACCATAGGGGTGTTTCCCCAAAGAAATGATGGTCATCCGACCATAATGGTGAGTTGCACCATAGGGGCGCTTTCCCAAAGAAATGATGGTCATCCGACTATAATGGTGAGTTGCACCATAGGGGCGCTTTCCCAAAGAAATGATGGTCATCCGACTATAATGGTGAGTTGCACCATAGGGGCGCTTCCCCAAAGAAATGATGGTCATCTAACCATAATGGTGAGTTGCACCATAGGGGCGTTTTCCTAAAGAAATAATGGTCATCCGACCATAATGGTGAGTTACACCATAGGGGCATTTCCCCAAAGAAATAATGGTCATCCTGGCAAATCGTATCACAGAAGCACTACTAAAAACCGAGGAAAGACAAGAATCGTAGAAGTGCTACAGCGAAACTGAGGTGAGATAAGATAAAGTATCAACCACAAAGGACATCAGTGAAAATAAGAGTTTGCTTCGAAGAAAAGGAGGAGCATACAAAGAAAGCAGAATAAAGTAAAGCAGTCTCTTTATTAAATATTCAATGCAATATTACAAGTATGAATTTACAAGCTCTATGAAAAAGCCATTACATTCCTTAAACATTAGAGAGCAACGAAGACGATAAATACATCTCATCTCGGAAGCAAATCCATCGAGGAAGAAACCTGGCCACTTTAATGCACAATCACACCGCCAGGAGATTATGTATAGGGGGAACCCGTGCAGAAAAGAACCGAGGAAGATCGAACATCAATAGTCCGAATAGAAGAAATATATATCCACCTCGGTGATCAATGCCAAGCTCGATGCTGGACAAATGGCACCAGCTGCTCCAGACACCCCCTGAGAATCCAAAGAAGACAACATCGCTAGGAGCGATTCACTCCCGAGCATGGTGAAGGAAACCAAAATACCCCTGTTCCTACTCCTCTCAAACCAGTGATGGAAAGAAACCGAAAAATCCTGGGAGAAAACAAAGGCATTTAGGGTCCTCAGCAGCTTGCAAGATCCACGCCATCGATCACCAAATATGTTAACAGTGAAGATCAACCGCAAGAAGTCTCCTAAGGATTCTCTACCTCTCCAGAACACCCTTCCTTCTTCGAAAAGAAAGAGAAAGGGAGATATCACAAAGAGGTACCACCACACCCTAACAACTCAAAAGACGCTGCATGTCGATTGAGGATTAAAGTTGTGATGAAAAATGTCGATTGAAGATTGAGGCCAAAAGAAAAACTTCTGTAAGGTAAGAATCCTAGGGTTTATGTCCTTCATGTGTGGGAGAACTTCCATGATCAAGATGGTACTGAAGATATAGAATCTCTGTGAGATGGCGATAACAACAGCAAAGCAGAGCCATTAAAGAGTAAGAATTTCTTCTCTAAGACTGAAGACATTGGAAAAAATCTTCCACTATATATAAGGCAAGGCGACGGTTTGAGATAAAAGAGCAATTTAATAAGACAGCTATCCCACGTTCAAAGAAGTTACGCTTCAAGCCAAGTGGTCCAATCCTAATGAGTCTGTACTACTCTCATTACTAGAAAGGGTGTGATTTCCAAAACAACGATTCAGTTCGCCCAACAGTTCTGATAAGTATAAAGCTATGAAAAGCGCCGGTTAAATAGGGAAAGCAATAAATGAAAGCTCATCAAATCTGCCAAAAATCTTGAAAAAGTGAGATATCCTTTAGTAGGGACCACAATGCCAAAATGAAGTGCAAGCGCCATCAGAAGCCAGAGAAATAATACAAGGTACGCAAAATATCACTGTATTTTCGGTGATCTATACATATAATTACAAATATCTGAGACGCCACAACATCTAGGAGTTTAGCTCGGGACCCGGTGGAATAGGGGGCAAAGGCCCAGGAACATTCTGCAGGGGAGGAAATGTAGGAAGGGCTATAGACAAAGGGTTAAGCATTACCTCTTGAATAGGAATTTGAAAATCCAACCGTATTTCTATCTTGTCCCATTCAATATCTGGGATAACATCCTTTAACTGAAGGAACAACCGATGAGCTCCTTCTCTCTCCTTCTCCCTACAAAAATGTTCGAAGGCTGGGGAATCAAGTATATGAGTAATTGTCAGGTTTGCAGCAGCCCGTCTTTCAGCCCATACATAATCACCAATGTTATCCACAATATCCCAAGCATAGTCTAGCCTTGCTGCCAAATCATCCTCCCGACGTTCCAGAGCCTGAAATATCTCCAATTCCTTTTTTAATTTTTTCAGCTCTTCCTTTAGCTCCTTAGATTCCGCTTGTAACCCGGAGTGACGCTTCGCCAGAACAATATTGGCACGACTCAATATTTCCACTTGAGACTCTAGCTCCTTCTCACACTTTGAGATTACCCGAGGTAACGTATTCAATGAAGAGACAAGCTCCTAAGTAAAGGAATAAGCAAATTATGACAAAACCCGATATATAAATATAGTGAATAAACAAGTAGAAAGGAAAAAACTGACGGAAAAAATTTAAAATCCTTTCATTGAATCATAAAAACAAGAAAGAAAAACATTAAAAATGTTAAACATTAGAAGTATCATCAGGGATTTCGGTGGGGGTAGAAAGATTAAAGGTGGGGGAGGGAGTACTCATCCCTCCTTCAACAAAGGGTTCTGACTGTTGTTCGGGAGCAACATTCATAGCAGTAACAATAGTCACCTCAATAGCGTCACCACTCGTAATCACATTAGAACCAACCCTGGTCCCTGGATCCATAGTTTTTGGAGGAACATGCTGAGGAATTTGGGAAGAGGAAAGTGGAACATCTAGCTGCCCTACTGAGGAACCAGGCCTGAAAGTATCAAATTCTAATTGCTCGATCATCACATCGATTTCTTGAATCCCCTTAAACTTAAAATCGGGTTATCTTTCTCTCACTTGCTTCCACAACGAATAAGCAGTATTCATTAAAGTTAAGGAAGCAGTCCCTTTATGCATCTCCTGACATGCCTCTGAAAGAAGATATTCTTCGACAGCTTGAGGTTTAGCTGTAGACATTTACTTTTTCATTTCATCAATCTCAGCCTGCTTGTCATCAAGTGCCTTTTTCTTTCTATCTATCCTCTTCCTCTCCTTCTTAAGAGCATTTTTTGAAGAACTAGTCGACGCCTCGGCCGATTTCAACTTCTCTTGAACTCCTGATAATGATTTTTCAGTAGAATCCTTCTCAGCTTTCGCTGTTTTCAACTCATCATTTAAATGAATTCGTTCACTCTCAGAATACTCGAGAGACCTCCTCATCACTATCAGATCTTCCTCTGATTTTTTATATACATCAGCCACGCTCCTCCTACGTAGCACCAACTCAAAAAGATAACCCAACGCCTGAATGACACCAAACCGAGGTCAGAAAATATATATATATAGAAAATAAGGAGGAAAAGAATAGAACAGAAAGCTCACCTCATAACTTCGAGCAAAAGCAGACTGCTCTTGCAACACGTCAGGCATCCCAGAAAGTAAAACTTGATCCTCCGGAGCGATGCCTTTCAAAACCCACTCCTCGGAAGCAGCAAGATCACCAACCGCCTTTTGATCCTAAGCAATGGACCATTCTGGGATGAACACTCCAATGTCTACTTTCTCTTTACCTATATCCTTCCTAAGAACATTAGGGAGGTCGGTAGGTACGATGGAAGACCCACCAGCATGATGATCAGTTAACCTTGTGGAGGATCCAACCTCTTAGGGGATTGGCTCCACAGTGAGATTGCCTCCTTCCTATGGGGAGAGACCCTCAACCTCGGTATTTCGAGAGGATGCAGGAGAAGGTCTTAGTAGCCCTTTCTTGGAATGACCCTTATCTCCCGAGGAGGAAGACGCTTTTCTTTTCCTACCCACACTCACCTCTGGAGGTTCAAAAACCTGGTTCCCATCAATGCGAAGATCTTTCTCCACTATGTGGCTAGTCAAAGAGTCCAAACCAAAGTTCACTGCAACATACACAAAAAAAAATAATATATCACAAATAAGTATAAACTAAGACAAGATAAATCCTCATCTATTATTCGTAAAACCTCCATTCCCGAGGTACTCACCCAATTCTAGCTCACCCATATCTTGTAAATCAACGGTTTCACCCTTGATCAACAGAATCTAAGGGAATAATCTTGTTCCCCTTTCCAGTACTGGGGAAACCCCAGTTAGTAGGGCACCCCAGACTTGTATGGACTGCCCAGAAAAATCGTTGCTTCCAGCCATGGTTAGATGTTGGAAAAGACCCAATAATAGGGACACCACCACGCTGGCGAAAATAATATCATCTGGGGTGGGTACTCACATGATTTAGGGTGAAGCATTTTATAAACAAACTTACAGAAATCTGTCTCTCCAATCGAAGACACTTGATCTGGAAAGCCCCAATACTTCTCCAACCATTAGGGACCAATTAGCAAGGAGAAATTTGATAATGCCTAAGAAGACGTCCTACAAAAATGGAGAGCGGATATTGAAGGCCAGCCTCGAAGGCATCCAAAAGAAGACCCACTTCCCCACGACGGGGTCGATTCAGCCTTTCTTCGGAAGAAAGAACTCTTAGTTCAATATCTTCCGAGATCCCGTAAACACCATGGATCTCCATGAGATTAAAATCGAAGATAACAGAAGAAATCTCACCCACACCTTTCCCAATAGTAGGATCCAGTTGTGGTTGTTTAATCCGATAACCTCTCCTTCCTAATTGTCTCATAGAATCCAAGGTAGAAACATTAGTTGGAATCTCGAAAACATTCCTAGGTGTAAATATTGAAACCCTAGAGATCGATTCTTCTGGTAAAGATGCGGGAGAAGACATTCTTTGATTTTCTTCCTGAACAGAACCATAATACAAATTCACGCACTCATCCAACAAAGAAGCAACTTCATCTTTTCCACTCTTGGAATTTTTCCTTTATATTTTTTCATTTTCCTAAATGCAAATAAAAGCAGAAAAAGAACTCAAAATTGAAAGAAAAAGGGGATATATCAAGCGTATACTCACTGGGACCAGAAGAGCCTATGCTTGGAAAGGACATAAGAAGCAGAATAATATCATTGGACTCAGAAAAGCCCTCCAATCGAGAAGGTTCAATAGACAATGAAGTACGGGATTTAGAAAGTCCTTAGAAATCCTCGTAAAACTTTTTGGCTTGGACAGTAAAGAAGATGAAAAGACCTAGACTTAAAAGTAAGAGCATAGGAAAGGTTAGAAGGATCAAAAAAATTGAATTTTATAACTCCCTAATTAAGGCTCTCAAAAGGCGCAAAGGGTTGAATCCATTTTCGGTCCCACGTGTTAAACATAGACCCTTAATATAATATTCAAAATATAAGGTACATTATTTTCATATGGATAAACAATGCATTGAAATTATAAGTAAATTAGTTAAATTTTACCAAGATTGTATTCTCTTCAACTTGACCAAAGCATTTAATAAGGTAAAGAGAATAGGGGACAAATGTTATACCATACTTTCCACTTTAAATCATGAATGTACACGTGGACTCGAGAGGAGATGTGACTTGGAAGGCACGCCTACAAAGTCCCACGCGCGTAACAGTTGTGGGGGATGGCGGTTAGCGACCCCCTTGACAGAAAAACTCCCACGTGGACCTGGAATCTCGGAGATGAAGGGGGACCACATCCCGAACGAAAGTACCAAAAAACCGTGCAATGAAAAAAGACCACGACTAACAAAGAATGGGCTACTGTAGATCCCCACCAACTATATAAATACTGGGCGAGCCCCTCATGAGGGAGGATAATTTTTTCTGTAATAATCAATAAAGAGAATGTAGTATTCCAAGGCTGGTTTTCTGTATTTCTTTGGTTCCATCATTTTCCATATTTTTTCAATCTTCTGTGACAGTTTAAGAACTGTGTTTGTAACGAGGATTCTCTCCAGCAGAAATTCTTGTACAATAGTGATCAACATAGATCCGCGAAAGCGTGGTAGGATCGATTCTATCAATAGAGAATGCTATTAAATTATCTAGAATAACAAGGGAATCGATCGTTACCTAGAGTTCCACAGATACAAAACCTCCAACCGATGATAGCCCTTTCTCAATCGTTCCACGTACTACGCAAAGCTTGGCGTCCCCACACGATTAAGCCAACTCCTCTACACACAAGGGTTCTCAAAACCCAAGCTTTCTCCAAGATCGAACACGAAGAGAGGGAGAGGAAGAGAGAATGGTTCTAGGAAGGTAGTGCAGCCTTTAATGGAAGCTAGGATCGGAGGGGGTGAAAGCACGAAGAATTCGTGTAATGGTCTGATCAATTGGACAAGAAGAGATGGAACTTGCTTAACTCCAATGGAGTCAAGCTCAAAGAGCTATCTTTTACTAATCTTTCAATTTTGGTCTTCCCTCTCACATCTTGCCTTACATATAAGCTAAGATTGAATACAGATATGAAAAAGAAATTCAAATTCAAATCATCAATCACTCCATCATAGGGATAACTGATTGATTACAGATATGGAAGAAATGCAAATCATCAATCACTCCATCATAGGGATAATTGATTGATTACAGATATGGAATAAATTCAAATTCAAATCTCCCATCAATCACCCCATCATATGGATAATTGATTGGAATTGATGGATAATTGATTGGAATTTATTTAGGATTACTTAATTAGGAACTAGAATGATTTTCCTACCCAATCATTCCTTATTGAGTTGCCAATCATCCCTTATTGAGCTACAACAAATCTCCTTGAATGCCTGGGATGATAAGGACTGATGTGGCTTGATTTATCCTTGTGAAGGCTGGCCATGATTAGCCAGCCTCTCTTTGATCCGGGCCGACCTTCGCAGAGCCTTTGGATGACCGAGTGCAACTTCCACCTTGTCAACTTCGTGGCCCAGGGCTGCATCATTCCTTCCAAGTTGAAAAGAATTCGTCCCTGAATTTGATTCATCTTCGTCTGAGTCGCCCAAGTAAGGTGTGAGGTGTTGGACATTGAACACATTAGATGTGCGAAAATGAGAAGGGAGTTTCAAACGATAGGCATTAGGATTAATGCGCTCGACTATTTCAAATGGTCCTGCCTTCTTGTCGTTCAACTTACTATAACTCCCAACGGGTTGACGTTCAGGAGGAAGCAATGCCCACACAAAATCACCAGGTTCAAATATTACTTCTCGTCGCTTCTTATCTACTGCCTCCTTGTAAGAAGCTGATGTGTACTCTAATCGGTGTTGTACATCCTCATGAATTACTTGTAGCTGGGTAATGAGGTCTTCTACTTATAGAGAAGGTTTTCCAAGATTCGGTATTGGAGCAAGGTCCACTGCCATTTTTGGTTTCTGGCCGTACACGATCACGAAGGGGCTGAAACCTGTAGAACGGTTGACTGAACAATTGTAGGCAAACTTGCCTAGAGCCAAGTGACCTTCCCATGCCCGGGGATTGTCATCGATCAAACTTCGAAATAAGTTTCCTAAGGATCCGTTGACTACTTTTGTCTGACCATTGGTTCGTGGGTGGAAAACCGTACTAAATTATAGCTTGGTGCCCAGTCCTCCTCCATAATTTATGCCAAAAGGGACTCAAAAATTTTGTGTCACGATCGGACATAATAGTCTTCGAAATGCCATGTAGTCGAACAATCTCCTTGAGAAATAAATCTACAATGCGAGATGCATCCATCATCTTACGACATGGAATGAAGTGAGCCATTTTAGAGAATCTGTAGACAATGACAAAAATCGAATCCATCCCACGGTTAAATCGAGGCAGCCTCAACACAAAATCCATAGAAATGTCTATCCATGGTGCTTTGGGAATTGGCAGCAGCAAATAAAGTCTGGCATTTGTGGCAGTTCCTTTGGCGGTTTGGCAGATCCGACATCGCATGACAAAACGCTCTACATCGCACTTGAGACAAGGCTAGAAATAACGAGTTACTACCATCTGTAGCATCTTGTCACCTCCAAAGTGGCCTTCGTTATGCAATTTGCCAATTACTTTAAGGCGCAATGAGCAATCAGGGATGTAGAGGCGGTTTCCTTTAAAAATAAATCCATCACATAGAGTGTAATTAGTACTTCTATTGTTGAGTATATTCTGCATAATGGCTGAAAAAAATTCATCTTCATCATAAAGTTTCTGGAATGAGTCGAATCCCAAAGTAGTGGTGTACATGGTGGAGAGGAGGGTGCGCTTTCGACTCAAAGCGTCTGCCACTTGATTTTGAGTAACCGCCTTATGCTTAATAATGAAGTTAAATTCTTGCAAGAATTCTGCCCATTTGGCGCGCTTGGAATTTAGTTTTTACTGCCCGGCGATGTATTTAAGTGCTTCATGATCAGTGTAGAGCACAAATTCACGGTGCACCAAGTACTGTCACCAATGCTCCAAAGTGCGGTAGAGGGCATAAAATTCCAGGTCATAAGTACTATATCGCTACCTTGCACTAGTAAGCTTTTCGCTCAAATAGGCAACGGGTTGCCCTCGTTGACTGAGTATAGCACCAATACCTGTGATGGAGGCATCACAATGTACTTCAAATACAACGTTGAAATCTAGGAGTCCTAAAATAGGGGCAGTACTCAACCGAGTGTTTAACTCCTCAAAACTTTGTTGGGTGGCCTCATTCCATTCAAACAATCCTTTCTTCATACAAGCCGTCAATGGCGCTGCTATGGAGCTGAAATGAGCAATAAAGCGACGATAAAACGAGGCCAATCCATTAAAACTTCTTTCTTCATGAATGTTTCTGGGGACTGGTCATTCTTGTATTACTTTGATTTTTCCATCATCGACGAAGATGCCTTCTCCTGAAATGATGAACCCCAAAAATAGGATTCGCTCCATCATAAAGTGACATTTATTGGCGGCTGCAAATAAATGTTCTTTACGTAACACCATTAGAATCTCTTGAAGGTGCTGCACATGTTCATCAAGAGATTTGCTATAAATCAATATATCATCGAAATAAACGACGACAAGCTTCCCAATATAAGGATGCAAAATCTGATTCATGAATCACATGAAGGTTGAAGGTGCATTTGATAATCCGAATGGCATGACCAGCCATTCAAATAACCCATCTCGTGTCCTAGACGTCGTCTTCCATTCATCACCCGGCTTGATACGAATTTGATGGTAGCCGCTTTTTAAGTCGAGCTTTGAAAAAATAGTGGCACTTGAAAGCTGGTCCAGCAGGTCATCCAATCTGGGAACTGGGAAGCGATACTTAATTGTGATTTTGTTTATCGCCGACTATCAGTGCACATGCGCCAAGTACCATTTTTCTTAGGTACAAGTAGAGCTGGGACTGCGCAAGGGCTTAAACTCTCCCACACGAAACCTTTCTCCATCTACTCCGTTACTTGCCTATAAAGTTCTTCATGTTCGGAGGGGCTCATGCGATAATGGGGTAAGTCGGGAAGGGATTCCCTGGGTACCAGATCGATCTGGTGTTGGATATTGCACATGGGTGAAAGTCCTTGGGGCAGATCAGCGGGGAATACATCACCAAATTCCTCCAACAGTGGCCTAACCTTCTCAGGTATAGGTGATTCAAAATCCATTTCACCAGCCTTGTTCAATAATACATAAATCACATGCGTATCATCCATCATGCTGCGCAAGTCTTTTAAAGATAACAAGTTAGAATTTTCGGCAACCGAAGTCTTGAGTGGCTCCTTTGATGGTGCTAAAATAATTCTTTTGTTGTTGTGCTCAAAAGAATAGGTATTTTTGTAACCATCATGCATGGTTCTTCTATCAAATTGCCAAGGTTGACCCAAAATCAAGTGACTCGCATCTATAGGAAGGATGTCACACCAAACTTTGTCAGAGTATATATTAGAAATGGACAATGATACCTGACATCGTTTGTTGACAGTAACCGCTATCCCGCGTTTCAACCAGGTCATCTTGTAGGATGCAGGATGGTTTTATTGTTCTAGTTGTAGCTTCCGCATTGCTTCCTCTGAAATCACGTTTTCACAACAGCCGGAATCAATAATTAGCTAGCACACCTTGCCTGAGATGGTACAAGCTGAGTGAAAAATGTTATTGCGCAGCCATCGATCTCCATTCTCTTGCCTAGGTGTTAGATACACCTTGCGCATCATCAATAGTTCTCCAGATTCTGCATGTAAGATATGTTCACCTTCACTGTCATACTGTGGATCGTCGTTGATCTCGAAGTAGGCTGACTCTTCTTGATCAGATGTCTCATTCTCCAAAAACCCCTTGCCATGGGGTTTCTTTGTCGAACAATTGCCTGAACGATGACCGGGTTCTCCACACATGTAGTTTCTCAACCCGAGGGTAGTGCTACTAGTAGGACCGATGGGTTGACCAGAATGACTCTGGGGCTGAGTTCGTTGAGCAGGCAATGGGTCCACTTCTCCCTTCACAGCTCCACCTGTACTAGGCGCAGGTTGGATGGAGGTAGAAAATGTGTTCTTCTGGGCCCATGTGCGTTCAACTTTTAGGGCTCTCTGGTGGGCATCCCCTAAATCCCAAATGTCGAGCATTTCAAGAGCGTCTTGGATGTAGGGCTGAAGTCCACCCAAGTACTTATGAACAAGCATTTCTCCTGAATCATTAATATTATTTCGAACTACCAATTCATTGAAATCAGAAGTGTATTAGTCCACAGTACGGTTACCTTGCTTCAAATGTTGGAATTTTTTATACAACTCATGGTGGTAGCCATTGGGAAGGAAGTTCTTTCGAATTTTCTCTTCCATTTTGCGCCATTGTGTGATGGGTGCTTTACCGACATTGGTCCGTAGTTGTTTTTTGCATCTCTACCACGCGATTGCCTTTCCTCGAAGTCTCATAGCAATGATTCCAACACGGTGATTGTCGGGAACCTCTTTGTACTGGAAAACCTCATTAACTAGAGTCAACCAATCGACAACCTCATCGGGGGAAGCTGTGCCTGAAAATTCAGGAATGTCACGACGGATAAGTTTATCCCAATCAGGCTCATGCCTCTCTTGGGGCAAACGGTTCCCACAGCCTTGTGTCCTCCTTCCCCAATCCCAATTAGGTTGAACGTCTCCTCATTCGTATTCTGACGTCGAGCTCCATTTCTCAATGGTTCATTCTCACGTCGCAGCGCAGTAAATTTCTTGTTGTAGTCGTAAATTCTCCTCCCTGGCATTGATACTTACAGCATTATCTGTACGGTCACCACATTTAGGTGCCATGTTGTCTCTCAGTCGTTTCTAATTTTGATACCAAGCTAGTGCAGCCTTTAATGAAAGCTAGGATCGGAGGGCGGTGAGAGCACGAAGAATTCGTGTAATAGTCTGATTAATCGGACAAGAAGAGATGGAACTTGCAGAACTCCAATGGAGTCAATCTCAAAGAGCTATCTTTCACTAATCTTTCAATTCTGGTCTTCCCTCTCAAATCTTGCCTTACATATAGGCTAAGATTGAATACAAATATGGAAAAGAAATTAAAATTCAAATCATCAATCACTCCATTATAGGGATAATTGATTGATTACAGATATGGAAGAAATTCAAATTATCAATCACTCCATCATAGGGATAATTGATTGATTACAGATATGGAATAAATTCAAATTCAAATCTCCCATCAATCACTCCATCATATGGATAATTGATTGGGATTTATTTAGGAACTGGAATGATTTTCCTACCCAATCATTCCTTATTGAGCTACCAATCATCCTTTATTGAGCTGCAACAAATCTCCTTGAATGCCTGGGATGATAAGGACTAATGTGGCTTGATTTATCCTTGTGAAGGCTGGCCATGATTAGCACGCCTCTCTTTGATCCTGGCCGACCGTCGCAGAGCCTTTGGATGACCAAGTGCAACCTCCACTTTGTCAACTTCGTGGCCCAGGGCTACATCAGAAGGGGAGTGCTCCACCGATTTTCCAAGGATGAGAGAGTGCTTATTGAATTTTGGCAATCTCATGAATATATGTGATTTTCCCTCTCACTCCCAAATTGGTAGCACACATGGGCAAGGGATATTGAGTTTCCTATTGGGACTCAATCACCAACCCATCCAATCTTTCCCACCAAGGAAAAATCCCTATTGCTAGAGGACTCCAATATTGGGTCCAGTATCCAATATTGACCCAACATCTTTCCTTTTCTAACAATCTCCTCCATCCTACTGTAAGATCCAATCTTACAAGAGGATTACGAAAAGGAAATCATGATCAACCGTGTTGCGTAAATGAATGGAACCAAAAGGAAAGGGGTAGGATTGGAATGGGATTCTACTCAGTTTCTAAAGTGTCCAATCATCAAAGATGCCAAGCAGAGTGTAACTATCAACACCCTAGGTAAGTAGTTAAGACACGCATTAGTCCCCCACAAAACAATGTTGCATGGTTCAATATAAGGCATGTGTTCGAGACTGTCAATCCTTAATGAACTGATACACCGATTGAGAGATTCAATTACCTTGATTGGACCAAGGAAAAGCATCTTAAACAAAATGTTCAAGAAAATACATAATGGTTTGTAAATATATATCTAAAAATATTTCAAAAACATTTTGAAAATGCTACCGGATCCGGATTTGTGTCCATTCCAGTATAAAATACTCTCCTTAACATATTCCCAATGTATGGGTTGTAGATTCCATGTTGGACATCTCTTTCAAATTCAGTCAGACACTGTGAATCCAGTGCATCGATATATAGTCAGAGAGACATCAACCCATTGGTACACCAAAACACACAACATCTGAATGCAACGATAAGGACCCCTCAGGTCAAGGGACCAATCGAGAACTACTTAAGAGAATCTCATTTTCTTTATAAACTGATAGTATACTACATGTGAAATTCTCAAGTGATCCAGTCCAATGTACACACCATATGTACACTCATACTCGTGTCTTGGAAAAGTAACCTTCTGAAGCACACACAGTGTGACCACCATGCCGGATAGGATGTCTAGTCTTGTCCCTAGTGGTGAACAGTTTTAGGTATGAATACCTATGGACAACAACTGAGCTCAACAACTGATCATGCAAATCAAAATTTAAATTTATTAATTCAGAAAGAGTTTGTACATCAGTGCCAATTACCCATAAACTTTATCCTCATATTCTCAACATGTTTCTCAAAAATAATAGGAGATAATGCTTTAGTCATAGGATCAGATAAATTATCTGTCGTGTCAACCTTAGCTATGGTTATGTCACCACGCTGAATGATCTTACGAATCAAGTGATACTTCCTCTCTACATGCTTATTCCTTTGATGAGCTCTTGGTTCCTTTGCGTGTGCTATAGCTCCCCTATTGTCACATAACAATGGTATGGGTTGCTCCACTAGCTCAGGCACCACCCCTAAGTCGGTCAAGAATTTTTTGAGCCAGACACCTTCCTTGGCTGCTTCACTAGCTGCCAAGTACTTTGCTTCTATTGTGGAATCGGCTATTGACTTTTGTTTGGCACTCCTCCAAATCACTACACCACCACCAATCATAAAGACCATCCCAGAGATGGATTTTTTGTCATCCTTGTCAGTTTGGAAGTCTGAATCGGTATATCCAACTACTGACAGTTGATCACAATCGTAAACAAGAAAGTAATCCTTGGTCCTCCTTAATACTTGAGGATCCCCTTGACAGTTGTCCAATGTTCTTGTCCTAGATTGGATTGATATCGGCTCATAATCCCCACAGCATAACAAATGTCAGGTCTGGTACACAACATGGCATACATTAGACTTCCTACTGCCGAAGCATATGGAACTCTTTTCATAGCCTCAACATCCTCAGAAGTTTGAGGGCATTGTGACTTGGAAAGACCGATTCCATGTCTGAGAGGCACATTACCTCTCTTAGAATCTTGCATGTCGAACCTGTTAAGCACTTTGCCAATGTAGGTGGATTGTGACAATCCCAACATCCTCTTCTTGGAATCTCTCACAAGCTTAATTCCTAGGATGTAGCTGGCTTCACCCAGATCTTTCATTGATAACATTTTGGATAACCACATCTATACAGATGAAAGTAACACCACATCATTCCCAATGAGAAGTATATCATCCACATATAGGACAAGAAAACAGACGGCACCCCCACAAATTTTCTTATACACACATGGTTCATCAATGTTCTGCTCAAACTCAAATTCCTTGATAGTTTGATCAAAACAGATGTTCCAGTTTCTGGAATCCTATTTCAGTCCATAAATGGACCTCAACAACCTACATACCATGTTTTCCTCCCCTGGGGAAGCATAACCCTCTGGCTGATCTATGTATATGATCTCATCAAGATATCCGTTAAGAAAAGTGGTCTATACATCCATCTGTCAGATCTCATAATTATGGTATGCAGCAATTAATAATAGAATCCGAATGGATTTAATCATGGCTACTGGTGAGAAGGTCTCATCATAGTCGATACCCTCTTTCTGAGTGTATCCCTTCGTAACCAATCTTGCCTTGAAACGTTCCACCTTTCCATCCATACCTCTCTTCCACTTGAAGATCCATTTACAGCCAATGGTTTTCACCCCTTGTGGCCGATCCTCAAGAGTCCATACATGGTTAGAATGCATGGAGTCTATTTCAGAGCGCATTGCTTCCTTCCATTTATCTGATTCAACATCCTTTAGAGCCTCAACATAAATATAAGGATCGGTGTCTAAATAATCAGACACCATGTGGAATTCTTCCACACTTTGATCTTCCTCTATAAGAAGATTTAAATGAGTCAGTGGTCGTACAGACCTCCCACTCCGTCTAGGCTCTTGAGGTTGTTGCTCCTCAGTGGGTACATCGGTTAAAATTTATGTGGGTGCAAAGGGTAGCTGGTCATTAGATATTTCCTTTATGACCACTAGATCCGATCTCGGTGAGACCATGTCATCCTCTAGAAATGTCGCATGCTTACTAATTTTGACCTTTTGATTCACCGGGTCATAGACATAGTAGCCTATTGTAGTCTTAGGGTATCCAAGGAAATAGCATCTATCTGTATGAGATTCCAACTTATCCGTATGTTGTTTCCGCACATGTGCTATGCAACCCCACACCCTGATATGTTGGAGACTAGGCTTGCGTCTATACCACAATTCAAAAGGTGTTTTGGGTACAGATTTTGTGGGTACCCTATTCAGTATATAGATGGCAGTTTCTAGTACAAAACCCCTAAGAATTAACGGTAATTCCGAATAATTCAACATGGATTGAACCATATCCAACAAGGTTCGATTCCGCCTTTCTGAGACTCCATTCTATTGAGGTGTCCCTTGGGCCATCAATTGAGATACTATCGCAGTTTCTTTCAAATAATCCCTGAACTCATCTGATAAATACTCTCCTCCTCGATCAGATCGAAGGCACTTGATGCAACTATCCAATTGGTTTTCAACTTCCGCTCGGAATTCTTTGAATTTATCAAAAGTTTTTGACTTACGGTGCATCAAGTATATGTAACCATAACGAGAGTAATCATCAGTGAAGGTTACGAAGTATTCATAACCATACCTCTCTTGAACATTAATGGGTCCACACACATCCGAGTGTACCGATTCTAACACAGCTTGGGCTCTTCTTCCCTTATTTGAGAAGGGTTTCTTGGTCATCTCTCCTTGTAGACATGACTCACAGGTTGGATAAGGTTCTACCTTCAAAGAATCTAAAGATCCATCCTTTATCAGTCTGCTTATCCTTTCTACTCCAATATGACCTAACCTTAAGTGCCAAAGATATGTTGAATTATCTTGGGTTGGTTTTCTTTTTATAGATGTATTGGAGATTTCATTCACATCAAACACCGATTTTAAGAGATATAATCCGTTATCTAATAAACTAGTAGTAACAATAGAATTTTTAAACGGAATAGTCAACTTATCACCAAAAGAAAAGTATAGCCATCCATCACTAGCTTACTAACAGAAACAATGTTCCTCCTAAATAGGGGGACATAAAACAACCTCTCAAAATCAAAGTAACTTTATTGTTAAAATATAAAATAAAATCTCCAACGGCCTCAGCTCCAGTACCCATTCTCAGACGAACTTCATCCTTACTCAGCCTTCTTGTCAGCTTGAACCCCTGCAACATGTTGTAAATATGGGCGGTAGACCCGGAGTCCACCAACCATGTATTAGTAGATTCCTCTGACAAATTAGACTCATAAAGAACTAAGGTTTTAGAAATACCTTCTTTCGGCTTCTTTTTCTGAGCAGTCAAGAAAGCTCGACATTCCCTTTTCCAATACCCGTCCTTCTTGCAATAGAAACAAGTTCCATTTTTTTTGCTTCTGAGTTTCCTTTAACTCAACCTTAGGGGCTTTTCCCTTGTCAGTCTTCTTCTTCTTCTTCTTATCTTTAGGCTTAGAAGAAGAAGGCTTCTCCTTTATGGTCAAGACCTCCACTTTCTGCTTTTTGGATGCAGCTTCTACCTCTGGCAACATGTTGCCCAGCTCAGAAAGTTCGACGGATAGTTTATTCATGTTATAATTAACAATAAATGATCCATAGATATCCTGAGGCAAAGAGTAGAAGATAACATCCGTCTTATAATTCAGCTTAATGGACGTCCCAAGGTTCTCCAGATCTTGGAACAAGTTTTGCATTTTCATCACATGATCTATAATTGGAGTTCCTTGGGCCATTTTCGTGCCATGGAGAAGTGTCACTAGTTGATAATGGGCATGTCTTTCTTCTCTCTCATACATCTCCTTCAACTCCTCCAGCATATCTTTTGTCAAGTACAAATCCTTGACAAAATCAACGATGGTCTTTTCCACAGAGTTCAATACAAGGAGTTTGGCCTTAGAATTATTCTGACGAAATAACTCATAGGCCGCTTTAGCAACAGGGTCCTCGTTTTATGGGAATTCAGGTTCATCTAGCTCAATGACTGACATCAGACCTTCTACAGTCAAGAGTAACTTGATGTTTCTTTTCCAGTCAACGTAGTTTAGGCTGGTCAAAATATGGTCTTTTATGAGGGTAGCATAGTTGATTTGAATCGACATAGTATAAAATCTACACGATGTACAAAAATAACAATTAGCACGATCGACAACCATTAAAAAAAGGGGTAAGAACAATCAATGGTCAGTCACATCCTAAGCTTTCCTCTAGCTTATAGGGCATGAATTGGAATTTATCAACCCTTATGCTCTTGACTTAGCCTATCGGAGTTCATCATTTGCATATTGGTTGACTGGACTATTCTGTCCGTCACTTAGACTTCTCATGTGATTTAGCCATCTGAGTGTTATGCCCATTCCTATCGGCTGACATACACTCAAGTCAAGTGTATACCCTTAGTTTTGGAGGAAATTATGGTGTTTGTAGATTAATGCCTACTATCGCAGTACACGTACCACTGACCACATTCTCTACCTATCACATGTGAGATGCATGTAAACAATTTCATCAACCTATCCAAGTATTATCCTATCGGCATCTACAAGAGCAGATCGATGAAATTTCTATACTCACCAACTAAGGGATGCCATTAATCCCACCAACCAGGGTTTCTCATATCACACTTATTTTAAAATTGAGGGATTACGGGAACGCATAAATTCACAACCACATATCCAATGTAAAAGCACATAAACACATTCATCCAAGGAAAATTAAATACTGATAGTTATGGGATAACATTTTTAATTAATATGAGTTCGCATCCAATATAAACTCACTTTGATTACAAGATTGATGGGAGTAATCACAGCCTCATATGCCACTCCCACACATAGCAATAATCATATGATTATGTAGATGCAACTAACTATTACAAGTAAATAAATCCAAAACTGTAAACAACTTGGACACTCTAAGTGAGCAAGTCCCTCCTCCAATCTTCTCACCAACGAACCGTCAAGATCCTTGATCCACGATCAAAATCACGATCCTGATCTTATCATGATCATTAAGCGATTACAACAAATAATATAAACTAATTTAAAATTATTACAACCCTTTAAATGTAAATAAAACTCAGGAAATCAGTCCACCAATTTGAACTGCCTAATGGAGAATTATATAACCTTTACATGAGAGATAGAGAGAAGAATGAAAAAAATAATAATTGCATCCAAAACCAAATCCATGCCATGCCTAACACACACATCCATCTAATGCATGAAAATTATTAAATCCCATAACCATGGTCCTCATTATATACATGATGCTCAAGAATATAGATTCCATATTTTATGTGAAAAATGTCAAAAACACATAAAAACACCATTACCATGACTAAACATGTCACAATGGTCATGAGCATCTAATGCCCATCATGATTTAATCAATATCACATACATGCTTATCAAAAAACCAATAAAATAAGCCATTATGTAAAATGGTAAAGATGGGTGAAGAGAAAAATCCCTTCTCCCATCTTCCCCAATGAGGTCTCCTTTTAAAAAACCCCTGAAACTGATTTTTTTTTTTAATATACTTGCTGTCCCATCAAAGGCAGCTCATGGAAAAAAGAAAAGGAGACCATCGTCTTCCAAAAAAAACTTGAAACCGTTTTTTTCATTTTTTTATTTATTTATAATAAGCTTGTTGTCCCATCAAGACCCATGCAAAAAAGGAAAAAGGAACAGCCTGTTGCATGAGAGGTTCTTTCAAAAAAAACTTGAAACCGTTCTTTTTTTTTTTTAATAAATCTAAACTAAGAGCATCACATGTAATAATGGATACAAAAAAAAAATAAAACATTCCCATTTGATAGCAAGGCTCTGATGCCATTGAAGGCGATCAACATAGATCCGCAGAAGCGTGGTGGGATTGATTCTATCAATGGAGAATGCTATTAAATTATCTAGAACAATAGGGGAATCGATCGTTACCTAGAGTTCCACAGATGCAAAACCTCCAACCGATGATAGTCTTTTCTCAGTCGTTCCACGCACTACGCAAGCTTGGCGTTCCCACACAATTAAGCCAACTCCTCCACACACAAGGGTTCTCAAAACCTAGGCTTTCTCCAAGATCAAACACCAAGAGAGGGAGAGGAAGAGAACGGTTTGATGAGCCCAAGATTATCTAAGCCAATCAAAAAGTGCCACATGTACCAGTGAACCAGCCTAAGGAGATGGACTGTGATAGGCCCAGAAGAAATCCGATGCAAACATGGGCACGACCTCTACTATGGGTACGGCCTCTCCACCTTGGGCGCGGCCCCTCCACCTTGGGCGCGACCTCCACCTTGGGCGCGGCCCCTCTAGCTTGGGACCAACCTCTACCTTGGGCGCGGCCCCTCCATCTTGGGTGCGGCCCCTCCACCTTGGGCGCCACCTCCACCTTGGGCGCGGCCTCTCCACCTTGGGCGCGACCTCTCTACCTTGGGCGTGACCCCCACCATGGGCGCGACCTCTCTACCTAGGGTACGGCCACTCCACACGGGCACGACCTTCACCTTGGGTGCGGCCTCTCCAGACGGGACCTCCGTGGATATCGCCTCACCACGCACCGACTATATTGTAGCAGACACACGCCATCTCTAGGACTCTAGGCCACCGCCTAGAGGTCATGTCACCTAGACGGACTCAAACACTAAAAGCCTATCACCATGGGCAGAGGTCTATCCACCAAGGATCCTAACATCGCCAAGACACTCCCTCCCGCAGGGAGGCGGCCAATCAAAGAGGAACCCTGCTACCTAGGGACTCTATCAATCACAAAGGCCACTCTACATCAACTGGGACTCTCCTCACCGCCAGGCATTACTATATAAGGGAAGGTACTCTACCTCTTCACCCATCTTGAGTTTCATTCACTCATCTTTTTGCGCAGAGAGATCTGACTTTGGCATCGGAGAGTCCTAGGCCGGAACCACACCGGTTCTTCGTTGTTAGCCCTTGGTCCTTTTGTAAGTTACGGCACTCAAAGGGACCGCAGACGATTTCCTAACGCAATAGATTGGTGCCATCTGTGGGAACGACGCTAGCCATTACCTTCACTAGCTTGTTTTTGTAACAGTTGATACCATAGCACCGCGAGGCAAGAAGACCGCTCCCTCCACCAACAACGCCCCAAGGGAGGGGAACGCATCACCTCCTCCAGAGAGCTCTCATTGCAAAGCCAACGACCATGTCTATCTAGAGAGGGAAATCCCAGCCGACGATCAAGTTATAGTGGGCGAACCCCATAACGAAGTGGTTGTGGAGGTAGTACCTGACCCCAATGCCCTAGCAAGTATGGGTCAGATCAATGACCTACAGCAACAGATCCTCGAGGATCAATGACCCTTCCGTGACTACCTGAGGCAGCGTGCAACATCACACCGTCGTAGGACTGTCCCTCGATGGGAACAAAGCCCCAGGAGGTCCCCTCCCAGGGGTGACAGATCAGAGAGGCACACCAGGCAGCTGGGAGAGCCTTCCCAACCTAAGGGGAGATCGGTGGATCCTCCAGCACGGTCGAATAAGGGGAGAACACCATCACACCGATCCGTGGTACCTAACCCTGAAAGGTCCATCCGGAGGTCGGTGTTTGATGGTCGACTAGGAGGAAGTTATGCGCCAGAGCAAAGCCAGACTTACCGTGAAGCAAGCCCCTCGTGGTCAAGATAAGATTCATCACGATGCGACCCTTCACCATCTTAACAACAATCGAGACTGGAGGGGACTTCCACGAGAGGACACGAACGAGCTCGCAGCGAACGACCAGTCAAACGTGAAGGGCAAACATGGGATGAAGAGCTAGACAAGAGACTCCGAGAGTTGGACGAGAAGCTGGAAGGGTTGAAGAAGCAGACCAAGGGCGAGACACACTCAATCCCTGGACAACACCCCTTTTTAGAGAAGATCATGTCCGCCTCATTGCCATCTAGGTTTAAGTTACCCACGTTTGAACTCTACAATGGCACCACTGACCCTAATGACCATATCAACTACTTCAATGGGATGATGACCCTGTATGGTGGGTCAAAAGTGATTGTCTGCCGAGCATTCCCTGCCTCCCTCAAAGGTGCAGCCACTTCATGGTTCTCCCAGCTATGACCAAGGTCGATAGGATCATTCACAGAGTTATGTGAGCAGTTCGTGACCCGCTTTCAGAGCAGTGTCACGCAAAAGAAGACCACGGTCAACCTACTAAATGTGATCCAAAACCCTGGGGAATCCTTTAGGGAATACGTCAGCAAGTTCACCAAGGAATCCCTGGAGGTCCATGACCTAGACAATTAGACCCAGTATGCAGCCTTGGCTGGGGGTATTAGGGACCTGGAATTGATCAAAGACCTGGCACATCATGAGACCAAGACCATGAAAGAGCTCCTAGAGCGATGTAACGAGTTTGCTAACATGGCCGAGATAGTACAAACTCGAAAGAAAGTAATCGAAGCCAAACCCCAGGACAACAAGAGGTCGGCAATAGACGACCGCAAGGAGAGCAAGAGGTCAAGGACTGAGCGTCGATAAGACAAGGGGGATCGTACCTCAGATAGAGGTGACCGTCGCCCCGAAAGAAGTGAACGAGCAGGCAATCCTGAGTTCACACCCCTCAACACCACCAGGTCCCAGATCCTCATGTAAATCCAAGATCGTGACCTAATCCGATGGTCGTGACCTATGCTGGCAGGACCTGAGAAGCAAAACCCCAACAAGTACTATCTCTTCCACAAGGACTACGGGCATGACACAAAGGATTGCTACCAACTGAAGGGAGAAATAGAAAACCTTGTAAGAGCAGGGAGCTTGAACAAATACATCAAAGGAAGATGTGATGGCCGTTCGGGCCAAGGAGATCGAGGTCGTGATCGAGAAAGAGAAGAACCCAGAAGGGAAGAAAGGAGGGCGGATCAAGATAGAGAGAGAGACCGTGCAGAAGAGAGAAGAGATGTACCAGAACCAAGCGGCACTAAGGGAGCCCCCATCCTCACCATACTTGGAGGATCGGGATAGGAATCTATCAGAAAGGCCAAAGCCCATGCAAGGTTCATGGGAGTAGCAGAGAAGCCAAACAAGATGCCGAAGATCGAGATGGTAATCTCCTTCTCGGATGCAGACCTGGAAGGTGTGAGCTTTCCATAAGAGGATGCCCTGGTCGTACAGGTAAAGATAGCCAACCGACCCGTCCACAGAGTACTCATAGATACAGGGGCTTCTGTGCATGTGCTCTCACTAGAAGCCTACCGCCAGTTCGGATTCGGAGATGATCAACTCAAGCCGGAGCCCACCTACCTCCATGGATTCTCGGGCGCCACAGCCTCCATCGAAGGTACCATTAAGCTACCTGTCACCTTTGGGGGGCACCCTCGACAGGTAACCATCATGGTGAACTTCATGGTCGTCAAGTCTGTGGTGTCGTTCAATGGCCTCCTAGGTGACCTTCCCTGATAGCCTTTAGAGGTGTGGTGTCTCCACTCCACCTAAAGATGAAGTTCCCCACTGACAACGGAGTGGGCGAGGTTCGAGGTGATCAGAAGAAGACCAAAGAGTGCTATGCCACCTTCGTCAAGAGGAACAATGGCGAGGGATGGCACTATGCATAGAGAACCTAGTCAGTGATCGGAGAGATGAACAAACAGAAAAGAGAGGAAGGCCAGTGGAGGACCTCGTTCCATGGCCACTCAGCAAGGATGACCCTTCTAAGGTCATACAGGTTGGCTCATTGTTGAGTGATGAACAGAAAAAAGAGCTAAGGCACCTCCTCCAAGCCAACATGGATGTCTTCGCATGGTCGACCTCTGACATGCTAGGCATACCACGGTCCATAGCAGAACATCGACTGCATGTCGATCCAACCAGGAAGCCTATCCAATAGAAGTGACGTAACTTTGCCCTCGACCGACAGGCAACTATCAAGGAAGAGGTCGAGAAGTTGAGTCGAGCAGGGTTCATCAGGGAGGAGAAGTTCCCTACCTAGCTCATGAACGTGCTCATGGTACCCAAGCCTAATGGAAAGTGGAGAATGTGCGTCGACTACACTAATTTAAACAAGGCATGCCCAAAGGATGAGTACCCGCTACCAAGGATTGATCTACTGATCGACGCCACCGCCGATCGTGAGATGCTAAGCTTCATGGATGCCTACTCTGGTTATAACCATATCCTCATGCAGGAGGAGGATGAGTCCTACACCGCCTTCCAAACGGACAAGGAGAATTACTGCTCCCGTGTCATGCCGTTCAGACTAAAGAATGCAGGGGCCACCTACCAGAGGATGGTCAAATAGATGTTCAAGGAACAGATTGGGCGCAACATGGAAGTGTACGTGGATGATATGCTCATGAAAAGCATTCAATCCCATCAACACCCGGCCGACCTGGAGGAAGCATTCGCCGTGCTAAGAAGAAACCAGATGAAGCTAAACCCTGCGAAGTGTGCCTTCAGGGTAACGTCAGGGAAGTTCTTGGGATTTATGGTCTCAGTTTGTGGAATAGAAGCCAACCCCTCCAAGATTAAAGTCATCCAAGAAATGGCACCCCCTCGGACGGTCAGGGAAGTACAGAGGCTTAATGGAAGGATCGCTACCCTTTCAAGGTTCGTAACACGATCCGGGGATAAGTGTCTGTCATTTTTCAGGACGTTGAAGAACCTCCGAAGTCCTAAAGAATTTACATGAACGAAGGAGTGCCAGAAGGCGTTCGACGAGCTGAAGGAATACCTCAGGAGTCCACCTCTGCTTGGGCGACCAGAACCCAATGAAGAGCTACAGGTCTACTTGGCAGCGACCTCTGTTGCGGTTAGCGCAGTACTAGTAAGGGAAGAGGGTAAGATACAGAGACCCATCTACTATGTCAGCCATGTGCTGATCGATGTAGAAACCAGGTACACCCGAATTGAGAAGGTCACCTACACACTGGTAATCGTGGCTAGGAAGCTAAGACCTTACTTCCAAGCCCATACCATTATAGTCCTCACTGACCTACCATTAAAGAAGGTATTCCACAAACCAGACGTCTCTGGACGATTGATTGCCTGGGCAGTCGAGTTGAGCGAACATGACATCAGGTTCCAACCTAGGACTGCCATCAAAGGCCAAGCGCTAGCCGACTTCGTCGCCGAATGCACCCTACCTGAGACTGAATCAGAAGCAGAGGAACCAGAGGAGCATGATCGAGGATCGTGGGAGATGTTCGTGGATAGTTCGAGTAACGCCACAGGAATCGGGGCTGGTTTCATACTCACCAACCCCGAGGGGTTTAGAATCCAATATGCTCTTCGGTTCACCTTCCCAGCATCCAATAATGAAGCAGAATATGAAGCGTTGCTCGCTGGAGTTCCGGCGTCCAAAGCCATTCAGGTCACACATCTATCCACCCGGAGTGACTCCCAACTGGTAGTGAACCAGGTGAATGGTGAGTACGAGGCAAAGGATGATCGAATGGTAGCATACCTAGCACGCGCTCGAGAATTGATCGAGGAGTTTAAGAAGTTCAAGATGGTTTGAGTTCCAAGGATTGAGAACACGACTGCTGATGCACTGTCTAGGCTAGCCAATGATGAACTCCGAAACCTGGCCAGTGCAGTGTACATAAAAATATTACATGAGCCAACATGCTAGGGAAAGCAGATCAATGAAATTAAGGAGGGGCCTAGCTGGATAGACCCCATTCTCAACTACCTACAGAACGACGTCTTACCAGAGGACAAGGTCGAAGCAAGGAAGATAAGAATGAGAGCTGTAAAGTACACCGTCCTAGATGGAGTACTATACAAGAGGGGGGCAACAACACTACTACTTCGGTACCTAGGGCCCAAGGGAGCCCAGTATGCCCTAGCAGAGGTACATGAAGGCATCTGTGGAAGCCACATGGAAGGAAGAGTGCGAGCCTATAAAATCCTATGCCAGGGGCTCTACTGGCCAAGAATGCAAGAGGAAGCCATCCAGTACGTCAAGGCCTGCAAGCAATGTCAGTTGTTTGCCCCAGTACCCCATCTACCCGCCACCAAACTGATGTCGATCATGAACCCCATTCCCTTTGCTATGTGGGGGGTGGACATCTTAGGCGACTTCATAGCAGCATCGGGGAACCGTAAGTACCTGGTGGTCGCCATCAACTACTTCACCAAATGAGTTGAGGTAAAGCCATTGGCCAAAACCACAGAGAATAAAATGGAGAAGTTTGTTCGGGACGACATCATCTATAGGTTCGGGGTACCAAGAATACTAGTGTCAGACAATAGGAAGCAGTTCAACAACCCCAAGTTCAGAGCCTTCTGTCAGAGTTACAACATTGACTATCGGCCTGTATCAGTAGCCTACCCATAGGCCAATGGTCAGGTGGAGGTGACGAACAGAACGCTGCAAGATGCAATCAAGAAAAGGTTAGAAGGAGCCAAAGGGAAATGGGTCGAGGAACTACTCAATGTCTTGTGGGCATACCGCACCACGGTAAGGATACCCACAGGGGAAAGCCCATTTCGCCTTGCATATGGCACAGAAGCATTGGCGCCAGTAGAGGTCCTCGCCATGTCCCACAGGGTACTGTACTTCAACGAAAGGACCTACGCAGATAGACTGTGAGCAAATCTGGACTTCCTGGATGAGGTACGTGAGAAGGCACTGATGAAGAACATGGCATACCAACAGCGGACAGCCAAGTACTACAACGCCCGAGTGCGAGAATGACTGTTCCACCGGGGAGATCTAGTCCTAAGGAGAGCGAGTGCATTGCAGCCAAGGAAGGAAGGGAAGTTATCAGCGAATTGGGAAGGACCTTACATAGTTTCCAAGCAGATACGTCCAGGAACATACCGCTTGAAAACTCCGGGGGGCAAGAAGGTAGATCGTACCTGGAACTCAGAGCACTTGAAAAAGTATTACCAGTAAGTACAGTAGCAGCAGTAGCAGTAGCAGTACCGGCAGTAGAAGTAACAGTAGTAGTACCGACAGTAGTAGCAATAACGGCAGTAGCGGTAGCATAGTCAGATGTCAGCACTAGATGCATTACAGTTTTCAAGTATAGCTTTCAAGAACAATTTGAAAATTTTTATTGAAGGAGTTGGTTTCGGGAATACTTGTTTGAGTTAAAATAAAACCACAAGCGTACGGGTCAATCGTAGCTACGGGTCGAACACGAGGAGATATATGCCACTCTATTTAACTAACTTAAAAATAATGCAAAGTGAACCGAATCAATCGAATTAATTAAAGTACTAAATTAAACTAACGGATCCTACTCATAAGCATCTAACCTATTAAACTAAAGCGAATTGAGAAGAATAAAGGAATAAAAGAAACCAATCAAACTAATGTAAATTAGAAGTAATAAAAATGCAGCCACATATCCACATCCACATAAACAAAAAATCCACATAAAAGAAAATAAAAGAAATAGAGGGAGAAGAAGAAGAAGAGAGAGAGAATGAGATAGAGGAGAGGGAGAATGAGATTGAGAGTTTAGAGAATGCGAACCTAGATGTGCTTGAACCGGATTAAATAAAAAAGCTTGAATGAATACTTGCATGAACTTACCATGGCTTCCTCTTCTAAATCTCCAAGTCTTGTCATCAACATAGGAGCTTAGACTAGGAGGCTTTAAACTAGAACTATCACAACCATTAAACTAGGCTTAAGAAATTAAATCTAAGAACATGAAATCAAAACTAAGAACTTGAAAGAAACTAATCTTATGAAATTAAAGCTAAAAACTAAAAAGCCAAAAATCACAATTTAGAAAGCAAAGAAGAGAAGAAAATTTTACTATGTGAATGAATGAATTTTACAAGAGAGGTAGGGGTATTTATAGGGGGAAGAGAGGAGAAGAGAGAAGAGGGAAGTGTAGGAGAAATATTCCCTAAGAAAAGAGAATATTCTCTTCTCCTTCCTCATTTACAATGCCTTGGCTCCTAAGAAAAAGAAAAAAAATATAAAGAGGGAGAGAAGAGAATATTGTTTACATAAGCCTTCTATTTCTAGAAAAGTAAACTTCCAATTCTAACAAGTGCTTCCTTTTCTTTGTAGATATCTTCTCCAAGCAATAAAATCAAAGCATCTTCAACCTTCCATAGATGAGAAAATATCTTTCAAAATAAAACTTTTCCAAGTGAAATTCCAGGAATGCCCTTGAAAAGTTGGAGGGGAGAGAGAGAGTGATGACTAGGATAGTGATGACTAGGATTTCCACTCAACAAATGATAAAATCCTCAATGTGTCCTTTAAAATTCGTGGGCCATTAAATGCAGCCCAATAAAAATCGTGGACACCTTGTGGGCCTTCAAAAATATGGAATCTAGTGGCAGTGTGAGTCCCTCCATATGGGTAGCAGTCCTTCTCTCTCTTCAAGAATGCAAAATTATCGAAACGGCCCTGTACTTGCAGTAGGTCTCCACCATTGCTTAGAAATATCTTCTACAACGTCAAAAATATCCTTGGACAGTGGTAGAATGACTATGGGCTTGCACTACAGCTCCATTCTGACCCATTATCCTTTCTTGGGCTGAAAAGAATAATCAACTGTACGGTGGGCTAGACGAATGCATACTTGAGTTCCGTCACGTCCAACTTGCTCCAAATTTAATTCTCTTTACAGCCATGGAAAGAAAAATGACAACTTTACGTGTAACTTGGGACATACAGCTCCCGATAGTCCAGAATAGCCTAAAATAGCCCAAAACCTGAAAAACACAAGAAAGCACCAAAGTAACTCCGTCCAATGTGGTAAAATGTATGCTTTATGCCCTAAGATTTCACACATAAATGTGCTCATCAGATTCCCCCACACTTAAACGTTACTTGTCCTCAAGTAAAGCAAAAGAAAAACTAACCTATAATGCAAAAAATCCTAACTCACTTTCGTAGGAATCACGGTTGCACTTAGCATGTGCAACAAGCCTTTCAACCCCTAGGTTACCCCTAGTGGACGAGTTGTGTCTCGTGGGTGTTTGCAGTGAATATACACCCAAAATTCAATAAATCAAAAAGAATAATGCAAATTTTTCTCATGGCATAAGTAAGAGAGTGCACACAATCTCAAAGAAATACTCAACTAAAGATTAAGCAGCCAAAGGTTCCCCCACACTTGAATTTTATCACCCCACATCAATTCAAGTAACAAGCATGCATCAAGGTGAAGGGATCTCCTCATATTTTTTGAACACTACTCACCTTCAAGTAAACCACTCATAGCACCGATGGAACCAAAGACTTAGGCATTGAGTATTTTTTACCATACTTTCTTTTCCAGGCATTAAGGCAAAAGCTTTGTTTTTTTTTTTTTTTTTTCTCAATAACAAACTCTTTTTCTACTCCACTAGTGTTCTCTGAATGACATGGTGGAGCATACACCAGACACCCAAATACTTGGTAGCTTCACTTTTTGCATGTATCCATAAGACATTGAGACATTGATGCAAGAATTTTTTTTTGAGTTTCCTTCCAAGGAATTTCGCTCAAGTCACCCTGCTTCATGAGGCACAGTGCCCTGTCTAGTCCCAAGGAATTCCACTTTTCTTTTTGTTTCTCTCTTTTTTGTTTTTTTGTCATTCACTTTCACTTTCAAGCCTTGCCACAAACAAATTGGTCTCAACTACTAGCCAAAAGATCAAAGGGGTCCATAAACACATAGAGGAATCTAACCATCAAATGAAGTAACACTCATATTTTCAAACTCAATCCCCATCACCGGATACAAACCAACTACCGTCCTTGAAAAGGGATTTTTTTATTATTTCACATGCTAGGGCACCTAATTCCCTCTCACTCTCGCTTTGCAAATCGAAGAGACTTATGCACATAACCAAAAACTATCGCCACAATCAAAATTCACAAAATTCACAATTAAAGTCCAACACACCCCCCCACACTTAATTCATGCAGAAAAGAAAGAATAAGGACAAGGGAGGTGATACATATCAAGATATCAGGGGTCAAGGTAAAGAGGTTCATGGAGATCCATGACCTCTTCATCAACTGGAGTAGGCATCACTATGTACGGCTTCAATCTTTGGCCATTGACCTTGAAAGTAGCTCATGTACTTGAATTGAGGACTTCAACAGCCCCATGAGGATAAACTTTTTGAATAATATAGGGGCCATCCCATCTAGAACGCAGCTTACCTGGAAAGATATACAAACAAGAATTGTACAACAAAACTTTCTGGCCTACCTCAAAAGATTTTCTCAAAATATTCTTATCATGGAAAGCCTTGGTTTTTGCCTTGTAAATCCAGGCATTCTCATATGCCTCATTCCTAAACTCTTCCAACTCAGATAGTGGGAGTTTCCAATGGGCACCTGCAGTGGGTAGGTCAAAGTTAAGCTTCTTCATAGCCCAAAAGGCCTTGTGCTCAATCTCTACAGGTAAGTGACATGCCTTTCCATACACCAGACGGTACAAAGATTGACTAAGATCGGTCTTGAAGACTGTCCTATGGGCTCACAACGCATCTACCAACCGGTTAGACCAATCCTTACTATTCGAGTTGATGGTTTTCTCAAGAATTTGCTTTATCTGTCGATTTAAAACCTCAACCTAGCCACTGGTTTGGGGATGGTAGGGTGTGGCCAACTTATGGACGACACCATACTTTCTCATGAGGGCCTCAAAAGGCCGATTACAAAAAATGCTTGCCCCGATCACTAATGATAGCCCGGGGAGTACCAAAATGGGAGAAGATGTTCTCCTTCAGAAATTTTACAACCACCTTGTGGTCATTGGTCTTACAAGCAATAGCTTCAATCCATTTGGACACATAGTCCACAGCAAGTAATATGTACAGGTTACCAAATGAGTTAGGAAAAATCCTCATGAAATTAATACCCCATACATCAAACACCTCAACCACCAGAATTGAGTTAAGGGGCATCATATTCCTCTTAGTGAGACATCCTAAGGATTGGCATGAAAGACATGCCTTGCAATAAGTAAAAGCGTCTTTAAACAGACTAGGCCAATAAAATCCACACTGTAAAACCTTGGCCGTCGTCTTATTGGACCCAAAATGGCCTCCACACGCCTGATCATGGCAAAAAAATAAGACAGATTGTTGCTCATGATCAGGAACACATCTTCGGATTACCTGATCCGGACAAGTCTTAAAAAGATAAGGATCATCCCAAAAGAAATATTTAACCTATGAAAAGAAATAATTCTTATCTTGGGTGGACCAATGTGCAGGGGTCACACCCGTAACCAGATAATTAACAATGTTAGCAAACCAAGGTTCACTAGACACTGCCATCAGATACTCATCAGGACAGTTCTCGTTGACTGGAGAGTCGACAGTCAAAGAATTAGGCAGCCGGGATAGATGGTCTGCAACTAAATTTTTACACCCTTTCTTATCCCTAATTTCAAGATCAAATTCTTGCAACAAAATGACCCACCTAATGAGGCGAGCCTTGGTATCTTTCTTCTGCACAAGATATTTGATAGCTGCATGGTTAATATAAACAATCACATGTGATCCAACCAAGTAGGGCCTAAACTTCTCTAAAGCAAACACAACAGCTATAAATTCTTTCTCAGTGGTGGTATAATTAAGTTGTGCATCATTAAGAGTCCTACTTGCATAATAAATCACATGGGGTAATTTGTTGATTCTTTGCCTAAGAACAGCCCCTATAGCAAAATCAGAGGCATCACACATAAGCTTAAATAAAACTGTCCAAATTGGAGCTTGAATAATAGGGGCTGAAGTCAACGCTCTTTTCAATTGCTCAAAACTATCATGACATTCAGAAGAGAAATCAAATGGGCAATCCTTTGCCAAAAGAGAGGTGAGAGGTCTAGCTATCTGGCTAAAATCCTTGATGAATCTTCTATAAAAACCTGCATGGCCAAGAAAAGATCTAATGTCCTTCACACTCTTGGGTGGTGGTAAATTGGCAATAAAGTACACCTTAGATCTATCAACCTTTATCCCTTCTTTGGACACAATATGACCAAGAACTATGCCTTGCTTCACCATGAAGGGGCACTTCTCCCAATTCAAGACCAAATTCTTTTCTATGCATCTTTTAAGAACCAAAGAGAAATGATGCAAGCAATGAGAAAAGGTAGAGCCGTGAATAGAGGAATCATCCATAAACACCTCTAGGAAGTGCTCTACCATATTAGAAAAGATACTCATCATGCACCTTTGGAATGTAGCAGGGGCACTACAAAGCCCAAAAGGCATACGCCGGTAAGCAAAGGTTCCATAAGGGCATGTGAAAGTGGTCTTGTGTTGGTCCTCTAGAGCAATAGGGATTTGATTATAGCCTACATAACCATCAAGAAAACAATAATATTCATGACCAGCTAGTCTCTCTAACATCTTATCAATAAAAGACAAGGGGAAGTGGTCCTTCCAAGTTGTCGCATTCAATTTCCTGTAGTCAATGTACACTCTCCATCCCGTTTGGATACGGGTTAGAATCAATTCATTATTGGCATTCTCAACTACAATAACTCCTCCTTTCTTAGGCACAACCTGCACAGGACTCACCCATTGGCTATCAGAAATAGGATAAATGATGCCATGGTCCAAGCATTTTAGGATCTCTTTCTTGATTGCCTCTTTCATCATAGGATTAGCCCTCCTTTGGGGTTCCCTAGAAGGTGTGGAACTCTCCATCGGATGTGTATGATGTTAAATAATGGAGGGGCTAATACCTTTGATGTCAGACATGGTCCAACCTATGGCTTCCTTATGGTCCTTTAGAAGCTTAATCAACTCTTGTTCCTAAATAGAAGTCAAATCAGAAGCAATAATAACAGGAAGGGTATGATCATGTCCTAGGAAGGCATACTTGAGGTTGGAGGGCAATGCCTTCAACTCTAATGTGGGGGGCTCAATAATAGAGGGTTTGAGAATGGAAGTGGATAGGGGTCCAAGGGGCTCCAAAGGTGGTTGGATGCTCCAGACCTCAGATAAGGGAGTATCATCAACACCCTCCAATTCTTGCATACATTCTTGAAATCCCGAATCAAAATCAATCTCAAAGAACGTATCAATATCATCGAAAAATCCTTGAAGCATATGCACCTCTTCATCCATGTCAGGCTGCTTGCCCAACCTAAACACATTGAAGTCAACAGAAGTATTGTCAAAAGATAATTTTATGAGACCATTCCTGCAATTGATTAAAGCATTACTGGTAGCTAGGAATGGTCTACCCAATATGATTGGGATTTGGTCCTTGAAGTTGGCAGTGGATTGGGTATCTAAAATAATAAAATCCATAGGAAAAATAAATTCTCCAACCTTCAATAGGACATCCTCAATCATTCCCTTAGGAACTTTAATCGATCGATCTGCAAGTTAAAGAGCAATTTTGGTCTGTTTTAGTTCTCCCAATCCCAGTTGTTGGTAGACATGAAAGGGTAAGAGGTTCACACTTGCACCAAGGTCCAATAAGGCATGATCAATAGTGGTATGGCCTATAGTGCAAGAGATGGTGGGGCTTCCAGGATCCTTATGCTTGGCTACTACTGGCTATGAGATTAGAGAACTAATGTTAGCAGCTAAGAATACCTTTTTAGGCACATTGGTGGTCCGCTTTTGGGTGCATAAGTCTTTGAAGACTTTAGCATAAGCGGGGATCTGGGCAGTGGCATCCAACAAGGGGATATTCACCTGAACCTGTTTGAACACATCCAATATCTTCTCCACAGAAGGAGACTTCTTGCTAACCAACCTATTTGGGAAAGGGACAGGTGGGGTATAAATTCTTTTAGAATTGGTCTTTTTAACTTCCTCAACAGAATCCTCTTTGGTTTCCTCAACCAAATCATCTGGAATATCTTCAGGTTCATCAGACGAACCTGGAACAGTAAGCATTTCAATGGCCTCTTCAGAAGGGGGAGAGTCAACAGGAGTATGAGATGGTAAAGACTGAGGTGCACTAGCCTATTGATACTAACAGCCACTCCTTAAAGCATAAATAGCATTTACCTGTCTGGAGGGCCCTTGGTGCTGTTGGCCTTGTGCAACATTGGTTGGAGGAGCTTGGGTATCTTGTTGAATATGAATCTGATGCCTAGGATTTGGCTCAGGTTGGCTAGTTAACTTTCCTATTTTCCTCTCATCCAAGATTGTGACAAGCTGGGTGAGTTATTTTTCCATGTTATTGTGGCTTGTCATGAGAAAAGCTATCTTGTTCATCTCATTCAATCTTGTTGCCTCTCTTCTATTGGTAAACCCTGGGGGTTGCTGATAAGGTGCAAGGAGAGGAGGCCTAGCAGAATTAATAGAAGGTCCTGGATGAGGACGAGGGGGAAAGGAGTTAGGAGACATTCCTTGGCTTTGTGGTGCATAGTTGGGCCTTTGGGCACCAAGCTGGCCTTGATGGTTAAAGTTGGATGGGCCTGCTTGGTTCCTTTGATTCCAGGAGAAATTGGGGTGATTTCTCCATCCTGGATTGTAAGTATTGCTATATGGGTTATTTTGGTAGAGAGCACTTACATTCTCAGTGCTGGAATTGCCCACCAAGGTGTTGGGGCATTCCTCAAAAAGGTGTCCAAGGGTTTGGCACCAACTGCATACCGACACATGATTGACCTGGTTGACCGGATTAACTGGTATAGACTCTTTAAGAACTATGGACTCCAACCATTTTATGAGGCTGTCAAGTTTGGCCTCCTTGGTTGGCATACCCTCAATGAAATACCCCTTAGTGGTCCTTTCAGCCTCTTGGGAGGATTCACATTCCCTAGTCTTATCGGCTAAGTTGGTTAAGAATGTTCATGCATCATTTTCCTCAGAAAAAGAAGTAAAGCCTACAGGACACATGGACTCTACAAGTTGCTTGGTCTGATAATCAATACCCTCATAAATAATTTGGCATAGCTGTCACAAGTCGAAACTATGGTGAGGGCATTCTAAGAGGAGGTCCTTGAATCTTTCCATGAACTTGGAAAATGACTCATGTGGTTTCTGCCTGAACTGGAGGATGTTACTTTTAAGCTTATTGGTCTTGTGAAGAGGGAAGAATTTTCTCAAAAAGACAATGGTGAACTCATCCCATGTATTAATGGAGTTTGTTGGCAGTCCATAGAGCCACTTCTTGGACAAAGGATATAAACCTAAACCTAACTGCATCATCAGTCAAATTCTGGACCTTAATTAGAACACAGATCTCCTCAAATTCCCTAAGGAAGAGATATACATCCTCATTAGCCATCCCATGGAAATGGGGTAGCATGCTAATGAAGTTGGTCTTGAGTTCATAGTTATTCCCTATAACAACATGCAGACTGATGCATGAGGGTTGTGCAGCCCTGGTAGGGTAAAACCTATCCTTAAGAGTCTTGGATTGTTGGTCACCCATGGTCAAAGGTGGGGTTAAGGGTAGTGGAGAAGGTGGTATTCTAATAAGATGATTAGATGAATCACGAGTCCACACCGTAGCCACCTAAATATGAGGTCTCCTTTAGAAAAATTTAAGAAAAATAAAAGACTTAAGAAAAAAGTACTAAAAACAAGAGGGAGACCAAGGTAGATAGTGCATCTATCCCTCAAAAATCGAAACAATGGTTCCAAAGCTGTAAGGATGCCATATAGGTTGACAGCAAAGGAACCCGTATAGTCTTCTATTGTCACGCCCCCATCCCAACAAGGGATACAATACATTATAAGGGGTGACTAGGACGACGTGTGTCATCCTACTAAGCTGCCAGGATCACTGACACAGTGTCCCAATGCACAGTCATAACCAATATTAAAATAACATAATATCAGAGTGCGGAAAGAAAAATATTACAATCCAAATAAAATCAATAGTTTTGCGGAAGCGTATAAAATCAATAGTTACAAGATGATCAAAGCCTAGATGATAAATACTGTAGTTAATCCATTTTTCATTACCATCTAATAATGATCAACAAGGGTATAACAGTAAATGTTTATACATGGGCCTACGTCCTAAAATAAACAAAAGGGGAACAAGTCCCTAGAATTCTCATGGCCCGTAGGCACAATCGTCACAAGGACACCCGTTGCCATGTTCCTCTAACACAGCTTCCAGCTCCTCCGTACCTGCATCATAATCTAAAAAAAATATGTACACGAGGGGGTTAGCTCCACTGAGCCAGTGAGGGGATGGGGATGCACAAACACACAATTCACATAGTCCAATGATGTATGCATATATTAAATAAATTTTCCACCTAACATCACAACTAAGTCAAGGTATATGCTACTGTGACAACTCGGGAGACACTGTGGGTCACTTAACTTATCGCCACAATGAAACCTCAATTGTCACCTGGGACCTACGCCGATCGAAGCCTCCAAGACCACTCAGTGGCAGACCCCTGATAACCAATACTACCATGACTGGCCTCTCCCACCTCCACAGAATCCGGTGTACTGATTACCCAACACCTAAACCCCTGTTGGTAAGGGTCGTAGTATAAGGGTGTAAAATCCTATCCACAGCTACATGCAAGTCCTATCGTCCCGAGAGGTAATCCGGGCGCATCAACTTTTCATCTGGTTTAGTGCCCGGTTACCAGCACGACACGGCGCATACAGTTCAACATGATATTCAACATAATTTTTTTATAATTATATATAGTATCCGGGGTTTCGGCACCGACACCGAGACCCATCAAAGTAAAGCATCTTCCATTAACATCATAACATTCATATATAAAAATATGCAATATGCGCAAGCATGCTTAATAATTTATAATGATGACATAATATACAATACAATAATAATATCAAGCCCAAACAACCAAACCCACTCACATATAAGTTATGTTCCGATGTTATGAGTTGTCGTCGCAATTAAGTAACACGTCGCAAGATGAAAACTTTAAACCTAAATAAAGAGTGAAAACAGGGTTAATTAAGTAAAGGGACGGATCCCCAAAAGGTCTCCCATAAATCATTTAAGTATAAGGTTTCAGAGGCAGGGTGGTTTTATGGGTGGTTTCATGCCCAATTCCTGCAACCACATGTAAATCCTAGCTAACCAGTGGCTTAAGAAGGTCTCTGCCAAGGGCGGTTGCAGGTGTGGTTTCATGCCCAATTGCTGCAACCACAGGTAAATCCTAGGAAACCAGGGGCTCAGGACAGTCTCAGTCAAGGGCGGTTGCAGGAGTGGTTTCTCAGGAAATGAAACCACACATAAATCCTAGCTTTCCAGGGGCCTTCTCAGGGAGGTAATCTCAGGGTGGTTTCTTGCAGGTCTGAAACCACATGTAAAACCACATACCTGCAGAATCGAAATTGAAAGGTTTCTCACTCGGGATTCCTTTCCCAAGGGGTTTAAAGGTAAGGAGGCTTCAAGAAAGCTTCCTCCTAGGTCCATTAGGATTCTAAGACCTCATTAGGTCCATGTAATCCCAAGAATTTAAGAGGAAAAATAAAGAGAACCTAATTTAGGACATAATAGGGTAGAAACCCTAAATTTTTCAAATGGAAAGGGATTGCTTAGGCTTAGAACTTGTAATGGAGTAAAATAACTCCACCATAGTCTAGGTTTAGAGGTTCCATCGATTCCTTGGGTTCCAAGAGAACCCTAGGTCGAATCTCTCCCATTTCCTAAACCCCAAAACCCAAAATAGATGAAGAGAGGTGGGTTTTAATGGCTTACCTTCCCCCAATATAAAAAAGCTCCACGTAGAGGGCTCCACAAGGTGAGGTTCCAAGCCTTCATCCAAGTTTTTCTATTCTTCTTCCTCCTTTTCTCCTTCCTTCTTCCTTCTTTCCTTCTTTCTTCTTTCTTCTTTCTCCTTTCTCTCCTCTTTCTCTCCTCCACGATTTAGGTTAGATGGGAGAAATAAAGAGAAAGAAAGCTTCTCCCCCCCCCCCCCTTTGTCTTATTTATAGAAAATGGACCTTGGGTCCTTTAAGTTAAATGGGTCAAATAGCTAAATGGGTACTTTAAGTTAAATGGGTCAAGAGTTAAATGGGTGGATCCAAGATAAATGGGTCATTAGGCCAAATGGGTACTTTAAGTTAAATGGGTCAAGAGGGCTTAATGGGTTGACCCATGATCTTATTTAGGGTAAAGGAATGGGTTAACCCATCTTTGGGTCAAATAGAGTTAGATGGACCCTTAGGTTAAATTGCCACTTAAGCCCACTGGGCCTCTTAAGTTAATGGGCCTCCACTAGTTATAATTAGGAAAGAACCTAATTAAAAGATGAGCCCACATGATATGGGTATAATTGCTCTTCACGCGTTTCCCCAGGGCAAGTGGGACCCACAAATAGAATATTCCCAACTCAACTAAAATAGTCCGGGCGATCCAAATCTTGACCCGTACTTCGAGGGCACCGAGAAAAAGGGTAAATAAATAAAATTAAGGGCTAGAACTTACTATTTTCTTGTCATGGTTTGTCCCCCATGACCCCGAATAGTTTTCTCCACAGGTAACCCACACTGTGGTCAATAATTTTGTAGCTGGGTTTGACCACCAGTGAGAACAGCTCACCAGCATATGTGGCAGTGATAACCACACGTCACGGGGAAAAAATAATAATTAATTATGGTCCGGGATGCGGGTATAACATCCTCTCCACCTTACAAGAAATTTCATCCCCGAAATTTGAGGCAGCTAGGGGCTTAAGTGAGAAGGGTTGTTGGATAACAACATCCCAAGTCACCCACATCTTAAACTAAGTTAAAGGTCAAGTCAAGATGAGGCAGTGCCTACATGACACAGCAAGTCAGGTTCCACAATTCTCTTTTCCTTACAGGATCACATTACCACAGGGGTGTGGTTCACAATAACCCTAGGAACATAGGGTTCCTACTACTAAGTAAAGTCTCAAGGAACAGAGGTTGCCTAGATCTTCTAGATCAGGTGATACCACTCTAGCCTTCTCTGGTCAGTCTTGGGTTACAGGATTTAACCTGTCCATGTCTCAACATAGGGTGAACATTCTGAAGGCTTTCACATCTAGTTGTCTCATTACCTAACCCAACTTTAGAATGATTTGAAATATTGATGGAATCTCCTATTGTTCACTCCCAGTACGGAGGGAACACATTTGGTGATCCATTACCCCATTCATATCTGTCGTTGGAGAAGGTCTTATTACATCCTTCAGTTTCAGCTTTCACAACCTTTAAACCGATAACACAGTTATCCCACAGGGAAGAGTCCACATCAGTCCTCTTTCGAGAACCAACAACCTTTACTAGCTTTTTGTCCAAGTCAACTCTTATAGTAGTCTCCATAATTTTAACCTATCCGGTCATTAAATTCATTATTCATTACCCTAAGGTTTGGTCAACCAAGGTCAGGACTCCAACTAGTTTCACAGCAAGGTCAAGGTAAGTCATACTTGTAGTACCAGAGAATCACTCTAGTCACACAAGTCCAAGGTTCTAAAGGATATCTATATATATTTATCACACCAATATGTAGGCATAAATTCAATAATTACATTCACATCCCTATGGACATATCTGTCATCTAGATCAATCCACAAGAACAAGAAGTTCTCAGGTACGATTCACTAAGTCTCTTTTTTTTTTTTTTTTGGAAAGTCAAATCACGGTGTAGGACTTTCTCTATGAGTCTAAACAAGGTTTGGATGAACCAAGTAAAGTTCAAATAGAGTTGTCACTAGCTTGAGGTGTTATGAATGACTTCTAAATACACGTGACCTTCATGGCTCAATCACATAGACCAGCCCAAACTAGCCTATCACTTTCCTTTCTTAGTACCTACCCATAAGGTTTGGGTCCTTAAATTCACAGGGTCTAAGGTCTTCATCCTCAAAGGTAACTCTTCTCCTTTTATGTAAGAGAGGAGTCACAGTGGTTACCAATGCCTGCTAGTTCTTATTAGCTGGCCCAGTCGGGTACAAGTCCTAACCTCTTTCAATTCAAGGTATTGACTAGACTTAGGTGGTTCTCACAAATGGGTCACATAACGGGATATCCGGTCTAGGGTATAGGCACATAATCATTACATATAAGTGTAGTCAAAGGTCTCCAAAATAAGCTCAAAATCCTAAAAGAAATCGGGTGGACTCACGAGCGACGTCAACACTCTGGGTGCATTCGTGGCTCCTCCACGAAAATAGGGAGAGCAGACTAACGGGCAGATGTAGAATGCGAATCTGTTCGTTCGTCCGATCTCAAAAGTCTCAATGGCCGAGAGAGTTTAAGTCAAAAGGATCTACGGACGGACGCATGAGTATGAATCCGTTCGTTGATCCGCACAGATTTATAATGATAATTTCAAGTTTTATGCAGAGCGGAGTCACGATAAGTGGATTCACTCGTTCGTCCGTTTGTAAAAATTTAACATAACAGAGCCGCGAGTTTTAAAACTCATTTTTGGCTCCAAAGAAAGGGACATAACCGTAAGGAGAAAAAGCTCTATAGGGACTTCCTTTCAAACTTCCCTTAGGTGGTTTTCTCGTAATCCTAAGCCTCAAGGTTCAACTCTCACTTGTTCAAGATATGACTTTCTTCCCATCTTTACTTTCTCTTTTCTTGGATTTGTGATGAATCATTTCGAGGTGTGATCATGTCTTGATTTTGCTTGTAATCCCATGGCCATGTATGCCAAATCCATACCAAACCGATTGGAACTAGGGTTTTTAGGTGTAAATCAAGTCCTATTTGATCAATGGCACTAAGTTGTTGGATCCTTGTTTGATTATTGCATCTTTTATAAATTTTTAAGTCTTTGGAAGTATTTTAGAGATTGTTGCTATGTTTGTCATGTCTAGTTGAATTTTACTTAGATTATGTTTAGGTTTTGGTTGTAGTAAAATCCTCAATTCACAATATTTTGGAGAAACTCTTCAAGTTCAAATCTAATTCTTTTACATACCATAAAATCTCGTAAAACATTATCCCATTGTCTTATCTTCAAGCATATTCTCTTGTATACATAATTATTGATAAAATCCTTAAATCTTTCCCTTTTTCCTCAGATAAATAATTCTTGTCTCTTGTTGGGGTATTTTCATCCAATAACTTGCTTGTTTGATATTGATTGGAATGTAAGGTAGCCAAAAGTATATATTGTTCACATTGATCTCATTATTCACATCCACGCATTAGGGATCTCACATGGATTTTACATGTGCATTGATCTTATTCATTTCTCTTCACTCCAAACATCTTCCTATGGTTATCATGTCTCATTTCCCTTATATGCTCTTGTCACAATACAATTTCCACATCTTGTAGACATTTCACTTCTATACTTTTATTTGTCAAGCATAAAGCTTAAATTACCAGGGTAAGATATGCCACAAGAGAGGCGAGGGAAACATCAAATGGAGGTAATAAACACCAAAAATAGATTGGTTAAACCAAACAGGGCCAAAAATCCTTTCTGGCTTGGGCGGTTTTAGGTGTGGTTTCAGTAAGTTGCAACCACAGGTAAATCCGGGCTCTTACAGAACCAAATTTTATTCTCAGAAATTCACGGATTCTCAGTCGGTTTCACAAAATTGAATCCGTAGGTGAAACCGTATGGCCCAAAAATTAAAATTTTAAAACCCGCGACTTAGGGGTTTGTTTCCCTCCTTCCAAACACAATCCTAATACATTTGAAGAACCAAAAGCCGTGATCGTTCTTGCTCTCTCTTCCCTCCTCGGTGGATTTTAGTGCTCCAATTTACTCCTTAACTACATCCAATCGCATTCAGGTAAGATCTCTATCTCTCCCATCGATTTCTCTCAAGGAGAAACCTCAAACTCGATTTCAGGTTTATAAAACTTGGGGTTTTTGTTTCCTTTTGCTCGGTAGGCTACTCACAACCTAATCTTAACCATTTTCTCACCATAAGCAACCTATATAAAGGCTTGCATACAATCTTGGCATCTAACTCAAGGATTTAGGTTGGATTTTGGAAAAACCAAAACCTAATCGAATTTTTCTCTTCTCTTTTGCCATATTTGATTCGGTCTTACTATGTAGGCTTAGTCTACACTATTTTGAGTTGCCATAAACCAACTTTGCTTGTTTCTCAAGATTCAAACTTCCAATCACAAAATCTGAAAATTCGTTTTGAAGCCCAAGGCATGCTCCATGATCGAACAAGTCTACTTCTTATTTGAACTTACTGCTTTGTATAAAGCATTACTCTCTAGGCATAATATGGCCATTAACCTCTATCATGTATGATTGCATTCACATAGTGGCCATGCCTTTCCTTTTTTTTTTTTTTTTTCCCAACTTCTTAGATCACAATTGGATAAAAAAATCAGAATTTTTTAACCTAAGAATTCTGCTGTAATTTAATTTGCTTTGAAAGGAAAATCAAGGGCTAGGTTTTGAACTTTACAACCTTACATTGATCATCTACTTAGGCCTTAGCATTCAAGGTACTAATTGCTATCAATCTTGGCTTTTGACCGCAGGTTAAAATAATCAATGGCTCCAAGAACAAGGCGTGCATGCGTGGAATAAGTTGCACCAACTGTCCTAGATCCACTATGATTTTAAAAGATAGAGGACCAAGAGCTTTACCAAAACTGCTGCCGCTTCAAAAATATAGTGGAAGGGCGGGATGTAGTGTTGGATGATCTCAAAGCTTACATGGTGGGGCAAAGATTCGAGGCATTGGGGTGGACCAACATTCTCAACCTTCCTGAACCATACTACCTGAAACTCATTCGCCATTTCTATACAAATTTGGACATCGAGAACCCGGGCACACAAAACTATCGGGTTGTTTCATGTGTCAAGGGGGTTCCTATAGCCTTCATTGCAGCACAGTTGGCCGATGTTATCAACGTGTCCATTGGAGGAGCAAGGACCTATTGTTCACTTAGAAAGAATCCCTATACCTTAATCAAGTGGGAGGTATTGACATTCTGACGGCCATCAGGCGGTTGAACCTGCGAGTGGTGGAAGGCTTCGATGAAGTCATGAAGAAACTCTCCGACCAGACTCGGCGCCTAGAGGGTATCGAGAGAGGGATAGATGACATCAACACCTTTCTTGGTCGCGGTGGTGGCGGTAGTGCAACGTCTAACCCAGCTTTCTCTCAACAATTTGAAGTTATCCTGGATCAGTTCTTCTAGTTCTTGTCTTAGGATGACCAACTGGGAACTTTTAGAAATGGTAGACTTGTATATTTAATCTGAGATGAACAGAATCAAATGTTTTGAGTTGGAACAGATGAGATCTTGCATTCTGAGTTGGGAAAGGCACAGTTATGCCCAAACAAAGAATCTGGAACAATTATGGTGTTTAGATTAGTATCTTTTGATTGGGCAGGATAGAATCATATGTCTTTGTTGGAATAGATGAAATCATGAATGTTGAAATGGAAAGGATATGATTGCCTCCCAAGAAGATTTGGAACAATTGGATATTTGTAATTAACCTTATATATATTTTTATGTACTTGCTTAATTCTCTCTTGCTTAAAGCATTGTTGATAATTATGCTTAGTTATAATTGATTCATTATTGTTTATGGATTTTAACATATAGTTGCCCATTTATGACCTACTTAAGATTCAACCAAGCAATTACATAGTTGTAGCTTAACAGCCTATGGTTCAAGTCCTAAGTGCCATGTTTCCTATTATCTTCTAGGTTCTTGTTTCACCACAATTAGTCTTCTCCTATGTCTGCACACAATCATTTATGTTCGTGAAGATTTTTAGTTTAGAACCTAATTGTGGAGAGTAAATCAAGAGTCCGCGAGACTGTGGTCGGTGCAGAGCATCATTACTCTAATACCACTCTGTCACGCCCCCATGCCAACAAGGGATACAATACATTATAAGGGGTGACTAAGACGACGCGTGTCATCCTACTAAGCTGCCACGATCACTGACACAGTGTCCCAACGCACAGTCATAACCAATATTAAAATAATATAATATCAGAGTGCGGAAAGGGAAATATTATATTTCAAATAAAATCAATAGTTTTGCGGAAGCGTATAAAATCAATAGTTATAAGATGATCAAAGCCTAGATGATAAATACTGTAGTTAATCCATTTTTCATTACCATCTAATAATGATCAACAAGGGTATAACAGTAAATGTTTATACATGGGCCTACGGCCTAAAATAAACAAAAAGGGAACAAGTCCCTAGAATTCTCACGGCCCGTAGGCACAATCGTCACAAGGACATCCGTTGCCATGTTCCTCTAACATAGCTTTCGGCTCCTCCGTACCTGCATCATAATCTAAAAAAAATATATACACGAGGGGGTTAGCTCCACTGAGCCAGTGAGGGGATGGGGATGCACAAACACACAATTCACATAGTCCAATGATGCATGCATATGTTAAATAAATTTTTCACCTAACATCACAACTAAGTCAGAGGTATATGCTACTGTGACAACTCGGGAGACACTGTGGATCACTTAACTTATCGCCACAATGAAACCTCAATTGTCACCTGGGACCTACGCCGATCGAAGCCTCCAAGACCACTCAGTGGTAGACCCCTGGTAACCAATACTACCATGACTGGCCTCTCCCACCTCCACAGAATCCGGTGTACTGATTACCCAACACCTAAACCCCTGTTGGTAAGGGTCGTAGCATAAGGGTGTAAAATCCTAGCCACAGCTACATGCAAGTCCTATCGTCCCGAGAGGTAATCCGGGAGCATCAACTTTTCATCTGGTTTAGTGCCCGATTACCAGCACGGCACGGCGCATACAGTTCAACATGACATTCAACATAATTTTTTCATAATTATATATAGTATCCGGGGTTCCGGCACCGGCACCCACCGGCACCAAGACCCATCAAAGTAAAGCATCTCCCATTAACATCATAGCATTCATATATAAAAATATGCAATATGCGCAAGCATGCTTAATAATGTATAATGATGACATAATATACAATGCAATAATAATATCAAGCCCAAACAACCAAACCCACTAACATATAAGTTATGTTCCGATGTTATGAGTTATCGCCACAATTAAGTAACACGTCGCAAGATGAAAACTTTAAACCTAAATAAAGAGTGAAAACAGGGTTAATTAAGTAAAGGGACGGATCCCCAAAAGGTCTCCCATAAATCATTTAAGTATAAGGTTTCAGAGGCAGGGTGGTTTTATGGGTGGTTTCATGCCCAATTCTTGCAACCACATGTAAATCCTAGCTAACCAGTGGCTTAGGAAGGTCTCTGCCAAGGGCAGTTGCAGGTGTGGTTTCATGCCCAATTGCTGCAACCACAAGTAAATCCTAAGAAACCAGGGGCTCAGGACAGTCTCAGTCAAGGGCGGTTGTAGGAGTGGTTTCTCAGGAAATGAAACCACACATAAATCCTAGCTTTCCAGGGGCCTTCTCACGGAGGTAATCTCAGGGTGGTTTCTTGCAGGTCTAAAACCACATGTAAAACCACATATAAAATCACATACCTGCAGAATTGAAATTAAAAGGTTTCTCACCCGGGATTCCTTTCCCAAGGGGTTTAAAGGTAGGGAGGCTTCAAGAAAGCTTCCTCTTAGGTCCATTAGGGTTCTAAGACCTCATTAGGTCCATTAATCCCAAGGATTTAAGAGGAAAAATAAAGAGAACCTAATTTAGGACATAATAGGGTAGAAACCCTAAATTTCTCAAATGGAAAGGGATTGCTTAGGCTTAGAACTTGTAATGGAGTGAAATAACTCCACCATAGTCTAGGTTTAGAGGTTCCATCGATTCCTTGGGTTCTAAGAGAACCCTAGGTCGAATCTCTCCCATTTCCCAAACCCCAAAACCCAAAATAGATGAAGAGATGTGGGTTTTAATGGCTTACCTTCCCCCAATATAAAAAAGCTCCATGTAGAGGGCTCCACAAGGTGAGGTTCCAAGCTTTTCCATTCTTCTTCCTCCTTTTCTCCTTCCTTCTTCCTTCTTTCCTTCTTTCTTCTTTCTTCTTTCTCCTTTCTCTCCTCTTTCTCTCCTCCACGATTTAGGTTAGATGGGAGAAATAAAGAGAAAGAAAGCTTCTCCCCCCCCCCCCCCTTTGTCTTATTTATAGAAAATGGACCTTGGGTCCTTTAAGTTAAATGGGTCAAATAGCTAAATGGGTACTTTAAGTTAAATGAGTCAAGAGTTAAATGGGTGGATCCAAGATAAATGGGTCATTAGGCCAAATGGGTACTTTAAGTTAAATGGGTCAAGAGGGCTTAATGGGTTGACCCATGGTCTTATTTAGGGTAAAGGAATGGGTTAACCCATCTTTGGGTCAAATAGAGTTAGATGGACTCTTAGGTTAAATTGCCACTTAAGCCCAATGGACCTCTTAAGCTAATGGGCCTCCACTAGTTATAATTAGGAAAGAACCTAATTAAAAGATGAGCCCACATGATATGGGTATAATTGCTCTTCACGCATTTCCCCAGGGCAAGTGGGACCCAGAAATAGAATATTCCCTACTCAACTAAAATAGTCCGGGCGGTCCAAATCTTGACCCGTACTTCGAGGGCACCGAGAAAAAGGATAAATAAATAAAATTAAGGGCTAGAACTTACTATTTCCTTGTCATGGTTTGTCCCCCATGACCCCGAATAGTTTCCTCCATAGGTAACCGCACTGTGGTCAATAATTTTGTAGCTGGGTTTGACCACCAGTGAGAACAGCTCACCAGCATATGTGGCAGTGATAACCACACGTCACGGGGAAGAAATAATAATTAATTATGATCTGGGATGCGAGTATAACATCTATAGCCACCTACGGGCGACTCCAAATGGATTCTAATGTAGGGTGAAGGACTACTATACGTTTTTGTCTCCAAAATCTCTCACTATGTTGCTTTCCTGTTATCCAGAGTGGTCACCTCCAAAGATAAGTCATATGCCAAATCACCCAACCAAGTCAATATGTAGCGTCATAGGTAACTTAATCCTATGAGGGACACCAAAAGATGGAGGGTTGGAGCATATGAAGGACTTTAGATTGGGCACACACTATTTGAAACAGAAGAGAAACAAGAAGAGGTTTTCAAAAACTTTTTTTTTATTTTTTTTATTTTTAGAAAAAGAAGAGAAAATAATAAACTAAAACACTTCGAACTACTTAAAAATCAGATAAATAAAATGGACAATAAGTTCCCCGGCAATGGCGCCAAAAACTTGTTTAAGTTAAAATAAAACTACAAGCGTACTGGTCAATCGTAGCTACGGGTCGAACACGAGGAGATATACGCCACTCTATTTAACTAACTTAAAAATAATGCAAAGTGAACCGAATCAACCGAATCAATTAAAGTACTAAATTAAACTAACGGATCCTACTCATAAGCATCTAACCTATTAAACTAAAGCGAATTGAGAAGAATAAAGGAATAAAAGAAACCAATCAAACTAATGCAAATTAGAAGTAATAAAAATGCAGTCACATATCCACATCCACATAAATAAAATAACCACATAAAAGAAAAATAAAAGAAATAGAGGGAGAAGAAGAAGAAGAGAGAGAGAATGAGATAGAGGAAAGGGAGACTGAGATTGAGAGTTTAGAGAATGCGAACCTAGATGTGCTTGAACCGGATTAATTAAAGAAGCTTGAATGAATACTTGCATGAACTTACCATGGCTTCCTCTTCTAAATCTCCAAGTCTTGTCATCAACATAGGAGCTTAGACTAGGAGGCTTTAAACTAGAACTATCACAACCATTAAACTAGGTTTAAGAAATTAAAACTAAGAACATGAAATCAAAACTAAGAACTTGAAAGAAACTAATCTTATGAAATTAAAGTTAAAAACTAAAAAGCCAAAAATCACAATTTAGAAACAAAGAATAGAAGAAAAATTTACTAAGTGAATAAATGAATTTTACAAGAGAGGTAGGGGTATTTATAGGTGGAAGAGAGGAGAAGAGAGAAGAGGGAAGTGTAGGAGAAATATTCCCTAAGAAAAGAGAATATCCTCTTCTCCTTCCTCTTTTACAATGCCTTGGCTCCTAAGAAAAAGAAAAAAAATATAAAGAGGGAGAGAAGAGAATATTGTTTACATAAGCCTTCTATTTCTAGAAAAGTAAACTTTCAATTCTAACAAGTGCTTCCTTTTCTTTGTAGATATCTTCTCCAAGCAATAAAATCAAAGCATCTTCAACCTTCCATAGATGAGAAAATATCTTTCAAAATAAAACTTTCCCAAGTGAAATTCTAGGAATGCCCTTGAAAAGTTGGAGGGGAGAGAGAGAGCGATGACTAGGATAGTGATGACTAGGATTTCTACTCAACAAATGATAAAATCCCCAATGTGTCCTTTAAAATTCATGGGGCATTAAATGCAGCCCAATAAAAATCATGGACACCTTGTGGGCCTTCAAAAATGTGGAATCTAGTGGCAGTGTGGGTCCCTCCATGTGGGTAGCAGTCCTTCTCTCTCTTCAAGAATGTAAAATTATCAAAACTGCCCTGTACTTGCAGTAGATCTCCACCATTGCTTAGAAATATCTTCTACAACGTCAAAAATGTCCTTGGGCAGTGGTAGAATGACTATGGGCTTGCACTACAGCTCCATTCTAACCCATTATCCTTTCTTGGGCTGAAAAGAATAATCAACTGTTCGGTGGGCTAGACAAATACGTACTTACGTTCCGTCACGTCCAACTTGCTCCAAATTTAATCCTCTTTACAGCTATGGAAAGAAAAATGGCAACTTTACTTGTAACTTGGGACATGCAGCTCCCGATAGTCCAGAATAGCCCAAAATAGCCCAAAACCTAAAAAACACAAGAAAGCACCAAAGTAACTCCTTCCAATGTGGTAAAATGTATGCTTTATACCCTAAGATTTCACACATAAATGTGCTCATCAATACTCATCTTCTTCTACTACTCAATCGAATCACTGCCACCACACCAAGGCTCGTTGGCCACCAAGGTCCGTTGACCACCAAGGCGCAATGCCACCGAGGCCCATTGGGCACCAAGGTCCGTAGACCAAAGGCGCAAAGCCACCCAAGGTTCGTAGACCAAGGCGCAATGCCACCCAAGGTCCGTAGACCAAAGCGTAAAGCCACCCAAGGTCCGTAGACCAAGGGGCAATGCCACCCAAGGTCCGTAGACCAAGGCGCAAAGCCACCCAAGGTCCGTAGACCAAGGCGCAATGCCACCCAAGGTCCATAGACCAAAGGCACAATGCCACCCAAGGTCCGTAGACCAAGGCTCAATGCCACCCAAGGTCCGTAGACCAAGGCGCAATGCCACCCAAGGTCCGTAGACCAAGGCGCAATGCCACCCAAGGTCCGTAGACCAAAGGCGCAATGCCACCCAAGGTCCCTAGACCAAAGGCGCAATGCCACCCAAGGTCCGTAGACCAAGGCTCAATGCCACCCAAGGTCCGTAGACCACCAAGGCACAATGCCACCCAAACTCCGTAGACCAAGGCACAGTGCCACCCAGGTTCGTAGATCACCAAGGTCCGTTGACCACCTATGAATACCAAGGTCCAGGAACCATCGAAGCAATAAGGATCAAATAACTACCAAAGACATGCTATACACGAACAGATTAAGAAGTTAACTACTCATAGCCAGAGAAGAAGGTCACAGTAATCACATAGTTCAGAATTCACAAGTTCAACTGGCTATATACACAAAAAGTCAAGAAACCTCCGTTGGGGGAGTCACATCCTCCTCTGGAGGAGAAGCCATCTCTGCCTCAGGAGGAGGCGCCACACCCTCCTCCACAGGGGCAGTACCCTCATCAGGCTGGGCGACTCCCTCATCAAGCTAGGCGAAGCCCTCCTCAAGCACCACAGTGCTCACCCCTGCCAGGACATCAGTGGTCACAGCAGACAAAAGGTCAGTGCCGCAACACCCGCGAACCGCGAGAAGTCATAACCAGGAGCCTCCTCAAGAATGTAGGCGGCCAAGTCCTGGATCCCCGCATCATATATCCCCTGGTTCTCCTTGTAGAACCAATCCATGAGCTCCGAAGACTGCCTATACTCTGCCACAACACGCTTGCCAGACTCGGCTGACTCCACCTCATGACCCTGCCTCACATCGCAAAGCTCCTCCGAGGATCCAACCACGACCGTGGCAGGGTTAGAGTCACTAGAAGACGACATGAACAGCACTAGGGTAGATTACTTACTCAGAGAGTGATCTCCCCCAAAGGCAAGTGGCCGATGCAAGAAGGAAGAAGGCAAGCTGCAACAGATAGCCAATAAATCCATGAGAGAGAAAAAAAAATTTACCTCAAATGGATAGGCGAGCACGACCTCAATCAAGTGTGGCCTCAAGAGGGCAAACGGGCGCAGCCTCAAGTGGACAAGCAGCCCCAAGCACAGGGACGTGACCACGGGCGGGGCCTTTGACATGACCCTCAAGTGGCCTCAAGAGGGCAAACGGGCGCAGCCTCAGGCGTAACCACGGGGCGCGACCTCCGATGCTACCGCGAGTGCGGACTCAGATGGGTCGGGCAGACACAGACCCAGACAGGATGCAGCCTCGGGCAAAATCTCGAACAAGCACAGCTGATGAAGGTGACCACGACAGATGTGACGTCGAGTCACAAGCAATGACCACAAGCACCAAGCAAGGCACCAAGCAAAGCACTAAGCAAGCACCAAGGCCAATGGCCAAAGGAGGACAAGAAAGCCAACAAGGAGTCACACTACTCTATGTTGCTTAAAGACAAACATATGGTGGGCACCAAAAAGGCAAATGCCAAATGAATGCAAGGAAGAGACAAAACCTCAAAAAAGGTGGAAAGCAAAAAGCAAGAGAGAGGGGAGGAGAAAGAGTGAAAAGTGAAAAAGGAGAGGTGAAGAAGAGAGACATATACCTACAAAGAAGAAAACAAAAAGAAGAACGAAAAAGTGTAGGAGGAGAGGTTTGAACCTATAACCTCTCCCACGTCACGAGAAGATTCACAAGCAAGCTCCACAAGAGAAGCTTATTCGCGATAAACCCCTCGCTACATGACAGCATTACTCTCTTGGACATTCCATTCCAAGAGAGCGGGGGGCAAATGATGAGCCCAAGATTATCTAAGCCAATCAGAAAGCACCACGTGTACCAGTGAACCAGCCCAAGGAGATGGACCGTGATAGGCCCAGAAGAAATCCGATGCAAACATGGGCGCGACCTCCACTATGGGTGCGGCCTCTCCACCTTGGGCGCGACCTCCACCTTGGGCACGGCCCCTCCACCTTGGGCCCGACCTCCACCTTGGGTGCGACCTCTCTACCTTGGGCGTGACCCCCACCATGGGCGCGACCTCTCTACCTGGGGTACGGCCTCTTCACGGGTGCAACCTTCACCTTGGGTGCAGCCTCTCCAGACGGGACCTCCGTGGATATCGCCTCACCATGCACCAACTATATCGCAGCAGACACACGCCATCTCCAGGACTCTAGGCCACCGCCTAGAGGTCACGTCACCTAGACGGACTCAAACACTAAAAGCCTATCACCATGGGCAGAGGTCTATCCACCAAGGATCCTAACATAGCCATGACACTCCCTCATGCAGGGAGGCGGCCAAACAAAGAGGAACCCTGCTACCCAGGGACTCTATCAATCACGAAGGCCACTCTAAATCAGCTGGGACTCTCCTCACCGCCAGGCACTACTATATAAGAGAAGCTACTCTACCCCTTCACCCATCTTGAGTTTCATTCACTCATCTATTTGCGCAAAGAGATCTGACTTCGGCATCAGAGAGTCCTAGGCCGGAATCACACCGATTCTCCGTTGTTACCCCTTGGTCCTTTTGTAGGTTACGGCACTCGAAGGGACCGCAGACGATTTCCTGACGCAACATGGTTCTAGGAAGGGGAGTGCTCCACCAATTTTCCAAGAATGAGAGAGTGCTTATTGAATTTTGGCAATCTCATGAATATATGTGATTTGCACTCTCACTCCCAAATTGATAGCACACATGGGCAAGGGATATTGAGTTTTCTATTGGGACTGGATCACCAACCCATCCAATCTTTTCCACCAAAGAAAGATCCTTATTGCTAGAGGAATCCAATATTGGGTCCAGTATCCAATATTGACCCAACATCTTTCCTTTTCTAACATTGGGTCCATTCAATTATTTCTTCTTCTTCTTCTTCTTCTTCGTCCTACAATGAACAATCTCAAACCTCTTCAAGGATACAGTCTTCCGGTTAAAGCAGAGGAAAAGAAGAACAGGGGAAGCTTTATTGATTCCTCAATCCTCACCCAACGCCTTAACCATTAAAGGTTGTATAAGTACAGTATTTGCTTGTACAATGTAGCAGTGACTGCTCAGATGATGAGTGGCCGGTGACCCTCACTGTTATCATATGGGTAATTTCTTAACGACAAAGTGATATTTCCCGCCTTCTTCTCTTTTCAAATTTTACAATAAGGGTCATGAATCATGATTTGAAGCAAAGGACCAAGGAAGTCTTTGCAATAGCAGCTCTTTTGCCAAGAGTAGCATATAGGATATGACTATGGAATTGAAGTTGAAACCTTACTAATGAAATGAGAATGGCTAACAAAACATGCGCTCACAACTTCTCTGCTGCCACTTTTGAGGAAACATTCCAGGAGTAACTCTTGCTTGTTCATCTCAAAAGCAAAACAAGCCTTCAAGGATTATCATTATTAGTTATTTTAACATCCAAACCCCGGTTTGAGGAATCGAAATTGGATTGGGTTAATCATCCGATTCTCCAGTTGATTCCTGCAACCCTCTTTTGAATCGCCTTATTATACATATTTGATCTTCATCGTTAGTCATTATTTCCTTCTTTTAGTCAGTAAAATGAAACAAGACTTGCCTTTTGTAGTAAGCTCCCCAAGTTCACTGAATAAAAACTCCAAAAAAAATATATAAGAAATTTTGTAAAATCTTTGCATCTGTTTTTACGATAACCTGATGGATTCCCTTCGGATTAGAGCTCTATCCCACGTCCGATTTTGTATTACTTGAACCTTGATCCAAACTCAACTAATCAGAAATACTAGCTGACAAAACTGGGACTTCAGTCCAGCTACTAACTACTATCCCTTGCTTCAAACTACAACAACCAAAATTTACTAATGATGGGATCATGGGATAGACAGGAAAGCATTACTTAATTACCAACGAATTCCCAACGGCCATGATGAAGATCTCACCTTCTTTTAGGATACACAGGTTTTACCATCCAACCAATCCCTGATCAGATTGGGAATGTACAGGATTCCATGATTACACTGGTGTCTTGCCTCAGTTTTCAACAATAAAATATGGAATTACTTACGTGTTTATCAAGAGTGTGTTGTTTATCTTGCTTCTGTTTTTCACACACACACACGCCACACAAAGTGCTCATGTGTTGCAGCTTCCTTGGTCACATTATGCCCCAGATGACAGTTCTTTTTTCCCTCTTTTCTTCTTCTGTTGACTGCTCTTGCTTTTGGATGCCTCTACTGTCATGAAGTCATGGACTTCAAATGGGTTTGTGTTCGTATCTCTGGAAAGGGTGTCAGATTTTGCTTCAGTTGCTTGAGATAATCCATTGCTGCAAGATCGAAACCAACCTGTCCTCTTATTAGTTTTGTATTAAGAATGTCTTTAAGAATCGTCAAGGCAGATTGAATCAGCAGCAGACATCAAGTAGTTATGATGGATCCAGAAGAGCAACATAGTAACCCAAAAAACAGGCACAACCATATTAGGAATAGAAGCAAAATCCTTCAAGTACGAGCTTAGATTCAATGCATCAGAGAATGGTAAGACAGCAAAAGCTGCTCCACATGATCGGTGTCAACATTTGAAAGAGCAGTAATAAAAAAAAATCAGATGGAGAGCCCAAGCATAGTAACATTTTGTTGGAAAGTTAGCCTTCTAATTACATGCTCCTCCAAATGCTGAGCTACCTGCTGCAATTGATTAATTCTGCCTCTGCTTTCTTGAATGCATCAACAATTAAATCAGTCGCAGTAAGGTTCCTTAAGATTTCTTCCCTGTCAACCGTAGAGTCCCCTCTCCTGGAATTTCTTCCTTCAGATCAAGCTCACTTTTAATTGAATTATCTGGGTAAGACAAAAACATTTGTTCCAATCTTTTGCTCTTCCCTGATAAAGAAAGGTTGATGCAGATACATCACCAAAAGAGGCTTATTTTAATGGAAATAAGCCTTGGGTTGGGTTATGTTGGCTGAAACGCAAAGAGAGCCTGGGTTTGGCTAGCCTCTTCAACGACATAAAAAAAAAAAGGATGTAAGATCACGGTTCTCTCTAATATTGTTCATTAAGAGATGCCTTGACAACCACCCCTAGAATTGCCTTCTGATAGCTCCGCCGCTGTGGGTGAACCCTTTCTCCGCCACTGTGCGTGAACCCTTTCTCAGCCGCCGTGCGTGTTGTTTCCTCTGCCAATGCAATAGTTAAGTTTCTGCTTAACCACTCCACCTTTACTCCTCTCTCTTCCACCCTATAGATTTTGATGGTGGGGTTTCCTGAATCCTTTGTACTACAGTTTGTTACTCCTCTGTTTTTTACCATCTTCTAGTTACAGTCCTACTCTTTGCTTACCTTTGCCTGGAGTTTTTCTTCATCCTGCTCATAATGGTTGTATGCTAAGTGCTCTTTCTGTGTGATATTTCGGTGCACTCCTCTGTGTTTTGGTTTATCTCTCCGATGAGTTCCCATCAGAGTCCTGCTACGCCTGACTCCCGACTACTCTCTCTCCCACCTCCTTTCTCTGAAAATAACATCCCCCCAACGGCCTCAGTGCAGGTGGAGACTCCCCTCTCCCCGACGGAGTATCATAGTTAATCGGATGATGAGATTTTCATTGAAGAAGAAGATGAAGAACGGCTTTCTCAGATTTGGAATAACACACCGGTGGGATATATTATGGAAGGAAAACCCTATTGCAAACAAGCGATTGAAGAAGGCCTGGTTACTGCGTGGAACCCGAGATATAAGGTTACTGTGTCTTCAATGTCAGAACGTCAATATCTGTTCCATTTTCACCACGAAATGGACATGATTAACACACTCCAGGAAGGCCCTTGGGCAGTGTCAAGTAATCTACTTCTTCTTGAGAAGTGGAATATAACTCAAAAATGGGAGTTCACCCACTGTGATTTCTGGGCACAGCTGCACTCTCTCCCAATGGACTTGAAGGACCCGGAGATCCTCTTCATCTTAGCTCAAAAGGTTGGTGAGCCATTGAACCTTATGCTGGTCGAGGGTATTCAGTTTGGGAATAAGTTTGTTACTTCAGGATAAGGGTGAGAATAGACATCAGGAAACCACTCAGGTCCTCCATATCTGTGAAACGTCACTCTGGCATCAAGACTATTGTGAAGGTTAAGTTTGAAAAACTTCTCACGTTCTGTTATTTTTGTGGCAGTCTGGGTCATGATGAGAAAAGGTGCACTCAACTGTATGAAGCGTCTATTTATCACACCAATAGCCTTGGATGCGACCCCTCGAAGGAATGTCCGAGCCTGCCTCAAGCTAAATGGGGTCCAGAACTGAGAGGAACTCCTCCGGATGAGCGACTACTCCTCAAAGCCTTGATTATTCCGTGCATGCAGAAAGACAAGGAACCGGCAGAGGTTACCACCATGTCGACGAGTAAGGTCGACGATTCTAGCAGAAGCCTCAATACCGGCACCGGAGAAGATAATGGAAGAGAGGCGGTGAAAGCTCAGAACCCTCATACCACGCGTAGGCGTACAGGACCTGCCACGCAGTACCAGCACATATTACCAGGCGAAACCGTCGCCAGACAGCCTGCCACTCCTGTCAATGCACATACAGGTGTCAGATCCCAGGTTTCCATTCCCATGCCTATCCCAACAAAGCGAGCCATATTGCCTGATGATCGTTACCTTCCTCAGCTTTCCATACCAAATCAAACATCAGATTCCTTGGGATTACAGCTACCTACCTCCTCGGCCTTGATGCCCACTAAGTTGACCCCCCCCCCCCCTCATACACTTCTCAGGGGCTCCTTCCTTCTCCTATCCAGGAGTATTTACTTAAATGCCCTGAGCACTCCACAGCGGTCCTTTCCCTGCTCAATCATATGGCTGATGTCACCATTTCAGGTTTAGAACCGAACCAAGGGTTGGAACCTTTGAGCATTGACTACCCGGTTTATCCCATTTAACCCTTCCATTAACTCAGGCCCACATCTCCCCTCCTATGGATACCTCAAATATCCAGCATTTCCTCAATCAGCCCACACTTCATCACTCATCACACCCTCCCATTACCACTCAACTAAACTACCACTGTGCTTCAAAAATCCCTGTCACACCCATTCCAACATCCCCTTTTAACCTTACAGTGTCATTATCCAGCCGTATGTCATCCGGGAAGAATACCCTGAGGACAGGTAAGGTACAGACTAAAAAGCATCATGCTCTTATCATTGCTGATACGTCCAGAGCGACAAGGAAGTCCAAACATCCCCGCCATACTAAGAAGGATAGCAAAGACCAGAGGGATGAAGCCCAGGAATACTGTTCAGAACAGGTATTATCTCAAGCAGCTAACCAGGATCATTTTTTATCGAATGGACCCATCAAGACTGGGGTGAATCAGTCTCACCGGGGGTCATGAAGCTGATCAGTTGGAACTGTCAGGGTCTAGGGAGCCCCCGGACAGTTCGTGCACTTAAGAATCTCTCTAAGACGGAATCCCCAGATATTATCTTTCTCATGGAATCTAAGAGTCAGGGGAACAGAGTTGATAGGATCAGTCGCCAGTTGAGGTTCCACAGCAACTTCTCGGTCAACTCTAATGGTGCATCAAGGGGATTGGCACTGTTATGGCATTCTCATGTTCAAGTGGAAATTCTGTCTTCGGATAATCACATTATTGATGCCAGGATCTCAAGCCAATCTGGTCAGAAGTTTATGATTTCCGTTGTTTATGGTGACCCGAACAAACAGCATAGACAGAGAATTTGGGATCAGCTTATCTCTATTGGGGCTTCTCGGGTGGATCAATGGCTTTGCGTCGGTGATTTTAATTCTTACTTAGATGGGCATGAAAAAGAGGGAGGAAATAGGAGTAGTTTGCGTGATATCCGGCAGTAAAAACATGGTGGACCAATGTAACTTAATGGACTTGGGTTCCAATGGGCCAACCTTCACATGGAACAATAGGAGGAGGAGATCAGCGAACATACGTATCAAGCTCGACCGTGCTTTTGCCAACCCTGCGTGCATTTAAGGTATGATAATGCTGCTGTTCTCATCAAGCCGGCCATTGCCTCTGATCACAATCCCCTAGTCATGGACACAGAAGGAGGATTAGCTAAGGGTCCTCGGCCTTTTCGATTTGAGGCGATGTGGCTCCATCACCCTGGTTGTAAGGAAGTGATTGAGAGATCTTGGGTTACTTTTGGTTGCAACAGTCCGGCTGAGAAGTTGCTCCGAAAATTTGATAAATGTAAAAGGTCTTTGCGTCGGCGGAATAGGGAGAGCTTTGGACAGATTCAAACAAAAATCATTGATCTTAAACATCAACTTGAGTCTATCCAGGGGCAGCCTTTCTCGGCTACTCAGCAGGAGTTGGAAGAATCTACCTGCCATCAGTTGGAGGAACTGGTTAGGGAAGAAATTCTGTGGAGACAAAAATCAAGGATAGATTGGGTTCGTGAAGGTGATCAGAATTCTGCTTTTTTCCATGCATCTACTGTTCAGAGGCGGCAGAGAAATAGGATCCTCAGGGTCAAGAAAGATAATGGAGAGTGGTCCCAATCCCTAGAAGAAGTGGAGGAAGAGCTGGTTAGGCACTTTAAGGAGGCAGTCACTTCAGAGGGCGTGTATATGAGTACAATTCAGCAGGCTCTTCTCCCTGTTCAATCAGTAGTCTCGGCAGATTTAAATGAGAAGTTATGCGTTGTCCCCTCAATGGAGGAAATCTCTGAAGCCTTGCTTGCTATGGGCCCTCTCAAATCCCCCGGTCCGGATGGATTTCCTCCCGTATTCTTCCAAAAATTCTGGAGTATCACAAAGGAGGATGTTTTCGCCTTTATCTCTGATTTTTTCACTTCTGGCATTCTCTCGAGGTTAATAAAATTTTTGTGTGCCTCATTCCAAAGAATTCAAATCCTGAAATGGCAGAGCATTACTGGCCCATCAGCTTGTGTGGTGTTGCAGTGAAGATTATCTCAAAGATTATGGCAAACAGACTCAAAATGGAACTTCAAGGTATCATTTCCCCCTATCAGTCAGCCTTTGTTCCTGAGAGATTAATTTCTGACAATATTTTTATTGCTCATGAACTTTTCCATTATATCAAGCATCAGAAAAAGAGTAAATTAAAATTTTTGGCCCTTAAGCTTGATATGAAAAAAGCTTATGATAGGATGGAGTGGCCCTTTATCAAAGCTACTTTCATTACACTTGGTTTTTGTGCTCGTTGGGTGGACATGATTATGCAATGCATTTCCTCAGTTTCTTATTCTATTCTTGTAAACGACTCCGAAAGAGGTTCCTTTGTCCCATCTAGGGGTATCCGTCAAGGTGATCCTCTCTCCCCCTTTATCTTCATCTTGTGTTCTCAGGTCTTAAGTGCTATCATCTCAACAGCTGAAGATGGGAAGTTGATTCAGGGAATCCGGGTCAAGAATCGTGCTCCAACTATCTCTCATCTTTTATTTGCGGACGACTGTCTTTTATTCTCTGAGTTGAAGTTGCAACAGATTACCTATCTCAAGGAAAGCCTTGATTTGTACTACCAAGCAAGTGGTCAAGCGATCAACTTACAAAAGTCAAGTCTTACCTTCAGCCCAAATACTCCGATGCATTTCAAAAGATGGTTCTCTCGCATTTTGAAGGTTCGGTATGGTGATGGCCCTTCTAAGTATTTGGGCCTGCCTTCGGAGATAGGGGTTTCTAAAGCGGAAGTCTTCAAAGATCTAACTTCCAAGTCCTGCAATTGAATCAAAGGCTGGAAAAATCAACTTTTATCTCATGAAGGTCTGGTTGTCCTTCTCAAATCAGTAGGATGTTCCCTCTCTAGTTTTGCGGCAGCTCACTTCTCTCTCCCAGTTTCCCATCATGATGAATTGAAGCGAGCTATGACCAATTGCTTATGGGGTCAAAAGCAGGATGAGAATAAAATTCATTGGATATCATGGTCTCGTCTTTGTCAATCTATGGTAAAAGGTGGTTTGGGTCTCAGGGATCCCATTTTGCAAAATAGGACCCTTCTTTCCAAAGTTGCATGGCGGTTATGGACAGACTCAGAGTCTCTTTGGGCACGGTTCTTTAAAGCTATCTACTTCCCAAAATCTGACTTTCTTCATGCATCATCGGGTCATTGCCCTTCCTGGGCCTGGCGGAGTACTCTCATTGGAAGAAAGGTTTTGAGTAGTGGTTTACTTTGGCAAGTTGAATCAGGAGATGATATCAAGATTTGGAAAGATAACTGGGTACCTTCCTCTCCCACTTTCAAACCATTATATCCCAAGCCTATGAACTGCCAGCTGAGTAAAGTGTCTGAGCTGATCGATCCTATCAACCGGATTTGGAAGGAGGATTTATTGAGGGAATTTTTTCATCCTCCTGATGTGCAGGCTATCAAACAAATTCATCTTAATATTTTCCCAAGGAATGATAAACAAGTTTGGGGTGGTGCTAGAAATGGGCTTTTCTCCATCAAAACTGCTTACCATATTCAAGCTAATCAGCAGGATTACTTGTCTGATGGTCAAGCTTCTTCTTCTCATAAGAGGGAGTGGGAATAGTATCCTACCACCGTATGGAAGCGCATCTGGCATTGTAGGACTTGGCTAAAAATAAAAAATTTCTTATGGAGGTGCCGCGCTGAAGGTGTTGCAACGGGTGAAGGGCTGGTCAAGAGACAAATTCCTATCGACCCAAGCTGCCAAAGATGTGGGTGCGATCTGGAAACTATTAACCATGTGTTATTGGAATGCCCCTTCGCTAGAGCCGCTTGGTTTGGGAGCGAACTCAACTTTAACATTCCTCCTCCGGATGCTTCTCCAACCCTTGCTCTTTTTCTGCATAATTGGGAGAACTATAAGTTTCCATCCAAACAAAGAGGAAGGGAGGTGTTATCTTTAGCATCCTTCATGTGTTGGTTTATTTGGTTGGCAAGAAATGATCTGTGTTTCAATGATAAAGCAAGGAATCCAGTGGAAGTCGTTCTCAAAGCCCAGAAAGCTTAGCATGAGTTTGAGGAACTCTCAAAGAATCCTAGTTGTGACCTTCCGTATGGTAATGAGACTTCCCACGTCCTTCAGGCTTGGCAGAGACCCCCTCAAAATGCCACTAAACTGAACTGCGATGCTGCGATTCAGGCGGATACGAGAGTGGGAAGAGTCGGCTTTATTGCTAGGAATTACTAAGGTGACCCCATTGTTGCAGTCTCAGACAGGGCTGAGTTTTTTAGCAGTTCATTTGGTAAAGCAGCAACTATTAGATCGGGCATTATCTGGGCAGTAGATGCAGGGATTTCAGAGGTTATTATTGAATCTGAAAATGCCACCATTATCAAGTTGCTTAATGATGCTTCTTCTACCATCCCCTTGGAGCTTGATGGAGTTATCCATGATATTTGGATTTTAGTCTCCTCTTTTAATTCTTGTAGTTTCTAATGTATTCCTAGGGTGATTAACATTGTTGCTCACACCCTAGCTAGGAAGGCCCTGTCTTTGACAAGTAAGACAGTTTGGCAGCCCTTTTGATGCAGATTCATCACCCAAATGGGCTTATTTTATTAAGAATAAGTCTAGGGTTGGGATATATACATGTTGGGCCTTTAATCCCAAGGGTTTTCTATGTAATAGGCCACTTTAATGAGCCTAAACTAGAGGTATATAGGTTGCATACGGGATTAGCCCAATACTTACTTTATTTTTATGTTTTTAATTGAACCGGTTCAAATTGGTTGCATCCAATTGGTTCAATTTAAGTGATCATGTGACTTGGTTAAGTGATCATGTGATGTAAGTTGGGCTGGATTAGGACTCTATCAGTCCAGCCATGTTTTGATTCTATTTCCTTTAGTATTCTAGTTTCCTAGTCAGTTTAAGTTACCTAATAGGTTAGGGATAGGGTTAGGCCATTCCTTTTTAGTATCTAAGTCTATTTTTGAGTCTTCTATATAAGTTTGTAAGGGAGGCCAGCATTACATACGAATTTGATTAATAAAAAATATTGTTTTGTTGCTGTCTTTGCTGCTGCTGCTTCTCTCTTCAGAGACTGCCTTGTGTGTCATATCAAGACCCCCCCCCTTGTGAGTAATATCAAGGTTGAAGGACTGGAATCCCCAGTGACTCTTTGCATCTTGTAGATCGGGAGGTCCTCTCTTAGCTTTTCTTCAATCTGCTACTGTTGGAGATCAGTGTTAATTCAAGTAAGTTGTTTTATAATTCTGCAATTTCATTCATCTTCTTAATCCTCCACTTAACTCTAATCGATTCCCATAACCCTAGCTTCACTCTAAAATCTGTCCAGCCTTATCCCTCCACTCGATCTCAGTTGCAGCCCAATCTGTCCATCAAAACCCTAAATCCAATTCTGCCCTAAATTGCAAAATTTTGTAACTCATCCAAACCCTAACTTCTTTATATCAAAATAACCCCCTAGACCTGCCCATTAATACCCTATAAACCCCTTTCCCAAAATCCACCCCTAAACCCTAGATCCTGAAAACACTCCATTTTTACAAGGCCTCTAACCCAAAACCCTAGATTTTCAACTTCATCCAAATCAATCCAAACCTAGACCAATAGACTCCTAAAAACCTGCACATCATTACCAAATAAAACCCTAGCTCGAAACCCTAACCCTAATTCTGCCCTAATTAGCCTAAGTTGTCCCAATCGGCCAGCCTTGTTTGGTGATCCTATTACCCTGGTTCCTAGTGGGATTATTCCTACCTAGGACTACATCAAATTGGTATCAGAGCTATGGCGGAGGGAAGCTCCAACCACGCCTCAAAAGACCCACCTCCATTCGTTTTCAATACCCGAGTTTGTCTACCCAATGGGAGCACAACCATATTAATTGTTGATGAGAGGCGACGTAACAACATTATTTCACAATCCGTGGTGAATATGTTGTCCCAGTCAGGAGAGATTTGCATCATGCCTACTGGTCAAGTCTTTGTTGAATTTGAGTGTTCCTCATACTCTGACGGTGCTTGGTGTAAGCCAATACCATCTCCAAGGAGCGTTATTGCAGTAGGTTGTAATTGGTTGGACGAGCGACAAGGTTGGATTGAACCTGAAAACAACTCGTGTGTCCTACCTAATCGACACGGTCTATACCATTTGTTTACTCTAAAAGGGTTACAACCAAAGGTGACCACATCGACTGTACAGCCACAGGGACTGCCGAACATGTCAACTCAAACGCAAGTGGCATCGACTGTGTTTGAAGTTTCACCAATGGCGGATGTACCAACAAAAGATTCTACTAAGGCAATTTGTGTTAAGGAGATTCAAGAACCGATAGCTAAAGAAATTCAAGTAGACCAAGCTGCACCAGTAGTTGAGATCATAATTGAGAAGCTAGGCCATCAAATTGATGTGGAGGTCCAAAACACAATGGTAGAAGAAACTACTGAAGAGGTCTACACTGAAGAGAGCAAAGTAGACAAGGCTGAGGACATGGAAGATGAAGTGGTGGTTGAGAACACTCCACAAGAAATCATCGACATCCAAGATATTGCTCTTGAAGAGGTCGAGCACATAGAGTTTGTTATGCCACTATGGTTCTCTGAAGAGAAAGCTCCACTCCTTGAAGACTTTATTCCTAATATTCTTGCCTCACCAGAGTTCTGTTTGGGAGTGGTCAAAGCTGCTACTCACAAGTTGTTTCCCCCTCATCACTGCAAAATTCGAGGACAAATTTTTTCAAGCTGGGGAGAGTTAATGCAGATTCATCACCTAAATGGGCTTGTTTTATTAGGAATAAGTCTAAGGTTGGGATATATAGATGTTGGGCCTTTGATCCCAAGGGTTTTCTATGTAATAGGCCACTTTAATTAGCCTAAACTAGGGGTATATAGGTTGCATACGGGATTAGCCCAATACTTACTTTATTTTTATGTTTTTAATTGAACCGGTTCAAATTGGTTGCATCCAATTGGTTCAATTTAAGTAATCATGTGACTTGGTTAAGTGGTCATGTGACAACTTAAGTGATCATGTGATGTAAGTTGGGCTGGATTAGGACTCTATAAGTCCAGCCATGTTTTGAGTCTATTTCCTTTAGTATTCTAGTTTCCTAGTCAGTTTAAGTTACCTAATAGGGTAGGGATAGGGTTAGGCCATTCCTTTTTAGTGTCTAAGTCTATTTTTGAGTCTTCTATATAAGTTTGTAAGGGAGGCCAGCATTACATACGAATTTGATTAATAAAAAATATTGTTTTGCTGCTGTCTTTGTTGCTGCTGCTTCTCTCTTCAGAGACTGTCTTGTGTGTCATATCAAGACCCCCCTTTGTGAGTAATATCAAGGTTGAAGGACTGGAATCCCCAGAGACTCCTTGCATCTTGTAGATCGGGAGGTCCTCTCTTAGCTTTTCTTCAATCTGCTACTGTTGGAGATCAGTGTTAATTCAAGTAAGTAGTTTTATAATTCTACAATTTCATTCCTCTTCTTAATCCTCCACTTAACCCTAATCGATTCCCATAACCCTAGCCTCACTCTAAAATCTGTCCAACCTTATCCCTCCACTCGATCTCAGTTGCAGCCCAATCTGTCCATCAAAACCCTAAATCCAATTCTGCCCTAAATTGCAAAATTTCGTAACTCATCCAAACCCTAACTTCTTTATACCAAAATAACCCCCTAGACCTGCCCATTAATACCCTATAAACCCCTTTCCCAAAATCCACCCCTAAACCCTAGATCCTGAAAACACTCCATTTTTACAAGGCCTCTAACCCAAAACCCTAGATTTTCAACTTCATCCAAATCAATCCAAACCTACACCAATAGACTCCTAAAAACCTGCACATCATTACCAAATAAAACCCTAGCTCGAAACCTTAACCCTAACCCTAATTCTGCCCTAATTAGCCAAAGCTGTCCCAATCGGCCAGCCTTGTTTGGTGATCCTATTACCCTGGTTCCTAGTGGGATTATTCCTACCTAGGACTACATCACCTCCACTCCTTGGCTTCTGGATCTTTGTAACGAGGATGCCTTGTGTTCATCTTGTCACCCTTTGCTATAATATTTCTTCGTACCAAAAAAAATAAAAATTAAGGCTGCATACGAGATTGCTTTTATTAGGACTTAGTTTCTTATACTTAGTTTATTTTTATGTGTTTTGGGTTAGTTCAATTGAACTGGTTCAATGTGGATCAATTTAAGTTGCAAGTAATTATTATTAAGTGTTTTAGTTGGCTGGATTAAGATTCTATAAGTCCAGACATGTTTTGAGTCTATTTCCTCTAGCATTTCACTTTCCCAATCAATTTAGGTTTTCTAATTAGTTAAGGATTGGGTTACCCCTTTTCTTTTTAGTGTTTGAGTCTATTCTTGAGTTTTTTATGTAAGGTTGTAAGGGGGGCAAGCATTGTACATGGATTGTGATGAATGAAAAGTTTTTGCTGCTCTCTTCCATTGGAGAAATCCCTTGTGTGCGATCAAGGTAGGTTGGTGTTTGATCCAATCGAACCAACTTGCGGTGTGAAGCCCAGGTGTAATTTTATGTTGTTCTTATAATTCCATCATATTCTTCATCCATTAACAAGTAAGTCAAGACCTTCAAACCTGTAACTTGAACCTTTGTTTCTAGAAGATTACATGTTACATGTTTTTTAAGATTAAGCAATCCAGCCATTGGAATCTGCTCAAATTTTGATTGATTGTTCTGCAACCATTTTCATCAACTCGATCCAAACTTGAAGAGATTCTGACCAGACGATCTTCAAATTTTTGAGTTTCCTATTTTAACCCTACTCCACTTCTTCTACTCTGTTTCAATCCTTCATAGCTTGCCGCCGATTCTGATTCCTACCCTATTGACTTACTGAAATCAGATCACTACATCTCTGAATCAGTGACTTAACTTACTATTATCAACCCTAGTTTCAGTACCCTATTTACCATAATACCCTCACTCCTACCCCAACTGGGAATCAACCAATTAACCTATTTTCTGTCCCCTTATTAAGCTGCAACTTTCAGCAGGCTTTCCCATCCCAACTTTTGAATCATCCTTTGATTAAAGATCATGTTTGGTTACTGGTTTGAGCAATCAAATCCAGCACTACATTAAGGGGTCTCCAGTAGATTGCAACAATGTATAGATTAGTCATAAGAACCAGTCATGGAACATGACAAAAGCTCTAAGGTCATGGGCTCTGAGACATCACACTTCAGCAAAACTTATCAGCATACCATGACTTTACGAGGCAATCATTCTCCACACTAGTCATGGAATAGGTACTGTGCACAAATTGCACTGCCACAAGACTGTCAGTGCAAGTAAACATAGATTTCTGACAATCACCAGAACCCAAACCTCAAAATTTCAAATATTTGTCCATGATACGTCAATACCTCCATCTGTCAGAGCTGCATACAATGAAATATCCATGCAAAACACAGAAAGTTTATGACCAGCTAGTGAAAGAAAATTCGAGAGAATCCAGAAGGAAGACCTTGGCCCATGCAAAGCACAGAAAGCTTGTGACCAAGCAGTGAAAGAGAAAATTCGAGTGAATCCAGAAGAAAGACCTTGGCTGTGATGAATTAAGCATCAGGACCAACAGCAATTACTACTCAAACTAAAGCCACTTGCAGGGAGACAGGGACTGACACAGTAGCAGAATTGACTTAAAAATTGCCAATATGTCATTGACCATATGATTCCAATCTGAGGGATTCATGCAGGAAACAAGTTCAAATTTATTCATAGTATTATAATTCATTTAAACAGAAAAATACAAATATATGCTAGCAATTTGAGTTTGCCTTCAGGGCATCTACCACAGATCACAATATGGCAGAACTTACCATGAGCAAGGAAAGGAAAGAGATTTCACCACATCAATATTATGTAGGAAGTTTTAGGAGAAAGAAAGACCACAAATCCAAGCATATCCAACCCACACAAAATAGATGAAAGGAAATGTCATTAGAGAAGTAACCATGGGCTCAGCCGCTCAGGTGCCAAAAAACCACAAATCAAGAGCATCCAGGAACGACAACTAAGGCGCTATGGTACTTGGTAGAACAACAAAGTTTTCCACATAGCAAAGTGCACAGTTAGCAACCCTGTAGATGAAATCAGACCTCTTCTCATAGCTAAACATGAGGACCTCAGCACACTATCTAGATCAGCTCTAGAGATACACACCCCAAGGCCATTAGGATTGGAATGAAAAGCAAGTCCCATTTCTTAATTTCAAGTTAAAACAAATAACAAATTTATTTACCTTTTTTCTTTGCGGGGGGTTGGAGGGAGGAAGTGTTGAGCCTCTAACTTCACATATTTGAGAATACATGGACAAAAAACAATCCCAACTCAAATTGCCAGAAATAATCACATAAAAACATTGTGGTTATAAACACCTTTTAATCTTAAAACCCTTAATCTGAGTTGAAATCAGACCTCTTCTCATAGTTAAACATGAGGATCTCAGCACACTATCTAGATCAGCTCTAGAGATACACACCCAAAGGCCATTAGGAATTGAGCACTATACTGTAATTGTGGAATATGTCCCATTTCTTAATTTCAAGTTAAAACAAATAAAATGCACTACCCGGTGCTCATATTCCACAATTACTAGAACCTACTGGCAGAAAATTAAATGATAAATCATACCGGGTAGTGCATTTTTATAGCTGTTATTGTTGTGAAAGAAATATGAAAAAATTGATGAGTCATCTGTTTGCATCATTCAACCAGGGAAAACCTACAACCCAGAGCATCTAATTAAACCTTCATGTGCCATCATTAGTTCATAACCAGAAGATCTGGACAGCTCTATAATGAATTGTCATACTTCAATAGAGCATTGCAGGACCAAGATTGTTGCACCTGTTAGTCCTCAAGATTCCAAGTTTAGAATATAGATTGAATCGTTGTACGATTCAAGTAATAGTAACAGTAACACTAACAGTAAGAGTCATAGTCACAGTCACAGTCATAGTAATAGTAATAGTAATAGTAATAATACTAGTAAAGTAATAGTACTCATAGCAACTTGGACTATGAAAATATCTACAATAGTAATAGTACTCATAGCAACTTGGACTATGAAAATATCTACAATTTAAGCACTATTTCTCTTAACATTCATTAAAAGAATTATCTTTCTTGTATTGTGTTTTTACAGCAGAAAGTCATAATTCCCTCTTTATGAACAAAACAATCTACAAACCAACAAATAAAGCAGGGCAAGCATACCAGGGATGGAAGCAAGCAATTATTGGAGAGTTGGTGATGATCACTTCAGGTCAAATCATCTTACTCCGATGTTTGGTTCTCCAGTACTGAGGTTTCCTCTTCTCGAAACTAGGATTGTTGCCCTCAAAGACACTGTTAGCCAGCAGAACTAGACAACTTTTTTTAGGGGTAGAGCAGAACTAGACAACTGACCTGAGCCATTACCATTCACTGATCTCTCAATACCACCAATCTCTGCTACAAGAGGAATAGGACGTTCTGGTATTGAGGGAACGGGCAGGTCAGTCTCCAATATCTTCACAACCTGATCCATAGTTGGCCTAGCATATAAATGCGGATGAGAAGAAAGAACAGCAACCAGAACGTACTTCTCCATGACTTCTTCAGCACCCAACTCAGGCATGCCGTCTTTGATGACATCTAAAGCTCTCCCTTCTCTCACCAGGGACCAAGCCCAATCCGCCACAAGGGAGGTACCGCCATCATTATCACTAACAATTGCCTTCTTCCCACTCAGAAGTTCAAGAAGCACAATCCCATAGCTGTAAACATCACTTCTCTCGGTTAAATGCCTATACAGGGCATACTCAGGGGCAACATAACCCAGTGTCCCGGCCACCCTGGTGCTCAGATGGGTCATCCCCTCCGGTGTCAACTTGGCGAAGCCAAAGTCAGCCAATTTGGGTTCAAACATGTCGTCCAATAGGATATTACTAGTCTTAATATCCCTGTGGATGATGGCTGGTTGTGCCCCGTAATGCAGGTAAGCCAAGCCCCTCGCCATCCCAAGTGCAATTTTCTGTCGGATTGGCCAGCTAAGCTTCTCGTCTGTTGATCCAAACAGATGGTCATGAAGGCTTCCGTTGCGCATCAAATCGAATACGATGATCCGCTGGGGACCCTCGAGAGGAGTAGTGTCAGTACAGTATCCTCTGGGAGCAATAAGGTTTACATGCCTAACACAGGCAATAACCTCAACTTCATGGATGAAGCTGGCATCTCCGGCAGCAGAGCAGTTCTTAAACCTCTTCAATGCAACCTCAGATCCATCCTGTAAAATTCCCTTATAAACATTACCGTAGCCTCCCTTGCCAATTATGTTATCCCTTGAAAAATTCCTCGTAGCCTGTTTGATTTCATCGAAAGTGAACCTAATAAGAGTCGTACTCGCACTTATCAATTCCAACCCCGAAAATGAACTCGCCCGAGAAATTTTAACAAACATCTTCCTCTTCTTCCTCCATTTCTTATATCTTCTCCTCATAAACCGAAAGCCCACAACTACACCCAGCAAGCCAACACTACCGCCTATCACAACCCCAATAATCAGGGTATTGCGATTGTTGTTGCTCGAAGTAGAGGAAGATAAATATAGAGAGAACAAACACATGGCAGTCCCTTTGTCAGTCGGCCCAAATCGATTAACGTTACCGGCAGCATAGATTGACGGGTATCCAGTACAGGCCGAGACGTTCCCAACTTGAGGGCCGCGCAAGTAAGCTGCTTGGAGGCTGGACAGAATTGTAGTGCACGAAGCGCAGGGAGAGCCATTCTCAAGGGCCTGGTTGCAGTAATGCTCGACGTCCAGCAAAGCGGACTCGGGAATTATTGATTCAAACTGCGTACGAGACCTAATATTCATACAACCCTCAGAAATCCAGCTGGTCTGGAAGCCGCAAGAAATGAGAATGTCGAAGTCGGGGATGATTTCATTGATTAAGGACTGGTATGAATCCCAACAAGACTCAGAGGCATTTAACGGAGGGAGGAAGAACCCACTGGTTTGAAGATACAAGGATTCAACCAGACGGAGACCTTGAAGAACGAATTGGCACTTGGTGGAGACATCGGGAAGGTCGAGCCCGTTCGAACTGTGAACAAGGTCACGTAAAACATTGAAATTCAAAGGACAGGGAGCTTCTGCGAGCCTCCTATGTGAGAATTCGACCGCAATTACGAGACCAGAGTTGAAACCAAGAAACCCCAACCCCAACGCGATGAGCAAAATCAATAAATGAAGGACAGACATGAGAGAGAGCTCCAAGGTCTAACCAAGTTTCTGCAAGTTTGCATTTTATCTTTTTCTTCTTCTTTCCACCATTCTCTGGGAATTGTGATATACCTTGACCGGATTTCATTTCTGTTTTTTATTTCTCTACGTCAACAGCATTGAAGGTCCACAGAAGTTTCATCAAAAAATAAATAAATAAACATAAAAATAAAGAATCCAAAGAAGCCTTGTGGGTTCTTTCCTCCCCGTTGAAGGACGGACAGTGACAGAAACCAGACACCAGCCTGGAAAATTTCTGAGATATTTTGACTGTGAATGAAAGAGGAGAAAAATAGGTTTTGGTTAACCAAGTGATCCACCTAATCTTTAATTTAATCAAATTATCCAAAATAAGTACGAGTACCCCTCCCTCACTACCTATAAACAGTATTTCACTGTTGTAGATGGAAAAACCTTCTCTGTTGACCTTATTTCTAAAGGCCCAGTTCGTTTCAAGTTATTCCCAACCCTCACTCTCAGCTATACAGTTCTAGGTTCTTCTCTCCCCGATCGTGATGCTCTTATTGGATTCGACCTTTTTAGTCGACTTCCTCATCTCCGATGGAACGTCCATGGTCTTAGTTACAAGCAGCAGTTCCTTCCCTGGACAAATGTTTCCACTCTTTTACTAACAACTCCCCTTGCAGATATCAAGCAACAGTTGATCACTCAATGCAATGCAAGCTCCCACACAGAGTTCTTGACAAAAGGTGATCACCCTTTGTGGAAAAATCCTCAATTCTTCATCCGTCTTCCTTTCAAGAAAAATGAAGATGCCAATCCCACCAGAACCAGTCATTCAGGAATGAAGCCTGATCATCTTACACTGGCTCGCCAAGAAGTTGCCTTCCTCCAGGCACAGAATCTTCTTGAGCATACATCTTCCCCTTGGGCATGTGAAGTTTTTTATGTGAACAAACGTACTGAACAGACTCATGGAAAACTCAGACTTGTTATCAATTATCAACCTCTCAATGCTTTCTTAGCAGATGATAAATTTCCATTACCCACTCGTCCGGCGCTCCTGCTTCAACTCTCTAAAGCGACTATTTTCAGCAAGTTCGATCTCAAGGTAGGATTTTGGCAGCTTGACATACATCCAGATGACCGTCCTAAAACAGGATTTTGTATCCTAGGATACCACTTTCAATGGACAGTCATGCCTTTTGGCCTCAAAGTAGCACCATCCCTTTTTCAGAAGGCCATGCTACGGATCTATGAGCCCATACAATCTCAGGCACTTATTTACATTGATGATATCCTCCTGTTCTCTGAGACAGAAGCAGCACACTACCAGCTCCTTCAGCAGTTCCTCAAAATAACTCTTTGATATGGCATCATGCTATCTCCCAGTAAAATAGAAGTTGCAGTCTCCAAAGTTCATTTCTTGGGTGTCATCATTGACAAAGGGAAATTTGATCTCCAGCTTCACATTGGTCAATCTCTCCTTAAGTTTCCCAATGGACCACTCACAAAGCAGCAGTTGCAGCAGTTCCTTGGTATTGTTAATTACATGACTGAGTTCCTCCCAAAGCAAATTCAATTCACCAGCTCTCTTCATAGTCTTCTCAAGAAAGATCCCCCACAGTGGTTTCCAGTTCATACTAAAGCTATTCAGTCTCTCAAAACCATGGCACAGTCTCTCCCATCTTTGCAGATTCCATCCACTGGTCTTCGCATTCTCCAAACTGATGCAAGCGACACTCAGTGGGCAGCAGTCCTCCTTGAAGAAGCCCCAGACAAATCCAGGAAAGTTTGTGGATATCGCAGTGGCCAATTCAAAGTCTCTGAACAGCACTATCATTCTACTTTCAAAGAAATTCTGGCAGTTCGACGCGGCATTGAGAAATCCCAGTTCTTCCTCATTGGCCATACTTTCCAGGTCGAAATGGACATGACTTCTTTTCAACGGATGCTCCAATTCAAGCAAAAGATCCTTCCCGAGCCCCAGCTTCTCCGATGGGCACGATGGTTCTCCCAGTGGTCTTTCAAAGTCAAACACATCAAAAGCAAAGATAACGTTCTGGCTGACTTCCTGTCAAGATCCAAACCTCTTACTCCCTCATCTATCCCGGTTCTATGTATGCCTCTTTACGGTGAACCTTCTTCTTCCTCAGGACCACCTATAGACCCTTTAACTTCCTTACTCCCAACCCTTCCTCCACCACTTTATTGTGATATTTCTCTCTGTACTTTGAAGAGTAACAACATTCAGACTTACTAGTCCACCCTTGCAGCCATAATTCACAAAAATGGCCTCAAATTTGACTGGGTTGTTTGTCATCTAGATTACCCGTTTCTTACCCCTTTTACTATCCGTGTCCCAACCATGTTTGATCAGGACTGTGTTGTCTTCTTCTGGCATCTCCTAGCAATCCACAAGATTGCTATCACTTTTAGCAAACCTAGCCTCCTACACTATCTCTGCGCTGCTTCGTCTGTCTTTGCTAACCCTACTGGCACCTACTTCTTCCGTCTCCAACTTCCCCAGCATTTGGCCCGTTTCCTACAACTTTTTTCCCCCATTCCACAATGGATCTCTCTACTCCAAAACCTTCCTGGTGATGATTTCTTTGTCACATACATCTTCCATCGTCCTCCAAACTTCATCCACCACGACCTTGTCACCCCTCCTATTCTGGACCATCACCTAGTGGCTTATGATCCCTCCTACATCATACATGGCACCAACCAGAATGACATATTTACCCATCGCGATGATGATGACATTTCTAAAGCAGTTTGGTTGGACTTCATGCGCACCATGTGCACTCATAATGATGTGGACCCATCCACCCTACCAGCCTCCATTATTAATTCTACTAATACAGCCTGGCAAGTCAATAATCAGCTCCAGTATCCCGTCATTCACCATCTCATGCGCCACCATGTGGAATTTGAAATTGATCACGTTTTGGACTATGTGCCTTATTCTAGCGACAGTGCACCAGACACAGATTAATTTAGAAATATTGATTTGTAAAAGTAACTATGGTCTGTGAAAGTAACTATGGTTTGAGTAACTATAGTTTGTAAAAGTAACTATGGTTTGTAAAAATAACTATGGTTTGTAAAAGTAACTAGGGTTTGTTGTTTTGTTTGGCTATAAATATGGCCTCTCCTTCTACAAAGAGGGTAGAACGGTTTCATTGTTTCATTCCACTACTATAATTGGTATCAGAACATCTTTTCCTAATGATACCAATTAACTATGGTTTGAGTAACTATGGTTTGTAAAAGTAACTAGGGTTTGTAAAAGTAACTATGGTTTGAGTAACTATGGTTTGTAAAAGTAACTATGATTTGTAAAAGTAACTAGAGTTTGTTGTTTTGTTTGGCTATAAATATAGCCTCTCCTTGTACAAAGAGGGCAGAACGGTTTCATTGTTTCATTCCACTACTATAATTTTAATTGCTTCTAAGTCTAACACATAGAATGCTGATTTCTTCCAATCAACACTTGCACTAGGAAACAGCAAAAATTGTGTGCCTGAAGCAGAGGAAGAGAAAATGGAGGGCAGCCATTCTATGTGTTAGACTTAGAAAATTAACCAACAAAAAACTTAGAAAGCTAGCCTCTTTTTGCGACTTTGGGACTAACCGCTCACCTAAGATGAAGAAAAAAGTTGCATCTTCACTGCAATCAATTGATTTTAACACAGCGATGAGCACTTGATCCAAAAGACTAACAATTGATATCAAAGTCAAGGTCGCAATTTTGAGTCACTCATCCTTGCACCAAAGAGGCTCAGCTCAAGGACTACGTACCATTTTATTGTATAGTGGAGTTGTAACTATTAGGTTGAGGCAAAAGTGAAAGATGGGTACTTTACAGTTTGCACAGCTTCAGTTGAAGTAACTGGTTCCAAGGGATAAACTCTCTTGTAAATACCCTGGCCCAGAAGGCCTTGTCTATCATGTATTCATGTATAAGATAGATTGGCCGTTTACCATTCCGTGGCTTCATGATCTTTGTATAAATGAAGCCATTGATTGTACACATGTTTATCAATGTTGGGCTCCTCTGTAGCACGACATGGTGTGCTGTGCACATCCAACGGCCCACAGTGTTTGGGCATGCAACCCAATGTCCTGCCTATGTGTTGGGCTACGTGCCCAAGCACTGTAGGCCATTGGATGGTACGCTACACACCATGTTGCGCTACAGGGGACCCAAATCCTGCTTATCATCAGTAAATTCATTCTTTACCAACAGAAAAAAAAAAAAAAAAAAAAGGTTGAAGTAACTGGTGAGTGGTGATGGAGAAGGAGAGGGCAAAAATGTTAAAAAAAAAAAAAGGGTAAATTATAGATCACCCCCTAGTTTTTTAAAAAACTCAAATCACCCCTTGGTTTAGACCCCAAAATGCCAAATTAGTCCCTGACGTTAGTTTTATGTTGTTAAGCGATGATGTCACCCAGTTAAATAAATTTAAATCCCTAAACTACCCTTGACCAGTGTTGATTTGCGTTTTTATCCTTATAACTAAAAACCCCAAATTCTATTTTCTTCCTCACACCACTTTATTCCTCACCTGCAACTTAATCTCAAGCTGAACTTCACCGGAGAGAAGAAAGAAAGTAATGAGAAGAATTTTTTTTTTTTTTTTGAAAGACAAAACAACACTAGAAAAATAAATTGAGTCTGAACAACTGAAGTGGGCGGAAGAGGAAGAAGAAGAGGAGTAGAACCGTTCTTCTACCAACTCCAACCAGAGAAAACCAAGAAAAGCCAAAGCCTTGCAAAAACTCCCATTTCTTCTTTCTTCTCCCTGATTGCACAAACCAAATTTTAGAAGCCCTTAAAATGATGAAGACAATCATATGAGAAATCAGAAAACCCATAACCCTTTCCAAAACCAACAGAACAAACTCCCAACCCAAGAATTGCATAAATCGAAACCGGCAGAACCAAAACCCTAGAACCTTCTCATTTTGGGTTTTCCATTTTAAATATCAAGAATTAAATTTTGTGAATTTTTCTTTAAGTTCCCATCTCTCATGGTAGTGCCTTCTTTTGATTTTCTTCAGTAAATCAAATCTTAGTTTTAATAACCACAGAGCCCTCTGTTATTAACTTTTTCAGCATAAAGTTCCACACTGTTCTCCGAGAACTTAAATCGTTTTTGAACAACTGAAGCGAGTTCCCTGGTTCTTCTGCTCTTCTCACCTAGAACGTTCTCTGTGCGCATAGGCGTAACTCTAACATCAACACCAGAGTAGCCATCCTCGGCAAGCTCTCTGGTGAGAACCTCGTTGAGCTCCGCAAAGAAAACTCCATCGGCAACCAACGTACGCTTTTTGCTCATCTGAGTCGCCATTCTCTAAGGAATCGTGCGATTTTCGTTCCCAAATGAAGCAACAAAAGGGCGCAGGATTTCTTTTCAGCTTCTCTTCGTGGGGTTATTGAAACCCTAAGTAAAGAGAAGCAAAGGCGGCGGTGGCAGTGCTGCTAGTGGAGTTGCAGGGAAGGGATGGGGTATTTTAGGTTGAAGATGGAAGGAAGGGTAGTATTGTAAATTTAATTCTAATGTTTTAGTACAAGGGTAAAATAGTCATTTCACACCAATAAATAACAGTACACTAACACCATTACTGCAGAGGGGTTGATTTGAGTTTTTTCAAAAACCAGGGGGTGATCTAAGTTTCGATTGAAAACCAGGGGGTGATCTATAATTTACCCCAAAAAAAATTGTAGAGGGTGAGGGAAGGGGGTACTGTTTTGGGTAGTTGTGTAATATCCGTACTTATTTTGGGTAATTTGGTTAAACCTCATACTTTTTTGCGTGTGGGGGATTAAACAAAAGATTAGGTGAGATTGTTTGATAAATCAAAATCCATTTTTGAGTAAAACAAAAATATTTTTTTTGGAAAAGTTTAAGTAAAACAAAATAGAGGAGAGACGAAGATGAGGGTTTATTTTAATAAATGCCACTTGGAATTGATAATGCAGATCTTTAGGAATCACTATCAAACTTCGTTCTAGGGAGAATGTTCTCTGTGGGCAGCCTGTGCAGGGGGCAGGGTGGTCATTGCACCCACCCCCATGTGCCTGGGCGCAAGCTGCGCTGCGGCATAAAGAACAATGCCCCTTATTTAATTTGTATAGATTTTCTTTCACAAGTGGAAACCTCCACGCTGGACTTTTGTGTTCTTATTAACGTCTACGGGTAATGTGACTTTGTCACTGAAACCCCCACAGTTGATCTTACTAAAAGTTACATCTTGAGTGGAGAATCAGTTTCAGTTTGGGAATGAGTAAAACCAAAACCATACCATTAAGGAACTTCAGTTTTTGGTGAGTTTCAGTTTATTTCAGTCTTTTAGTATCAAGTTAATATCCATTTAGATCGATTTGTTTTCAGAGTTAAACCATAATGAAATAACTTATAGTAAGAATCTGATTTGGAAACACTTTAAATCATTTTCCCAAGTCAAACAAGTTCACAAACAAGAATAGAGAAATTGATTTGATATGTTTATGTTTTAATCGGAACAAGAGGCATGAATTGTAAAGAAAAAGATAATTAATATTGAAATCAATGGATAAATAGAGTTTATAGTGAAATCATTGTTACAAATCCTTTTTTTTTTTTTGTAATAATCATTGTTACAAATCAAATCATCGTTTATCATTATAAGGGGAAAATAACTAATATTGAAATCACAAAATGAACCCTACTATCAAAGCATTCAATTAAATATCCAACTGATTTTGTATAAAGAACAAGGAGATCAATGAAAGCATTATTGCATATCAATTTTTCTATTCATAACCTCATTCTCAATGATTTTTTTATCAGTTTTTTTCGATTCGGTTTCTGATTTAGATATTGGTTGGTTCAGTGCAATGATCCGACTTTCAGCCTGTCCCGTCATACCCCAATTCAAAACCATTCTGATAAAGATCGATTTGGTTCGGTCTACGTTTTTTTGGTCGATTTACCGGTTCGGGGTAGGTTTTGACACCCCCTACCCTGCAAGGGCTCTCATTTGCCCCCAAGCTGATGCAGAGACTACACGACCAGACAACAATCTCTTACCCAAATCTCTATCTGATTCCTTTAACCCTTTCTTGAATCGCCCTATTAGTCATATTTTATTTTTTGGTGAAAAGAAGATGAATTAAAATTTGCAGAGATTACCAAAGTCTGAGATCAAACCATTTACCATATTTACATATTTAGAAGTTAGAACTGCGAACCCCTATTAGCTAAGATATGGGTTGGTTGAATAACATTCCTATGAACTTTCTGTATAATAATAGTATCAAAACAAAAAACAAAAAAAAAGAAGTGACTATGTCATGTAACAGGTGAAATAGTTTCCAAGGCCGACAATGGAAATGCTCTTTGTGTAACCAAAATACCAAGTTCTCCGAATCGGTCTAAATAGCCAAGTGCTTGATGCCTTTGTCTTTTGTTGATCGTATGCCCTATTCGATTGCCTTCCCTTCTGCTTCATCAACAGTATCTACAATGCCAAAATCAAATGAAAAACAAAATATATCTAAATTGAGATAGAGTATGGAGGCCCATCCACTTTCCTTAGTGTCTTGATTGAAACCAAACCAAACAATACGTGAAAAGGAACATTCAAAAAACAAGTGCCCTATCATTCATATTTGATCATCATTTTTGGCCATTGTTTCCTTCTTTTAGTCAGTGAAATAACCAGGTATCAATTGAGACTTAAATTTTGTAGCAAGATCCTCAAGTTTAGTGGATCAAGAACTTCAAAAAAATTACAAATTTTTGGGAAATCTTTGCTTCTTCTTCCCAATTCCAATTTCTAGAGTTCCAACCGTTCCCCATCCGGTTAGAGATCCATCCCATGTTGTATACTTGAACCTTAATCCAAACTCAATTAATCAGAATTAGTTACCTGATAAAACTGGAGCTTCAGTCCAGCCACTAACTACTATTGCTTGCTTCAAACTATAAGACCTATTAATGATGGGATAGACAGGAAAGGATTACTTCATTAACAGCGAGCTCCCAACAATCATGGTTAAAGATCTCACCTTCTTTTAGGATACGCAGGTTTTACCATCCAACCAATAATCTCTGATCAGAATTGGAAGGTGCAGGATTCCATGATTACACTGGTGATCTTGCCTTACTTTTCAACACTAGAATATGGAATTACTTACATGTAATTCAAGAATGAGCTGTTTATCTTGCCTCTGTTTTTCACACACTGACAAAATACTTGATGTGCTGCAGCTTCCTTGCTCACATCATGCCCCAGCTGATGCCCTTGCTGATGCCCTTGAGCAAAACTTATTTGTTAATTAACAGCAAGCTGCCTTGAGAATGGTCAAGGCAGGAATGAATCAGCAGCAGGCATTAAGTGATTATGATGCATCCACAAGAACACCACAGCAATATCACAGTAACCCAAAAAACAAGTTCAAGTGCATTAGGAATAGAAGCATAATTGTTCAAGAGCAAGCTTAGATTCAATGCATCAGAGAATGGTAAAGACAGCAATATCTGCTCCAAATGATCGGTGTCAACATTTGAAAGAGCAGTAATAACAAAAATCAGATGAGGAAAGCCCAAGCATAGGAACATTTTGTTGGAAATTTGGTCTTCCAATTAAATTCTCCTCCAAATGCTGAGCAACCTGCTTCAATAGATTGATTCTGCCTCTACCTACTTGAATGCATCAACATTTAAATCAGTTGCAGAATGGTTTCTTGAGTTTTCTTCCCTGTCAACTGTGAAGTACCCCTCTCCTGGAAGTTCTTCCTTCAGATCAAATCCACTTTCAAATGAATTATCTGGGTAAGACAAAAACATTTGTTCCAATATTTCGCTCTTCTTTGATAAAGAAGGGTTCTTCAGAACATAGCAACAATGTATAGATCTGTTATAAAAACCTGTCATGAAACATCACACTTCAGCAAAACTTATCAGCATACCACAACCTTACGAGGAATGTTCTCCACACTATTCACAGAACCCACACCTCCCCAATTTCAAATATTAGTCCACAATACCTCCATCCATCAGAGCTGCATACAATGAAATATCCATGCACAGTAAGCTTGTGAACTAGCAGTGAAAGAGAGAAATTCAGTGAATCCAGAAGGATGACCTTGGCTGTGATGAATATAGCATCAGGAACAACAGAAATTGCTATTTATACTGACGCCACCTGCAGGGAGACAGGGATTGACACAGAGTAGCATAACTGACTTGGAATTGCCAACATACCACTGACCCTATGATTTCAAACATATTCATAAGCTTGCCATTTGCTTTCCTGTAATTCGTTTAAACAGATAAAACAAATATATGCTAGCGGTTAGAGTTTGCCTTCAGGGCATCTACCACAGATCACAGTATGGTAAAACTCACCACGAGCCAGGAGAGAGAGAGAGAGAATTCACCATATCAATCTCCTGCAGGAATTTTTAGGAGAGAAAGGAACCTGTAGATTATGTCTTTTCTCACAGATAAAATTGAGGATCTCAGCACACAATCTCTGGATCAGCTCTAGAGATCCTCCCACACCCAAAGGTCATTAGGATTGGAATGAAAAAGAAGCCACATTTCTTCACTTCAAATTAAAACAAACAACGAATTGATATAATTTCGAGGGAGGAAGCATTAAGCCTCAAACTTCAAATATTTGAGAATAAATAAACAAAAAAATTCCAACCCCAAATTGCCAGAAGTAATCAAATAAAACGTCTAGGTAACCAATGTAAACACCTTTTAATCTTCAAACCCTAACTCTCCTCGTATTTGTTGCAGTGTTTATAGTGCTCATATTCCACAATTACTAGAACCTTCTGGCAGAAAATATAAATGATAAATGTTGTATTTAAAGTGTTTTAATGTCAAGTTTCAAAATAGTTTTAAAACATTTCCCTTTATTGCTTTGGTATTGTAGTATAGAGACTTGAACAACCCATGTTGCTTCGTAAGAAAGCAAAAAAGGACAAGGAACTTGCTTAGTCCCACATCGCTCACCTACAAAGGAGAAGATGAGCTTATAAATATTCATAGGACTTATAAAGGATGTGAGTTGAAAAGGAAAGCATGTCTGGGTTGCCTTTTCACACACGTGCTTGCCCAGCCAGGTCATGGCCATGGCCATGGCCGAGGTCGGGGTGTGGGTCAAACCATATTTATCTTTTTTTTGGCTCCAAATTCAAATTTGAATTTGAACTTGAAATTTTCAAATTACAAAGTATATGTAGTAGAGGTACATACGTACAGGCACATGGAAAGACACATCCTAACGTATGTATACTTGTACAGACATATCCGTATGTGTATAGGCACATGTATACATACAGTCACATCTATATACAGAATGTTAGAGGACTGAAATTTGTTGTTGAAAAGATTCTGTATTGAGAATTGTTTGTGTCTCAATTACAATATTGAGAGTATTCCTGTGTATTCGTAACGTATTCTGCCATTGAGTATACACTCTGTTTTTGTGTTTATCTTCACTGTTTCTTCTCCACCGTATTCTGTCAGTGAGTTAGAGAGCTCGAAAGCTATAATCACATTTAGGGGGTGCACCTTATGTGATTTGAGAGTTGTTTATCTTGGAGGAATAAACACACGGTCAACCCGGTTGCACAATTTGGGGTGTTTAAAACCTTGAGGACAGTATCTCTGATACGACTCAACTCTACTGTCTACACCCTGTTACGAACCAGAAGGACTTGCTTGGACGTATACTGGTGCTGCAAGAGGATGTATATTGGTGCTGTGATTCTTTCTACATCAGTTTATACAAGGATATTTCGGTGATACACAAATTGGCTTTACTAAACAGATAACTCTTATACTATTGCCCATTGCATTATATATACCAACAATAAATCATACTGGGTTGTGCATTTTTATCACTATTATTGTTGTAAAAGTAATATGAAAGGATTGATAAGTATTGCAAGACCAAGAGCAACTAATTAAAACTTCATGTGCAACCATAGTCCATAACCTGGAGATCTGATCAGCTCTATCATGAATTGTCATACTTCAATAGTATTGCAAGACCAAGATTGTTACAACTGTAAGTCCTCAAGATTCCAAGTTTAGAATATAGATTGAATCATGGAAAAAATAAATAAATAAATAACAATAATAATAATTACAATGAACAACATAGGAAGTTGGACTATGAAAATATCTACAATTTATGCTCAAAATTCCCTGTTTATGAACAAAACAATCTACAAACCAACAAATAAAGCAGGGGAAGCAAATATTGGAGAGTTGGTGATAATCACTTCATGTCAGATCATCTTACTCCGTTCTTTGGTTCTCCAGTACTGAGTTTTCCTCTTCTCAGAATTTGGATTGTTGTCCTCAAAGATGAAGGACTGGTAGCCAGCAGAACTAGACAACTGACGTGAGCTGCTACCATTCACTGATCTCTCAATAGCACTAATCTCCGCTACAATAGGAATAGGGCGTTCTGGTATTGAGGGAACTGGCAGATCAGTCTCCAATATCTTCACAATCTGATCCATAGTTGGCCTAACATATAAATGCGGATGGGAAGAAAGAACAGCAACCAGAACGTACTTCTCCATGACTTCTTTAGAACTCAACTCAGGCATACCGTCTTCGATGACATCTAAAGCTCTCCCTTCTCTCACCAGGGACCAAGCCCAATCCGCCAAAAGGGAGGTACGGCCACCATTAGCACTAATAATGGCCTTCTTCCCACTCAAAAGCTCAAGAAGCACAACCCCATAGCTGTAAACATCACTTCTCTCGGTTAATTGCCCATACAGAGCATACTCAGGGGCGACATAACCCAGTGTCCCAGCCACCCTGGTGCTCAGATGGGTCATCCCCTCTGGTGTAAACTTTGCGAAGCCAAAATCTGCCAATTTGGGCTCAAACATCTCGTCCAATAGGATATTACTAGCCTTAATATCCCTGTGGATGATGGCTGGTTGTGCCCCGTAATGCAAGTAAGCCAACCCCCTCGCCGTCCCAAGTGCAATTTTCTGGCGGATTGGCCAACTAAGCTTCATCTCTGTTGATCCAAACAAATGGTCATCGAGGCTTCCGTTGCGCATCAAATCGCATACGATGATCCTCTGGTGGCCCTCAAAAGGAGTAGTGGCAGTGCAGTATCCTATGAGAGCAATAAGGTTTACATGCCGAACACTGGCAATAACCTCAACTTCATGGGTGAAGCTGGCATCCCCTGAAGCAGAGCAGTTCTTAAACCTCTTAAATGCAACCTCAGACCCATCCTGTAGAGTTCCCTTATAAACATTACCATAACCTCCCTTACCAATTATGTTATCCCTTGAAAAATTCCTCGTAGCCTGTTTGATTTCATCGAACGTGAACTTAATAAGACTCGTACTCCCACTAATCAATTCCAACTCCGAAAATGAACTTGTCCGAGTAATTTTGACAAACATCTTCCTCTTCCTCCGTTTCGTATACCTTCTCCTTAGAAACCAAAAGCCCAGTAATACACCCAGCAAGCCAACACTACCGCCTATCACAACCCCAATAATCAGGGTCTTGCGACTGTTGTTGCTCGAAGTAGAGGAAGAGAAATAGAGAGAGAACAAACACATGGCAGTCCCTTTGTCAGTCGGCCCAAATCGATTAACGTTACCGGCAGCATAGATTGACGGGTATCCAGTACAGGCCGAGACGTTCCCAACTTGAGGGCCGCGCAAGTAAGCTGCTTGGAGGCTGGACAGAATTGTAGTGCACGAAGCGCAGGGAGAGCCATTCTCAAGGGCCTGGTTGCAGTAATGCTCGACTTCCAGCAAAGAGGACTGGGGAACTATTGATTCAAACTGCGAACGAGACGTAATATCCATACAACCCTCGGAAATCCAGCTGGTCTGGAAACCGCAAGAGAAGAGAATGTCGAAGTCGGGGATGATTTCATCGATTAAGGATTGGTATGAATCCCAACATGCCTCGGAGGCATTTAACGGAGGAAGGAAGAACCCACTGGTTTGAAGATACAGAGACTCAACCAGACGGAGACCTTGAAGAACGTATTGACACTTGGCGGATACATCTGGAAAGTCGAGTCGATTCGAACCGTGAACGAGTTCGCGTAAAGCATCGAAATTCAAAGGACACGGAGCGTCTGCGAGCTTTCTATGTGGGAATTGGAGCGCCATTACGAGACGAGAATCCAAACCAGGAAACCCCAACCCCAACGCGATAAGCAAAATCAAGAAATGAAGGACGGACATGAGATAGAGCTCCAGGGGCTTACTAAGTTCTGCAAATCTGCATTTTTCCCTTCTTCTTCTTCTTCTGTCCACCCTTCTCTGTCAATTGTGAAGCCTTGTTCGGATTTCATTTTCGCTTTTTTTTTCTTTTTTAATTTCTAATAAGTCAACAGCATTGAAAGTCCAATAAAGACTTGTTGGTTCTTCTTTTCTCTTCGTGGAAAGACGAATAACGATAAACCACCAGCTTTGGAAATTTTCGGACTTTTTTTTTTTTTTTGTTCGGGTAGAAAGAAACTCTTATACTTACGGCTGCAACAAGGCTCAGCCCCGCCTAAAAACCTCAACCCAGACCCAACTCTATCGGGCTCAGCCGCAGCCCACCCTAATTGGCCTTGATTCACCTTGGATTTTGCTATCATCGGACAGTCTAATATTTTTTAGGGAAAGACTTTTCTGTTTGGGAGCGTAGCCCAAATCTTTTTTCTGTCATGTTTGTTCCTTGTTCGATACAGTGGTTCAGTTCCTCGCATAGGGTGACAAAAATGACGTTTTAACTTCGCTCGGACAGGGGATTAGATCATCATTTTTGTCTCTATGAGAGGAATTGGACCACTGTATCAGGCAGGGAACAAGAGACGATAATGATCCAACGTAACCATGCACCAACACAAGGGCCAATGAAAACGCACATTGGAGCATCAACAAGAACGAGATTTTTGCCTTTCATAAAGGCTGGGACGGTCATTTGTTCCCATCATGAATCTAGACACAGGAATCATACTCTCGGGCAGAATTCTTTTTCCCTATTTTTTGTGATCACCTCCTCTTACCTTGAGTCAACAGCTTATTGGAAACTTCAATTTTTCAAATTAGACAACAATAGAATCTCAGAGTTGTCAATCCAATGTGAATTCCTCTCCCACCAGTCAACACATATAAAGGATCGCGGAACTGTCTCAAAAAATTCTTCCTGGCCTGTACATATGACTATTCCGTCTCTAACCTAATCAAATTATCCACCTTCTTGGAGGTGTCAAAAGGCAATATTATTTGGTCAATTGGAATTTTTAAAGCTTCTAAAATGTAATCTAGACCTAAAACATTGAATTAAAAAAATTTTAATAAGTTCTTTCTATATACACAGACATCTGACCACATCAAACTATTAAATTGTCTATATATCCACCTCCGTGGAGGTGTCAAAGGGCAATAGTATTAGGTCAATTGTTGGATTTTTTTAAACCTCAGGTTGAAAAATTCAGCTCAGGGCATATTGGGATCAGGGTGAGCCAAGACGGGTTTGGGTTTGGGCTCACACGGCCAAACTTGTAGCCCTAGTTGTACTTAAATAACATTTATTGTTTTACCTGGAAACAGTCTCTTTACGAAAGCAAGGGTAAGGCTGCGTACATTATGATCCTTCCCCAGACTTTGTAGTGGCAGAAGCCTTGTGCACTAGCTAGGTAGGTCCTTTTTGTTTTACAGGGTGGTCAATTCATAGTAGCCCAAGTTATGTAGGGCAGATAGGGTTTAGTTTCTATTGCTCAAATCTTGAGTTTCAAAACTCAAAGAATTGTTTACGTGATTGAACAGAGCATAGTCAATCTATGTTGAGCAATTGGAATGGTTGAAAAGTAATGAAATAGTTGGGTCAATAATTAAATTTAGGTATAAAATTTTGGATCGTGTTTTCCTTAAGCTTCGGTGATCCATTCACCACAGGGCTTCAAATGTGCATGAGAGAGTATCGGGAGGGTGTTTTGGGGAGTATACTAAATCTTTAGGGGTTTATGAACCCTAGGGTAGTGTGGTAAACTTTCACCGTGCGGTGAAGTAAAACTTTCTCCTGTAATTTAAGGAAGGAAATGCTGATAGGTTGTGTGGCACTATCACCAAGACATAGCAAGGGCGTAATGACTATCCTACCCCGAGAAATGAAAAATCCCACACCTATGGAATGCCTCTATTCTAACACATATCAAATAGCTAAAGTAAACATATCACCTTTCCACATGACACAATTAAATAGATCTTTCTCTTTTTGAGATGCGGAGCCCACTCGCACTATCTCCTTCATCCTGGCCGGAAGTGCCAGTCAAATAAACCCACCAACTGTTCGACACATTGCCGCTGTAATAAACCCAAACCCTAGTTTTTTACTCCTCCCTATACCCTTTTCAAACCCTAGTTTTTTTAATCCTCTCAACTACCCACTTCGGCCTTTACTCTTCAACTTTACCTTGTGAGTGGGAGTATGACGTCAAATGATGTTATGGAAGAGGACCTTCTAGGAGCCTTCGACGATGTAAATAATGATGAACCTGTTGCTATCGATGAGGATGAAATGGATTCGCTTAAAGAGGAGTGGAAATATACTCTGGTTGCAATGGTGATTGCGGATAAGCAGCCCCACCTGGAAGCAGTAAGAGGATCTCTAATGAAAGCATGGAGCCCAGTAGGAGGAATGAAGGTGGAACCACAGGGGAGAGATCTATTTATGATTAAACTCTTCCACAGCTTTGATGTCCGGAGAGCAGTTAACAATGGTCCGTGGATCGTGCTTGGACATTGGGTTTCTATTAAAATGTGGTCACCAAATATTGATTGTCGTCTCGACATTTTTTCTCTTTTGAAGACATGGGTCCAGATCCATGGGTTACCACCGGCATATAGAACTTTCTCCATTGCGGCAAAGCTGGCTGCTAAGGCAGGGAAGCCTATTGAGGGCCATGTGTGCTCTGGACCAAATCCATCTCAAAACTTTGTTAGAATACTCCTGAGGATAGATGTGAGGAAACCCCTATGCAAAGGAGCAAAGCTACAAAGAACCAGAGACATTATTTCGGAGGTGGATTTCAAGTATGAAAGGTTAGAGACCTTCTGCTACTTTTGTGGAAGATTGGGCCATGTGGACTCCCACTGCCTGGAGTGCTTTCAATGGGTAGAAAATCATAACCAGCAGCATGGTTGCGAGGGTAAATATTTATGCAATGCGAGAGACCTCCGACCCTTCTAACCTAGAATCAGAGCAACAAAATCTGGAGTCAGGGACCGAAAAAAAGAGAGGGACATCGGGATACAGCAGTCGGAGAACCCCCATCTGCTGAGAAACGAGTCCTTGCACTCAGAATTTTGGACGAATGTAGAGGGAGAAGCTGTGCCGCCCCTTGATCAGATTGCGTTGAGCACCATGCCGGTGAACCTCGCGACGGCACCGCCACCTTTGCGTTTAGCGCTGCTTGGCACCCAAAAATGCAATGAAGAGTCTAATATGGTGGGGCCCTCTGGGGCTGACGTGGCTCAAGGAAACTCATTGAGTGCTTCTCCACTATCGGCCCAGGTACTGTCTAACCTGTTTACCTCCCTTGCGGGCTCCATAAGTGGGCCTTCCACCTCTCAGGCCCCAAATTTTCATTCGGACTTCATTGAGGCTTTGGGCCGTTTAAGGGTAAGTATTACCATCCAACCTCCCCCCTCTCCTTTCAACCAATCTGGTGACTCTCCCATCAAGCATACGGACCACCAAAATAGTAGCCTACACCTAACCCAATTCCTCGAGGAAATACCTGAATCGAAGGAGGCTCCCAAATCCAGCATTAAAATCAATCCAATACCCCTGCTGCCAAACCAAAAGCCTACACCTAACCTAAGTGCTATTTCCATAACTCCCTCCCATTGCCATACGTTGATGTCCCTTCTAACAACACCCACTTAGCTAGAGGAGGAAGGTGGGACTGAGATGAAATTTGATGCTATAACTGATGTTATTATTGCCCCCACCTCCCTGGACCACAGGCTGAGAGAGCATAGACCCCTTTCTGGAGGCCCTATTACTAATGGAAGAGGCTGGAAGCATGCTGCCCACTTCTCACCCTACCTCCCTCCCTCCTCAAGCGCAGCAGTTACTGATTCTGCGGGGTCCCGAAGTGATCGAGCCCGCGAGGGATTATGATGATTCTAACTTGGAACTGCCAGGGGTTGGGGCGACCCTTGACAGTTTAGGTCTTGAAGACTATGAAGTCTAAGTTTCGCCCAGACGTGGCTTTTTTTATGGAAACAAAATCTGACTCTGATAAAATGAAGATGTTATGTGATTCTCTTTTATTTTCCAATTTTGTTACTGTTGACCCCACTAGCCTCAGTGGGGGGTTATGTGTTACGTGGAACGACAATGTTGACTTGCAGATTATATTGTGTTCACCTAGAATCGTTGACTGTGATGTTTGTATGGTTGGATCTAGTGATTTGTGGAAGCTCTCCTTCATTTATGGACCCCCTAAAACTTCTGAAAGACAGGATTTTTAGAGGCAGCTCCTGGATTTGGGCTCAAATGTTTTTTTTCTGTGGGTGTTATGCGGTGATTTCAATGAAGTTTTGGCTGCAGCAGAGAAGCAAGGTGGGAGGTTAAAGTCCTCTAAGCAGATTTTGAACTTCCAATCTTTTGTTGATACTACTGGCTTGATGGACATGTGCTCAAGTGGACCATTCTTTACTTGGTCAAACAGGCGTAGGGGGAATGACCTTATCTAAGAGAAGTTAGATCGTGCCTTGTGTTCTCTTTCATGGAGAATTAAATTCCTGATGCAAGACTTTTAGTGGAGCCGACTTGTGGATCTGATCATTGCCCTCTTGTGTTGGAAGTCTTTCCTCCCCCCTGCAGGGTAGAGGCTTTTCAGATTTGAGGATAGGTGGAGAGCCCTTCCTGGATGTGAGAAGGAAGTGATTAGTGGTTGGAGTGAGGAGACGCAAGGGTCTTCGATGTTCAAAGTGTTGAAGAAGATCAAGAAAGTCCGCTCCCGGGTGGCTGAATGGAAAAAGCTCTATGTTAGAGATGCAGATCTTGAGGTGACTAAACAGCTGGAGGTCATCAAGAATATCCAGGCCATGTTATGGCACCCCTACTTGGTGGAGTGGGAATTGGAAGCGTAGCAGGAACTATAGTTCCTCCTTGACCAGCAAGAGTCTATCTGGAGGAAGAAAGCTCGTACTCTTTGGTTGAAGGAGGGGGATAGAAACACCAAGTTCTTCCACTCAACTACTCTTCAAAGAAGAAGCAGGAATAAGATTAATAGGCTAATGAATAGGCAGGGGGAGTGGTTAAAAAAAGAAGCTGACATTGATGTAGAGATATTTTCCTTCTTTGATAATCTCTTTGCCTCAGAAGGAGCCCACAACTTGGAAAGAGCTTTTCAATATATCCCTTCTAGTTTTACTGACGACATGAATAGTACTCTCTGCCTTTCGATCTCTGATGAGGAGGTCAAATCTACTGGCTTTAGTATGAAGCCGCTCAAGGCTCCTGGGCCTGATGGGCTTCCCCCAGTGTTTTTTCAGTCGTATTGGGCAACAGTTGGTCTTGCACTGTGTAAGGTGATGGGATCTTTTTTTGAGTCGGGCTTCCTCCTCAAAGAGCTCAATAAGACTCACATTCTCCTTATTCCAAAAGTCAAGGAGGCGGAAAGAGTTGATCAGTTCAGGCCGATAAGTCTGTGCAATGTGGTGTACCGGATTTTTGCGAAAGTGCTTGCTAGAAGGCTTAAGAAATTCTTAGATCAGATTGTGGCCCCGGAGCAAACGGCCTTTGTGGAAGGGAGAAGCATCTCTGAAAATGTTCTAATTGCACATGAGGCCTTTCATCATATCAGGTACACAAAGAGAGGGAGAAATTATTTGGCAGCAGTTAAGCTCGATATGCGGAAGGCCTATGACAGAATTGAATGGGAATTCCTCTCTAAAATTCTGCAGAAGATGGGTTTATGTGGAAAGTGGGTTCAGCTTATCAGCCAATGTGTGAGCACAATGTCTTACTCTTTTCTTCTCAATGGAGTCCAAAAGGGGTCTATCCAACCTTCCCGGGGGATTAGGCAAAGCGACCCGCTCTCTCCTAGCTTGTTTGTTTTGTGCACGGAATGCCTCACCTCCTTGATTTCTAGGGCAGTTGCAGATGGGAGCCTGAGTGGTTTGAGAATTAAGAACTCTAGCCCTACTATTACGCACTCCTTCTTTGCAGATGACTGCCTCATCTTCTTCTAAGCCAATCATGGCTCTTTCAGGAGCCTGAGGGATGCTCTTCTTCTCTTTTGTGAGGCTTCAGGGCAGACGATTAACGGGCAGAAGTCCTCAGCTTCTTTCAGCCCGAATACTCCCCAAAGACTGAGACACATCCTTGCCAGAATCATTAGAGTTGATGGGTTGACTAATCCGGGGACCTACCTTGGTCTCCCCTCAGAGATTGGAAAGAACAAGAAGGCGGCCTTTCAAAATGTTAAGGATAGAACCATTGCCAAGATTGCTGGTTGGAAGGAAAAACTGTTGTCTCAAGCTGGGAAAGAAGTCCTCATCAAGGCTGTAGTAACGGCCTCTCCATCTTACAATATGTCTCACTTTAGACTACCTCATGGGCTCCTAGATGATATTAGCAAGGCGAGCTGTAGCTTCTGCTGGGGTCAGAAACGGGAGGAGAGGAAAATCCATTAGGTGGCAAAGGAGTGCCTAAATCTCCCAAAATTAGATGGAGGACTGGGAATCAAGGACCTAAATATCCAAAGGCAAGCTTTGCTGGGTAAGCTTGGATGGCAGCTGATTACGAAGGAGGATTCTCTTTGGGCAAGGCTATTGAAGAGTATTTATTTCCCGACCTCTTCCTTCTTGTCAGCTCAGGTTGGTGGGAGACCCTCCTGGGCCTGGAGAAGCATCTTACATGGAAGGCAGCTTTTGAGCAAGGGCCTCTTGTGGACAGTCGAAAATGGCTTAGCCATTAACATTAGGGATGACCTGTGGATTCCTGCGTTGGAGGGTTTTCGGCTACATCTCCCCCGCCCCCCGGATTGCCCCTTTATCTGGGTGTCTGACATCATTGACTTACATGCTAAGTGGGATGTGGTAAAGCTTCGTGCATTCTTCTTACCCTTCGAGATTGAGTGCATTTTACAGATTCCCATTAGCTCTGAGGGATGCGATGATCACCTGTTCTGGGGCCCCGCTCCGAATGGTATCTTGTCGGTCAAGTCTGAGTATAGGGTGGGTGCACAATTGACCCAGTGCTCCTCAGTCTCGGCTAAGAAGGCTGTTTCGACTCCAAAGGAGGTTTGGAGGTGTATTTGGAACTCAATTGCTCCCCCTAAAGTGAAAGCTTTCTTGTGGAAAGCTTGCTTAGGAGCCATTGGAGTATTGACTAATCTGAAGAAGCGTAGAATCGTGGATTCAGATATTTGTGGTGGATGTGGGACTGATGCGGAGTATACCGAGCATGCTCTCTTGTATTGTCCGCTTGCCATGCAAGCCTGGTTTGCTTCTTCTGTGTCCTTGAAGGTGGATGCTTTTCCTGGTCTCTCCCTATCATAATGGATTTTAAAATGAAATTACTTACCTGGGGCATCTAAGAAGGAGCACAGGATTTTCTTCTCTTCACATGCGGTTGCTGCTTGGGAAATCTGGAAGCTTAGGAATGCTAGATGCTTCAAGGCTTTGGTTCCCCCGTTTCGGTCCTGGATTGCTTCGGTGAACTAGAAAATTGATGCGGTTATCTCCCTCCCCCCGAGCACCATCTCTTTGGCTGCGGGGGTTTCTACTGCTGTGGTTCCCTCTTCCCCCCCCCCTCGGGAACCTTCTCCCTTTTTGTTGATGCGGCTACTGGATTGAGCCCCAAGGCCCTTGGTGTGGGGTGTGTTGTCTTTGATCCAGGGAACGACATCTGTTTGATCGCTTCCGATCATTTTGCTTTGGCTCCGGCGGTGATTGGTGAGGCATTGGCAATCCGGCTGGCTCTCTCAGCTGCTTGTAAGTTGGGGATCCGATCTCTTGTGGTTTCGTCGGATTGTCTCTCCCTCATTGAATGCTTGACCCCCTCTCCCCCCCTATTCTCCACTGCATTTCTTGTATTGTCAAGGATATCGGCATCCTGAAAGCCTCCTTCTCTTTTTGTGATTTTGTCTTTATCAGCAGATATGGGAACAGATTGGCACACAACTTGGCTAAGTGAGCACTCTCCTGTCCTGTCAGCTGTTTTAGGGTGCCCCCCTTTCCTAGGGATCTCCTAAGCATTGTAACTCATTTTATCAATCAAAGTGAGTAGATCATTGCACCAAAAAAATAAAATAAATTAAATAGATCATTATAAATAATTAATTTAGAAATTTATTTACTTTTTCGATGCAATATGTATTTTGACCTTGAATTTATGTATTGATATTGTATCAACCATAAGAATCAGCCGAAGCAATCAGTATCAATATTTATTTTCAATAACTATTAATATCGACATTGGCAGAAACCGATATCAGCACCATTATTGTAAACTAAAATAAAACCTTGATTTTGACAAAACTTAATCACATCAGAGCTTGGCATAAACAACAAATACCGGAAGTTTAAAGGGAAAAAGAACTCTGTCTAGGAGTGAGGCCTATGCCAGCACTCCCATGAGTCTATGTCTCTCCTCTCTAACACCTCTGCCCCTTATTCAAATAAGAGGAAAAAGAACCATGGGAGAAGAGAGAGATAGACTCATGGGAGTGCTGGCACAGGCCACACTCCGGACAGAAAACTGCTTCCCAAGTTTTAAATATCAACTACCAATGTGGAATTCTAGACACAAACCCATATATAAATATGGGAAAAGAAACGCTAACCGGTGTTGTGTGTGGGCGTGTATCTACGCCCAGATACAACCCGACATGAATAGACCACCACACCCCTAAACCTTTCCATCTTTCCAGGGGGTGTGGTAGTCTTTCTCACTCCGGGATGTGTCCGGATGCAAGTACGTGCAAGTACAAGCCCACACACAACACCGGTTAGCTTTCTTTCTCCCTAGGCTCCGTTTGGTTGCAACTTGCAAGGGGAATTGAAGGGAAGGGAAGTGAAATTTTCATACTTGAAAAATAAATTTTTGTAATCATTACCCCATGTGATAATATCACTAACTTCAAATCATTTCATATTTGGTTATTAAATTCCATTTTACTTTGCATCCATTTACCTTTGGTTTAAAATGTAAAATAAATATTACATGTAAAATGTATCATTACTAAATATGGTAAGAACTATAAGTAATTTATGCAATCACATGGAGTAATGATTACAAAAGTTTCTTCTATAAGTTTGAAAACTTTCCCTTCCCATCCCTTTCATTCCCCTTGCAACTAAACGGCGCCTATAAGAGATATCTCTAATAAATAGTAGATTTATGAAATTTTTTGTGTATGAATATGACTATACAATGGTTATAGGAATAAGAATTAGAATTGGACCATGGAGTTCAGTATCTGATCCTTACTCCAACCGATTCGTGACTGATTCTGACTGAACCCAACAAAGGGGCTAAGATCCATGGAATCTGATTCTGATGTCATGTTTATATACCTAAGTAAGAACACAAAATAAAAAGGGATAGGTTGGAAGGAATTTGAAAAAAAAAACCCACCACAAAATTTTTCCTGGTCCACTCTCTCCATCGAAAAAACGTAAGAGACAAAACAAATACCAATCTTATAATCTTACATACCCATGGCATGATAGGAAGAAGAGTGTCCAGAACAATAGAGTAGTAGAAAATGTTCCCAAAGGCGACGGCCGATTCTACGCCGACACCAACACCAACACCAAGACCAGCCATAGATATTCCGGAGGACATTCTCTCGGTGCTCCCGTCAGATCCCTTCGACCAACTGGATGTGGCACGTAAGATCACATCCATCGCCCTTTCGACACGTATCTCCAAGCTCGAATCTGAATGCTCCAGCCTCCGCTCCTCTCTCGACGAGAAAGACGACCTCATCTCTGAGCTACAGGCTCAGGTCTACTCCCTCGACACTTCTCTCGCTGAAATCTCCGATCGACTCCTCCGAGCTCACCAGGAAAAGGTAATTCCGCTTCTCCTTTCTCCTCCTCCATCCGGAGATTCTGTGACCTTCTTTGTGATTGTTGCAGGAGAGCCTGTTGAAGGAGAACGCTTCCCTGTCTAGCACCGTTAAGAAACTCAATCGAGATGTTTCCAAGGTATACTCCTGATTTAATAGAAATCTTAATCATGGATGAATGTCCATCTCGTATTTGATTTAAGCTTATAACTTTGCTCTTTGGTTAACTGTATACGATTTTATCTCTGAACCGACTCTTCGTTTTCCGAAGTTCGATAAAACGACTAATCTCAATTGAATTAGAAATCTTTTGAGATTAAGATATGTATCATTGAACAACGTTTTCCTTCTACTACTATTATGGCATTTTCTAGTAGTTTTCTAGCATACTCTATAAGAGAAACTGAAAATGTATTAAAAATGATTTTTTGGGGGAAGGGGGGGGGGGGGGGAGAAGGATTTCAATTTACCGTTGCTGTAAATAGCAATGCGTAGTTTAGTTTATGATGAGTTTTACATGCTTACATCTACAACGAGCGTGTAAAATGATTTCTTCCTAGAACAGAGAACAGCCCTCTGAATTCTTAATTTCCAGTTTTTGTTTTTGATATGGGTAAATGCACAGATACCAGGGAATAAGGAAGTTAAAATTCCACCTGTTTGCATCCCACTTTTGATTCTTTGGCCGATCTATGTCAAACATGCAATGGATGCAAATAGCAACTTTCTCATACTGGGGATTAATATCATGTTCTGCCCCCATTTATGCAGTTGGAAATCTTCAGGAAAACCCTTATGCAGTCACTTGAAGAGGACGACAGAAATTCTGTAAGTTTTCTATTCTTTAGTTCTACTTGGGAAAATCACCATCCATTCCGGACTCTACATTAGTATTTTATTTCCCTGACTACTAGTTGATTCTCCATGAGTTTGATGATTCCTCCTTTATCCTATAGGTCTTAGTTCCCTTGAGATGAACATCAAAGTTTATGAGATAGGGCTGCCATTTTTTTTCCAAGAAAAATGCATGGGTGCATCTGACAGGTTCCAGTAACCTGTTCTTTTTCTATTGCAGGCAGGAGGCTCCCAAGTTGTTGCAAAGAAAATATCTAGCCATGAGAGTCTATCTTCTACATCACTTATTGGAGGTCTTCTTGCTGCTTTTATAAACTTTATTGTTTCATAGAAGTAAAAATTAATGTATCCTTGATAGTCCTTCAGGATGGTCCTCCTTACCTTTGGATATATCTTGGGCCAAAAATCAAATGGATTGGATCCTTATGGTGTTGATATGCTCTTTTTTTAAGTGTACTTCTTAAGCTCCCAAGAGAATGCAATGGTTTACTGGTATATGATCATCCGAGTAGTGACTTTTGGCTCCCAAGAATTCCCTGTCAAGATCCATTAAATCATGGAGCCCCTCTCCTTGCATGTGATCAAGATATATAGCTACACAACTTGTATTTTAGCCTCAGTGTTTACCCGGCACATTGATATCTTATGAAAATAATGCTGTGATGACATCTTGATAATTCAAAACATGCAGCTTTAAGCATCCAAGCATGGATTGTTGACTTTATATATACATACATATATATATATATATATATATATATATATATATATTATTCTCTCTCTTGAATCTCGGAGTGATTTGTGGTCCACACCAACAGTTTTATTAAGAAAATTTTCTCTGATATTTTTCAGAAGAGGAAGCTACATTAACACCATCAAAATCATCTTCAATACGGAGTCAGTTCTCAGAAGCAGGAAATTCATTCACTGAGGATAGTGAGATGAATGGTATATGGTTTTTTTGTTTTCTTCAATGGCCTAGATATCAGTCTCTGTCTCTAATATAATGTATCTATTTCAATTTCACTACTCTAGCTAATCTGTATTACCTTTTTCACTATAATTACTTTGGCAGCCTCAAGACCTCGTATATCCCAAGGCCTTCTATTAGCATCCCAAACTAGCACTCCAAGGTTTACTCCTCCAGGTTCCCCACCGAATCTCTCTGCATCAGCATCTCCAACAATAACGTCTAAGCCAGCGTCACCAAGGCGACATTCAGTTTCATTTTCAACCACGAGAGGCATGTTTGATGATAGGGCTTCAGTATTTTCTTCTGTGCCATCAAGCCAACACAGTTCAATAACGAGCTCTGCTGACATAGGATCTCAAACTGGTTAGCTCTGAGAGCTCTCTGTCTGATTGATGGTATTGAGAGCTATCCACAATCTAATTATTCTAGAGGCTGAATATGGTACACCTAAGTTACAACATTAAATGGTTCATCAGATACTAATGTGTTGCATCCTGCGTTCATGCTATGTGGGCTCTTCTAAAATGGAATGCAACTTGTGTCTTTAATTCAGCATGATTTAAGCACTGAATTGTGTATGGGAACCTAACTAACCTTTTATTACGAATTGATTCTAACAATGTATTTGTATGCAATAATGTGTTACTTCTAGAAGTTATTAGTATATGTCAACTCTTATTTTACCTACTTACATGTTAGTGGGTCTTGACTCCCACCTAACTCATCAATCCTAGAGAATGTTGATTGGTATATCCATCCAATGGAAAAGTGTCAAACTCTTGTTGGGTGAAATCACCAAAGGGGAGCTTTTTGAATGGTGGATCTTAGAAACGGAGGAACTGCATATTCTGATGCAGTTAAATCATTTATTTTATTAGAAATAAGCTTTGGGTTGGGTTATATATGTTTTGGGACTTTAGTCCAATGGGTTTTCTTTGTAATGTGCCACTTTAATGGGCTTATGGGCCTATAATATGGTAGAGGCTAGGCATACAGGATTACTTAGTCAAGTGTCTTTATTTCTTTGTTTTAATTGTTATTAAGTGTTTGTTAGGCTGGATTAGGATTCTATAAGTCCAGTCCTGTTTTGAGTAAGTTTCCTAGTTAGTTTAGGTTACATTATTAATGAAGGATTGGGTTAGGCCTAGGGATGTAAACGGATAGTCGAAAATCCGTATCCAATTCATGTTCGTATCTGTTCAGGAGAATCCGAATCTGTCTGGTAACTAATTGGATAAGGATATGGGCATCTTAGCTGAAGAGGCCTCCTTTCATTGCCCAACTAGAGCCTTCTAGGGGGCGGAGGCGGAGGCAAGGTAGAAGGTATGACTGGAAAAAAAAACAACCTTGAGATGGGCCGGTTGATAGATGCGTTCGGAGCGGGTCACATCGTTGTTGGATTTCACTGCCGGTTTCCGACTGGTTATTAGCTGGTTTGTTTAGCTATCTGACGGTAGTAAGATATCCCAAATATATATATCTATATCCGTCTATCTGTTTATTAAATAAAGGGATTGAGTTCTCTGTCCGGCTGTGTAGCATACTCTAGTGCATTCCTATGTCTATCACTATCCTCCCACAATAGGGGGTAGATTTAGCATTTCACAGGAGGGAGGAGAGAGATAGACACAGGGAGGCGCTAGCATAAGCTACGCAGCCTGGCAGTGTTCTTTGCCCCTAAAATTAATATAGCAATACTTAGTGGACAATGCTCGTTTATTTTTTTATTTTTTAAATACCAATAGCAATACTTAGCGGTGCACTAGGGTTTAGTTTTATTCATTTCTTGGCTTTTGTCTTCTGGAGTTCTGATCTTCTGGACTTGGGTTGTTCTGTGCACTCCCTTTGTCTTCTCCGATCTAAATCTGAGATGCAGACAGGAAAAATCGAGTCTCATGCAGCAAAACCCCAAACTCAATCACAGCAGCACCATCTTCTCAAAGCTTGAATCAGTTGCAAGACATCACCCAAACATAATCTCAGCACAACACCTTCCCAAGCTCGATCTCAGCACAACACTTTCTCAGGTTCGTTCTCAGCACAGCTCCTATCCAAGCTCGATCTGAGCACAACACCTTCCCAAGCTTTGGGTGTTCTATGTATCTCCTTCGTCTTCTCTGATCCAGATCTGAGACGCAGATAGGTGTTTATTGTAAACAAACCAGACCAGATAATATCTGGAATCCGATTAAATAAACAAATTTGAATTTGATTAGCGGGGACCCGAAACGGTTTTGTTTCCGCAGTTATAGGGTCCTCTGGTGCAGCGGTTTTAAATACCACAGCCATAAGTAATCTCATATTACTACAATTTTTAACTGCGGTTTTGTTTCCACAGTTATAGAGTGTCCTCTGTTATTGTGGTTTTAAATACCGCAGCAATAAGTATCCCATGTTACTGCAATTTGTAATTGCGGTTTTATTTCCGTAGTTACAGGGTCCTCTATTATTATGATTTTAAATACCACACCTATAAGTATTCCAGATTACTGCGATTTTTAACTGCTCTTTTGTTACCACAGTTACAGGGTCCTCTGTTACTGCGGTTTTTAAACATCGCAACAATAAGTATCCCATATTACTGCACATGAAGAAACCGCAGTTATAGGACATTTATTGCTACGGTTTTAAAAATCGCAGTTAAATTTCGTAGCTACAAGTGTGTTTTGTTTTAGTTGTAGTACCATCAGAAGTAGCAACAATAGTTAAGGGAGAAACCCACTCCGGTTGGTGATGTTTAGCCCAACAAGCATGAACTGTGTGATTGAGCTTGCCACAAAATGTACAATGTCTAGGTGTTCGGTCACTCTGCTGTCCACCTATACCTCTGCCACCATGACCACAACCACCCCATGATCCATGCCCTCTCCTAGAGAAACCTTGACCACGACCTGCAACAAAGGCTGAACTGTCCTTGGAAGAGGGTGAGATATTGGATTTGGGAGGAGCAACTATATGCTGGAAACGTACAAAGGATCATTCCCTGAGAGCACCTTTTTTCCAGTAAGCAATTGACTATTCACAGACTGACAGTCAGTACTTAAACTTGCCATAAATTTTGCAATAAAAAATTCTTCCTGTTGAAGTTGTAGTTGTTCCAGATTGGTGTTAAGAGGGTGATGCATATATACCAGTAAAATTGTTGAAATACTTACTTAAGGATCTGTCCCCCTGCTTGAGAGAGAACATTTTATCATATCGATCCTACACACGGGAGATACTCTTTTCTTGAGAAAAAGTTCTTTTCCGAACATCCCACATTCCTTCAGCAGTGGAATGAAACATTACATTGGCTGCAATTGACTGATCCGTACTGTTCCACAACCAAATAAGAATAGTTTCATTCTCCTGCATCCATTTTTCGTTGGCTTTCATCTCAGATGGTTCTTTAGAATTAGCAAGAGGAGGGTCACACTGATGATACTTCAACTTTCCTTGGCATTGATATAGACTTTGACAGCTTGAGCCCATAAAAGATAATTTCCCACACCATTAAGCTTAATGGTGGCGATCTAGACATTAACATTGTCCTCAGTTGCCTTGGGATCAGCCAACACAGAATATCCACAATCAGAAATATAAGTCAATTGAGTAATGCAAATCACCGCAGATAATTCCCACAACTGGAGAGATGTCAAACCAACAGTGGAGAACACCAATATAACAGAATCTGATATAATTGCAGGGAAGGTAAACCTAGATATTGGGAGAAGATCAACAAAATCAGATCTGGTGGTCAGATGGACCCCAAATCTGGAATCTGGAATGAGTCTCCCTCCTGAGATGAGTAATACAACCCCAGAAATCTGGGTTGATCTACGGGTTAGATCTGAAGACAGACCAGTTCTCGATTTCCACGTAAATTAAGGAAAAACAGTTGAGTTTTAGATTAGGTTAGCAAGTAATAGAAGAGGAAGAAGATGGAGGAGGAAGAAGAAGAGAGAAGGAGAAGTTTGGAGGCAAGAGGAAGAGAAGGAGAAAGTTTGAGTTGTAATGTGTTGTGTGTGAGAGAGATCTCTCCACACCTATATTGCTTCACTAATAGAAATAACAGAATTACATACACCTCCCTAAGGAGGTAAAGAGTAAAAAGGTAAAAAGATAGAAATTATATATTAGGGCAACTAGTCAACAGGCTAGTTCCCAAACTACCCTTAGAACATAACTTCTAATAACTCTAACAAAAACAGAGTACCACAAGCTCTGTTTGGACTTCTAAACAAGAGCCAAAAATAGAGGTTCAAAAAACCCAAAACTAGGGATTGAGTATACCTCCGGGGTAAACACACCCGCAAAACTTCAACTTCATCTGGGTGGAATAGAATATAGTGATCAACCTTTATAGCCATAAAATACAGAGCATGCCAGTAGGTGAAACATAAACTTGCAGTAGATCGAAACCAGTAGATTTATAACTCCATATAATGCTGAGAGCAGAGACCCTAGTTCATCATTTATTCCCACAACTAGGGTCTAGAAAAAGATATCAAGCAGCATAGGTTGCTGCAACCTTCAACTGAAATCATAAAAGAACTTCAAACCTGCTTCTAGTGATTAAACACTTTTCAGAATGGCTCTGAGACTATGTAACAGATGAGAGCCTTAAACAAAACCTGAATCAGAGAGAGACCTAATAAGGAGTATTAGACATAACAGGAAGCTGCCAGCAATAGAATCACTGTGTACTGCTATCAACAACAACAACAAAAAACTCAGCCTTATCCCAACTTAATGGGGTCGGGTAAATGGATCCAACCCAAAAAAAGTAGGGAAAAAGAGTCCAAACCTAAAAGGGGAAGAAAGTATGGAAAAGAGGTGAGAAATGAAGAAAAGAGAAAGACTAATGAAAGATATGATATAAATAGGAAGAGGAAAGAGGCACAGCCCAGCACGTTAGGAGATTCTCAGCTACATGGGGTCTGCAACATGGATCCATGCCCTCCAATAAGCTCGGTCCGAGGTCATACTGTGTACTGCTATTGCTGGACTTTCAATATAATTAATGTAATGAGAAGAGTTACAATCTAATAAGGAGTATTAGACATAATAGGAAACTGCCTAGCAAGGAATAAGAGATAAACTAGGAAACTAAAAGAACCTATCACGATGGGGACTCTCCCCCTATCATGAATACACCCAAGTTGCTATTACCGCCAACTTAACATCATTTACACCAGTTTTAATACATACATGTATACTGAATAGATACTTCTATTTGTTATTCTTGTGTTATGGTTTTGAATTTGCTATCCCTTAATTTTGTTCCAAGTATCATGCATGTGAAACATTTTCAAGCGGATCTCCCCCACCGCGACCCTCTTTTACCAGTGATAAAGGTAAATGCTTCATGAAGTCATGATTTTGAACATTAAATTTTTTTGAACCCAGTTGTGTGCATGTTTTTTCGCTTTAGTATATGATTGTGAGTTTTTGAGCCATATTGTATTGGAAGACCACGCTAGCTAATAATATTTAGATTGTTCAGTTTGGTACTACATTTTTTGACCCCAATCTGTTTTTATTATTTCAGGACGAACCCGAGTTGATGGGAAAGAGTTCTTCCGCCAAGTCCGGTATATACAAAATCAGATCTTTCTTGAAACTAACAATTTACCTGAGATAGATTCGCTAAACCACCTTGCTCCATTAAAACTGATAAGCGAGCACACTTTTACATCACTCTTGTTTTTGGCTATGCATCCTCAGAAGTTGAATATGTACCTGAAGCACACACTAATGTAGTATTGATTTAAAGGACTAAAACAGTGCTGCCAAAACAGAGAGATACGCAAGTAGTTTTTAATATCATAGAACAAAATCCAACAATCAGATGGACCTGAAATTCAGGTTGAGTTCTCCTATTAGTGAAGGAAACCCTTGCTGAAAATCCCAGGTTAATCCAACGGGTTGATCTGGTTTAATGGAGGATTCCTACTGTCACTAGGAAAGGAACAAAACAGTCAAAATAAGATTCTGATGAAAGATCAGATTGCAGAATATTAATCACGATGCTAAATTGAAGTTATGCTATTAAATTCAGCAGAATCAGATCAACAATAACAGGTGTCAATTTCAGCAAATTGACACCCTAGAAACAATCCTACATGGAATAGGACTGTATCAACTACTGGTTAGAATCTGAAATTGAAAGCAGGAGATGATAGAGAAAATTCTCAATCGCAGAATTCCCACAATCAAGTATTCCTATTTCCTAGTATGAGTAGGACTGTTCTAATTTTCCAACAGAATAAGAAATTAAAACAAATTTTGGTCGTCGACAGTATGGAGAAGATGAAACTGAAATCAGAACATGAATCAGAGTACAGATTCACCTTCGAACTATCCTAGTAGTGATAGGACTGACAAAATCACAGGCAGCAACAATGGCAGAATTGCAGAAAACAAAGGATTACTTACTTGAGTATTGATGGAGAAGAAGAAGATATGGCTAAGCATCCCACTTAGCCTCAACTGGAATCCCACCAGCCATTAATGGTATCCCATCACATAGCACCGCATCTCACAGCCATCTGAGTCTCATAGAATAAAAGAAAAGGCTCAAGCCAAAATCTCATTAATCAAATTTGTAAAGCTGTGGCCCCTTACAAACTTATATTGAAGACTCAAAACACTAAAAAGGAAAGGCCTAACCTAGTCTTTAACTAATAAGGTAACATAAATTGGCTAAGAAACTAAACAAATGAAAGAAACTGACTTAAAACATGATTCTAACTATACTAATGAAGTAATCTAGTGCTCCTAAGTCTTACCCAAGCTCCACAAGCTACAATGGATAAGGGTATGGCTCCTATGGTCAACAGGGATGCTACAAAGTGTTATCATTGCTCAGTCACTATCGACAACAGCGAAAATCAAATTCATGTGTAAGATTGTAGCCCCTTAAAAACTTATATAGAAGACTGAAAAACATACTCAAAACACTAAAAAGGAAAGGCCTTACCCAATCCTTAATTAATATGGTAACGTAAACTGACTAGCAAACTAAAGTAATGAAAGAAACTTATTAAAACAGGACTCTAACTAAACTAATGAAGTAAATCCCGTTTTCCTATTTTCTACTCACATTTTAGGCACATTAAATTGTCCTATTATAAAGAAAACCCATGGGATCAAATGGCCAACACCTACATAACCCAACTCAAGACTTATTTCCAATAAAATAAACCCTTTAGGTGACTTATCTGCATCACACTAACTTCATTTCATTTCATGTGAGCTCATAAAGACATGCATAGATATGACAAATACAAGGATATTTGCACCTTAATTTGGCTATTTATAAATATGCATCAGACTAGCTAAATTCTCAATTGCTGGAAGCACCAGAGCTAGGAAAGACCCAGGAAATTTTCTCCTAGGGCCCACTACATAAACTAATAATATATTTATACTCATATCACATATGTAAATGGAATAGGTAAATAGGGGGAGGGACTGCTGCATATATTTTACCTGCATACACTACAACTTTGTATAATACAGAATTACAGATACATTCAAATGCAGTTTTCAAATTTTTTTAGGGGGGCGGGGGGAGAGAATGCATAACCCATGACAACCCACCTGTGTATCCTATGGTTCTGGATCATCCCTAGCTTCAAAAAATTTTAATCTCTCAATTTTCTTTCCAATTTTTTTCTAGGAAAAAAAAATTGCTTTCAAATATAATCTCTGTTTTTGTTTCATCAGGACACGTCTATCTTACGAGCAGTTTGGAGCATTTCTGGCAAATGTCAAGGAATTAAATTCCCACAAGCAAACAAGAGAGGTATGTGGTTTCAACTATAGTTTTTCATTCTCTCCCTTCTGACATATTCCATCTTTGGTCCAACTGTCTCTAATTTGTTTCCAGGAAACTCTACGGAAAGCAGATGAGATATTTGGTCCAGATAACAAGGACCTTTACACCATATTTGAGGGATTGATCACCCGCAATATTCATTAAATTACTAAATTTATAATCAATCCAAGTTTGATGTGTCATCCCCAATTTCTCAAATATCTCTGTAAATATGGTAATGATTTGGTATCACCATACAATTCTATGTATAATCCTTCTTCCAGTAGCATGTCTTGTTATTTATTTATTTGTGAATCTTGATACAATGACAGATCAAACTCCTAGAAATTAATGGTTTGTTTTGTTGCTAAGGTTTTGCTTCCATGACATCAACAAACCAAATGATGAAAGATATAAGAGTGCAGCTAAGCTTGTCCATGCAGATTGTGAACAGTAAAACTTGTGGCATTTGCGAAGAAGTCTCCAATACAATACAAGGCAGGTCCTATGATTGAGTTGGACATCCAAATTTCACATTTTGCCAGTCAAAGCGGCCTTGATCTAACCATCAATACAGATTTTGCATGAGTTGATGTGAATAGGGAGAAGCTGCGAACACACTGCAGTACTGATGTCATTAGGGGTGGTTGTCGGGCAGGCTGGAGGGGTGGCCTAAGCCTAACCCAAGGTGAGCAAAGCCAGCTTGATCCCAAGCCGAGCCCAAGCCGAACCCGATTCTCCCAATCCTATGGCGTGCAAATCCTCAGCCAAAATTTGAAGCTCTCAAATTTTGCACAAACCATGAATAATGAAGACTAGAATCAGGAGATGCTGCTACAGCTGAAGAAACTCATTTACCTACCAAGTTAATGCAACTCTTCTACTCAATGGTGGTGGTGACTTGTGACTTGTGACTTGTGAACCCATGTTTGAAGAGGCATTTGCAAAAGCATTAGCTTCGAAATAATATTGGATATAGATTTTCATCACCGCAGGTGAAGAGATTCTCTCTTCACCAATAGTGATTTAACGTTATAATTGGATTATGAGAAAGAGAGATTGTCATCATTAACTCCCTTTTCCTATTTTTTGTTGAAGGTTTGACAATATCTATTCTCCAACCTAATATTTTGAGATTCTCTCTTCACCAATAAAATAATATCAAACTAAAAGTCACCGATTAAACTGTTTGGTATACAGTCTATTTATTAAAAACTTGTCGGTGGTGTGCTGAATTCGGGTTTGGAGGGGGATATGATATCAGAGCAGAGCAGACATGGGAGAGACAGGGAGCCCTCCATGAGGAAGAGGGCAGCGGTCATGGCGAGTACGTATTTCTATTAATATGCACGCAAGTGTGAATTTTGTCTTGTGGGTCGGCAAATGGGTAGGTTCCGTAGGCCGTAGTCCAAGTCCTCAATTAATTGCTTATGATGGAAGAGAAGCAAATGAGATATGATCGATAAAGGATCGTCCAGGAATTGATATTGGTTTCTATCGATGTTGATACGAATTAGCTGATTCAATACCGATTCCTTAAACCATGCCTTTGATATCTCTATTTTTTTTTTTTATGGTCATCAGACTTTAGGCTTCATTTGGTTATAACTGAAATTAAAAGGTAGAGAAGTGAAAATTTTGTAATCATAATTCCAAACCATTCCATTTATATGATTATTAAATTTCATTTTACCATGCAATTAAAGGGATTTTCACTCTACTTTGCATAAAGAAATTATAATTTTTTGTTTTTAGATTTTAAAATTTCACTTTTTTTCCCTTTAATTTCTTTGCAACCAAGCAAAGCCTTATGATCTTCAAAGTCTGCATTTGTTGCTTCTTTATGATATCGTTACAAGAGAGTGAGAGACCAATCCTCAATGTCCTTATCGACTATGGTCTCAAGGGGATCAATCTCTGAATTGTCCCATGTACTAAAGGGACCCAAAATTAGGATTTGATTTTGATTACTAACGAGACAATTCACTTCTGATTTCTTAATGGTTCTAGCCTCTAAGGCAGTCATTTACTTAACTCAAGTATATATGTTTAAAACTCTTCCATGGCTGAATCTTATATTTACAATAATAATAATTAACCACATAACTAATAACCCTTAATTTTTCTTTGTAATTATAACATAATCTAATCGTGTCCTTCTAGGCGTGCTTATGCCTAATGAAGTACCAAATGAGATATAATGCTTCATTATTTGCCACTTGTCAATACATGAGTTAATCCATGTGACAGAGGACCAAACATACATCTCCATGGTCAAAATATAGTCCAAAGTAAGCAACAAAAGTTGTTCAAACTCCGATTCAAAGCTTTAGTAAAATTACCAAAATTGCATCAAATGGAGAGAAATATAAAATATAAAATGATATATTTTGTAATTTTAACCATTTCGACTCATTTTAAGCTGAAATTGTACCATTGAGATGCTTTTCTGGTCTTGGTCCTCTATCACATTGATTAACTCATGTACTGTCATATGACAAATAGTGAAACATATACTTCACTAGGAAGAGACCTGAACCCTAGAAACGCAATGTTACGAAACAGTGCGAATTGGGATCAGCTTCGTCGAATTTGGATCCGAATCGGTAGATTCAGATTCTTAATTAAACTGCGTAGAGACGTGTGTGTGCGTGTGTGTCAGTCTCACCCACAGACCTTCAGATCATCTGTATCAGTAATATATATTAAGCCTCTATAAATGAGCTAATCCAAAGATTCCTTGATACAGGTTTGAGTGAGACAGAGGATTTAGGGTCTGAGATTGAGAAAGAACAAGAACAGCAGATGCTAGCTAGCCATGAAAATACTGAAAATAAGTGAGTGAGTGAGTGAGTGAGTGAGGAGTATTGGGTAAGAGATCGAAACAAGTTTGCTGTGACATAACATCGAGAGAGATAGAGAGAGAGAGAGAGAGAGAGAGAGAGAGAGCTTAATTGTTTTCTGAGCCTTGAATGCCAGGCAGGCAATGAGCCTAGCTTGCCAGCTGGTTTATTTATTTAACTGATCGAGCAAAACAAAATTAAGAAAGAAGCTTTGTTTATTGGCAAGCCACCTTCACTCACCAACTTACGAAACAATCAATCACCAATATATGGCAATATGCATGGATGATAAGTTAAAGGTAACCCACAGTAAAATGCAAACACTTATCGCCAGCCCATACATTGTATGTATCATCTCTCTAATTAATGAGGGAACCTGTAGCTAGATCTATTTGTTGAATTTGACAACGTACCAAATGGAAGTGTGTGTGTGTGTGAGAGAGAGAGAGAGAGAGATGTTCTTTGCATGGGACGCAGGGGCACGTATGCCCAGACACATGGGGGTGGAAATGATCGATGCACCCCATGAATGGCAGAAATTCCGCCTCCAATGTGTCAAGGCGTGAGCTCTCATTGACTGGCATGATCGGTGTGACCTGTACGTCCCACGCAGAAAACACTCTCCCATTTCTTTATTATTGCAGTTGCATTGAGTTTTTCTTCACCCACGGTGAAAAGAGAATCCCATCACCATTATCATTAGTCGTGTCAAACTGCTAGAGTGCTTTTGACCCTATACAACAGTCAACAGTGGTAGGGGTTTATGATGAAACAAGAGTCCGATCACAAAGTTAAATCACCAGTTATGGGTGTCAAATTTCAACCTAAATTTGTCGGATTGAGAACAATAGAAGGTTTAGACCAAACCTATAGGATCCCTATTAAGTTGGCTTCGGTTTGAACTTTTATGGAACCAATTGGAGCGATTTAAATGATAAAAAAAATTATTTTCCTTATAAGAACGTATTCCCTTTCCGAAAGCACGCCCATGAGTCCAGACAAAGGGAGTGCAAAGTGAACCACCGCACCCCTCTTGGTCTATGCTCATGCGCACACTTTCATTGGTTGGGGTGCTGGCACAAGGGCCATTTCATGCTTCTGGATAGAGTTCATTTTCCCCTTTTTTATAAATCAAATTTGAAATGAACCAACTCAACAAGAACCGCAAAAGCCTGTTAGCCTAACCCGATACAAACCCGAAATCGAACTAGATTGAAACCAATCCTTATATTATCGGGTGGGATTTGATTTTACCCAGATCGATGAGATTGAAGAACAGTTGAACCAGATCAAAATCAAACCGAATCAAACTAACCGATTGACACCCATAGGCTATAACCCCGTGGTGAAGGGATTCTTCCTACTCCTCCACCACATACGGGTAAAGAAAAACTTTCTCCATTGTGGTTATTGTTCTTTGTTTTTTTTTTTCAAGGCAATAAAACCACCACCAAAGAATTGAGTTCATGTAATCAATTCATGCATTCATTTTTATGTTTTTTACTAATTAAAGGTGGGATTTTCTCTCCCTTTATAAACCCAAAACTTTTACTTTCCCAGACCAGGCCTATAAATATAACCTAAATTTAGGGCTTGATCAGACTCATAACACCCTTCTTTCAAAGAAAGTAGAAAACCCATTATTAATCTAAAAAGACAAAACAAATTACAAAAAGTTATAATAATAATAACTAACATTAACACAAGAACCTAACAAGTTAAGCCAGGGTAGAGAAACTTTGTCACAGAGAGAGAGAGAGAGAGAGAGAGAGTTAGGTTTGAATTGATGAGGTTCCATTAATGGCAAGCCCCACTCATTTACATTTATTAGGTAACTATTATATATTTGAGATACATAATATACCACCCTTCATTAAAAATAAAAGCCCAATACAAATCCAGAAGGCTATGCCATTCCAGGTTGGGCCAGGTTGGTACCAACTTGGCTAATCCGAGCCTGATCTGGCCCAATCAAGTTGAGAATGGTTGGACCCAACTCCGGCAAAGCTGGGGTGGATGCATAGATTATAGAAAGAAAGAAAAGGGGAGGAGGACCGAGTTGCTCTCTCATTCTCACCCAGGGTGAGTTTGTTCACTTGTGTAATTTCCAACCCAACCAATCCCGAAATAAGTGCCAGGATTTGCTCTGCTCTTGAGTCTAGTCAGACTCAGAGGATTTCCCTCCTAAACACCATCATTTAAAGCATTATATTAATTGAATAGAGCTAAACCCATTACAAGCAAAACTCCCCTCCTTTCCCCCTCCCCTCCCCTCCCCTCCCCTCCCCTCCCCTCAAACAAAAAAAAAACATGTAATGGGCTAGAGTACTTGAAAGAATTACTAAGAGTAAATTACTCCCCCCTCCCCTCGATTATGGTCTAATGACAAACCCCTCCCCTGGGTTTTGAGAAATGACTCTCCCCTCCCCTGCATTCCCAAGATTCTATCAACCGTACCCTTGCCGTTAAAAAGGGCTGTTAAGTGATGACATCACCCTAATTATATTCGTTTAAACCCCAAACTGCCCTTATATTTGTAATATTCCAATAATACCCCCGCCTAATAAGAAGAGAAAACAAATAGAGAGAAAAGAGAAAGAGAAAATGTATCTCTTCTTCTTCTTGTTCGAACACATCTGTTATCTTCTTTCTCCGGCGAAATCAGAGAACATCATCGTACAAGTTAGCGGTTAGCTGCGGCCATATTCTTTTAAATGCTATCCGGCTAAACTGAAGGTAAGCCCAATCGATAAACCCTAATTTTTATCTCTAATCCCATCGATAAACAAATTGATAAACCCTAATATTTGGGGACAACCCATTTTGCAGAAATTCAGAAGGGGTGGTGCTACATCAAATGTGATAAAAGTTCATTCAAAAGATTGATCCTACACACGGTTAGGTAAGATTTGCACCTATAGTAGTGCAATTGATTTCTGCTGGTTCTTTTTTTTTTCTTTTTCCCCAATTCTACTGTTGTATTATAAAAACGTTTCTTTTGGCTTGATTAGATGATTATATGCTATTCCGTTTCATTATGGGAGTGTATATAACCTATATTCAATACCTATGTGATTAAACTAGAGAAAATAGGCAACCAACTCCCATCTCACGGCTTGGATCGGCAACCAACTCCCATCTCTCTCTAATTTTTATTGTTTAGATTGGAGTTATTTTCTCACTCCCATATCTCTCTGATTTCTATTATATAGGTTACGGTTTTGTATTCTTTAGATCACTCTACAACATTGATTTGTTTTTTTTGTTGTTTTTGTTGTGCATCTTTTACAGGTAAATGTATCAAATGTCTAGCTCAAGTGTTAATTGCAGCAATCCTAATACACTCAAGTACAAATCCTTGAGGTGCAAATGTAATCGGAAAGTCGTGATTAGAATATCGAGACCGATAATAATCCAAATAGGCTTTTTACGATTGCCCAGATTAATGGTTGTAATTTTTTTGTTTGGTGTGATCCCATTGTTGCACCAACAACCGAGCTTGTGCCGAATCCCACCCCTGATTTACAAGAGTTGCAGGAGGAGGTGCGGGTGCTACGAGAGGAGATACGGGTTTTGCGAGAGGTGTTACGGGGGTTACAACAGGCGGTGCGAAGTGGAACAATTAGAATGGATGAAACGGAGAAGTTTGTTGCATCAATGAAGCTTGGAGTTTATTTTGTTCTAGTTTTCTTTGTTGGTGTAATTGTATCAGTTATGATTGGCAAATAAATGTGAAACTGATGTACTTTTTTTTTTTTTTTTTTGATGAAAGTGAAACTGATGTACTTAAATCCCAGCATTAGTAATGAAAAATTGTACAACATCATTAGCAAATGATTCTACAATCATATTTAATCAACAAGATCTTCTAATTGGCTTTTTCCTCAAGTGATCATTATAGGACTTTATATTGAACTTCTTTCTCATCATTAAACAGAGCCAAGCAGCAGAACCACTATCACATACAATTTTAGATGAATTGCTGAAACCATCACACGGTGTATTCACAACTCAACTCCACCACCTCACCGCCCCTTACAAAACCATTTATGCAAGCTTTGGACAGCATTCCCTTGTATTAGTCTACTGTACCACAACATCTGGATATTTGGACAGCAATTCCCTTGTAAATAGGCTTTTAAAAATCTGAAAATTTGGACAGCATTTCCCCTTTAAATAGGCTATCTTAAACCTGGAAATTTGGACAACATTCCTAAATTATCCAAAAAAAAAGTCTATGCTTCCAAAAGTATTTGTCTACCATACTTCAACATCCAACATATCTAAAAAAAAAATTTGTTTGGATCATCCACATCCAACTTAACATCATGTCCAAAATAAAAGTCTACCACAAAATCCAACATATCCAAAAAAAAAAAAAAAAAGTTTACAATCATCCACATCCAACTTAATATCATATCCAAATAAACATAAAAATCATCAAATTACAGCCTATGATTCTAATTTCTTCACTGCCTCTCCTCCCCTCTTTGAACTTATTTCTTCTTCATTTCTCTTGCTTTCCTTTTATCTTCCTTGGCTTTCCTTTGTGCTTCAATCTTGGCCTGCATATTGTCATAAGTGATGGTAGAAGAAGCTTGAGATCTGGTCAATCTTTGAGAGGTATTGACATCACATTTGCTCCCACTTCCCTTCTTTCCCTATACAAGCATGAATTCAATATTAGAATCCTTGTAATCATCACGATAACATAAAATAAGTATGAGTACTTAGGATAAAATCTTATGATTATACCTTTACTTCCTTCCCTTTAATTGGAGCTCTTTCGCATTTCCTTGAGTTGTGGCCTACCTCCTTGCAGTTGCTACATCTGACACTTCCAAATCTTTTTCTAAACTCTCCAGATGCTCCTTCATCAGGTTCCTTCCTCCTATTGATATGTGGTCTTCCTGGTAACCTCTTCAAGGGTGGAGGCTGAACAGTACCTAGGTGATGCTCGGACTTTCCCACCGGCAGATCTAGGTTCTCAGGGACTGGCACTTGCATGTGCCTGTCCATGTGCCTGTCCCTCTCGGACCTCCCACCGGCAGATCTTTCTCAGGGACTGGCACTTGCATGTGCCTGTCCATGTGCCTGTCCCTCTCGGACCTCCCACCGGCAGATCTTTCTCAGGGACTGGCACTTGCATGTTCCTGTCCCTCTCGGACCTCCCACCGGCAGATCTTTCTCAGGGACTGGCACTTGCATGTGCCTGTCCATGTGCCTGTCCTCCCACCGGCAGATCTTTCTCAGGACTGGCACTTGCATGTGCCTGTCCATGTGCCTGTCCCTCTCGGACTTCCCACCGGCAGATCTAGTTTCTCAGGGACTGGCACTTGCATGTGCCTGTCCACGTGCCAGTCTTGCTGTTCATGCCATTCCGAGAATGGTTTTGCAGCCCCAAAGTCTTGGGCTAAAATGGGGTATTCTTAGGGGTTTTTAGGGGTCTCTTTGGCCATGAGAACAACTCCAACCAAGGTGCCATAGCACACACCCAACATGGGTTTGTAAACCCCATGATCGATTAGGTTTTTCTCCATTAAAATACATATGGAAAGAAAACTCATGGGTTTGGGTATTGGGGTTTTGAAAGGGGCTTTAATCAATGTTATTTAACAACCCACAAACCACACCTCTATGGTCGATGTACCTATCCTCGACGACTTCTTTAGAGTCACGGTCAACAATCTTGTGGGATGGCTTGAGTATCATGGTCCACAGTTCACGAGCGTACTCCGCTCCCGGTTCTACATAAAAGGTTCAAACCAGACCGGTGGTCAGACCGAGTTTTAAACCGGGTTTTGGGCACGGATTTAACATCGTTGGTCGTATTTTTGTGGGTCTCGGTGTTGGTATGGCATCGATGACATCTCCATTATACATCTCAGAAGCTTCTCCTGCTAAAGTCCGAGGTGCCTTGGTTAGTACCAATGGTTTCCTTATAACAGGAGGCCAGTTTCTGTCTTACCTGATCAACTTAGCATTCACCAAGGTAATTAAGCCATAATACTGTAAAGTAGTAGTAATGATCTGGTCTTGTTTCTTTTGGTTTAGTGTTAATAGACAAGACAACTTTAATTAACCCATCAGATTTGATGTTTCAGGCTCCTGGGACATGGAGGTGGATGCTTGGAGTTGCAGGGTTACCAGCTATGTTTCAATTTGCACTAATGTGGTTTCTTCCAGAGTCACCACGCTGGCTTTATAGAAAGGTTCACACTTATTTTTATTCCCAGTTATTTTCGAGTTCTTCAAATGAGAACTTTTCAAACAATTTTTATACTGTTATATATCTAGATAAGTTGAAACTTGAGCTCCAATTATCTGCAGATGATTAAGAAAACCAATTTTTTGCTTCTTGTGTATTTATAATGTTATACAGGGAAGGGAAGATGAAGCCAAAGCCTTACTCAAAAGAATCTACCCCGTGGATGAGGCTGAAATGGAGATACAAGCTCTGAAAGAGTCTATTGAGACAGAGATCAATTGCACTACTATAGGTGCAAATCTTACCTAACCGTGTGTAGGATCAATCTTTTGAATGAGCTTTTATCACATTTGATGTAGCACCACCCCTTCTGAATTTCTGCAAAATGGGTTGTCCCCAAATATTAGGGTTTGTCAATTTGTTTATCGATGGGATTAGAGATAAAAATTAGGGTTTATCGATTGGGCTTACGTTTAGTTTAGCCGGATAGCATTTAAAAGAATATGGCCGGAGCTAACCGCTAACTTGTACGATGATGTTCTCTGCTTCCGCCGGAGAAAGAAGATAACGGATGTGTTCGAACAAAAAGAAGAAGAGATACGTTTTCTCTCTCTTTTCTCTCTATTTGTTTTCTCTTGTTATTAGGAGGGGGTATTATTGGAATATTATAAATATAAGGGCAGTTTGGGGTTTAAACGAATATAATTAGGGTGATTTCATCACTTAACAGCCCTTTTTAACGGCAAGGGTACGGTTGATAGAATCTTGGGAATGCAGGGGAGGGGAGAGTCATTTCTCAAAACCCAGGGGAGGGGTTTGTCATTAGACCATAATCGAGGGGAGGGGGGAGTAATTTACTCAATTACTAATTATGAGGTATGGAGTATGAACCATGAAGAACCAGCATTACTCAATTAACCTTATTGTAAAGGTGTCAATCGGGACGGTTCTTAGTAGAAGGGACAATTCTTGTTGGGTTTCGTCACAAGGGGCTAATCTCAGAATCATTCCATTTATTAAATGATTTCAAAACTCGGATCTGATCTATTTATAAATGGGACAATCCGGATTTTATTCCTAAACAGTTTTGCCACACTTTCCTAAGTTCCAGATGATGAAATCTTCATTTGTAAGTATACAAATAAATCCAAAATTCTACATTTTCAAATCGCTAATACCAAATCAAATTCCAAAATAAAATTAGGGCTTATTATATATAAATTTTAAATGATCTTTCGGTTCTAAACCCATTGAGAAAGAGAAACCCATACCATATCCGCCGTGTCCTGTTTTAACGGGTCAATTCTGAGCGGTTCCGGTCTGGTCCCAAATTACAACCTTTTTATTTTGGTGGGTCACCCCTCTGAGCCATCTCAGCATTGGATGCTCAAGGAGGAGGAGTTTAAAGTGAAATGATGAGGATGACGGCAGGATCCGGAACCAGTTTCCGACCCGAGAATCTGGTTTTGGCATTGTAGGGAAGCATCAATTGATGTGCCACTTCTTGGTTTGGACTTTTGAGTCTATCTATACCTAACGGCTCTGAAATTCAATATTTTCTGTCCTCCCTGCCCTGACTCTCCCTATAAGGCTTTGGCTGCGAGGGAGGAAATTTTTTTTTTCCTTTTTCTTTCCTTCCATTTTAGGACCAAAAGGAGAGTAAAAATGGTTGCTGTGTTTGACTCTGTATTAGGAACCATCATCACCACCACCACCACGTGTTTGTATTACTCAATCAATCGTGAGCGGCAATACGGACGGGTTTCATTCATGGCAAGGCACAAGCTTCTCTCTCTTTCTCTGAATCGTCCCTAGATTATTACCAATGGTTGCTATTAATAGATTTTCTTTCCTTCCATAAGGCATTAAAGATAAAGAAAGAGATATAGCTATAGATTGTAAAAAGAAAAGGGAAGAAACGAAAGCTTTTTTGGGGCAGAGAGGAATCCGGGCAAATGTTGAACAAAGGCAGAGAGATTTCTCAGGCATAGAAGAAAGAACCATTCCACACCGCTCTTTTTATCTACATTGTCTCTCCTTTTCTTGCTTCTGGGTTCCTCTAACTCATCATGGAAGATGTCCGAGAATCTTTTTCTTCTCCTCCATGGTATGCATCTTCTTCTTCTTCTTCTCCTTCTGGGACCTGGGTTTGACCGATTTTGTTCATAGGGTATGATAGAGTGGGTTTCTTTGGTAATAATTTCGCTTTGTTTCTGTAATTTTTTTCCCCTTTCTTTTTTCTTCTTTCCCCAGTGCTGCTGAGTTTTCTCTGTTTTCTGGTTTGGGTTTTTTGTTTTTTGCTTTTTTTTTTCATGTGCTAGCAAGTTATTTAGACGCTTCAAGACTTTCTTTTTCTTCCTGATTTTCAGTTTCTTTGCAATGGGTACTTGGCTTTTTTTGGTTTGTTCATCATTTTGTGTTCTTGCGTAGAAACGAAGAGGTTTTATGGCGTCGTCTTCTGTGTTGTTTTACTTTTTTTGAGAACGCCGCTACGGTTTTTGTCTCAAAAGAAAGAGGACACACACTTCTCTTAAAATTTTCATATACTTCCGGCTAGATTCTGCTAATCCTTTTTCTCACAACTAACCTGTCAACGTTTCTTTCTCCGTTTTCTCTGTATGTTTTTTCTATAGTCTACCGTTTCCCCCCTTTTTCTGTTTAATGTTCGTAATCTTATTTTTCTCTCGCTGGAGTTCTTTATTTGTTCTGCTTTTGTTTTGGCAGCGGACATAGTAGCTGTTTCATTGCTCTCGCCGGAAAAACCCCAGAAACCAAGGTTTTTCCGGCTAGGGACAGAAAGGCAGTTGTTCGGCTTCCTGTTTCTGTCTCTGTTCGAGGTAAAAGACTGAACTTTTTTCCTTTCTTAAATTTTGAAAGGTCACATTTCCTTCCCTATCTTATCCCCCCCCCCCTACCCCCCTACCCCTACTCTGCTCACTTCAGAATTTTTTTGGGGGGCTAAAATACTCTGCTCAATTTAGAATGCTCTTTTGTTAGACCTAGCATCTGCAGATATTATGGAGAAGGAGCGAGAAGACGAATTCTCTCCTAGAGAAGTCCTCGAAGACTGCGTGAGGAGCTTAGAATCAGAAACAGGTTCTTCCAAGGCCAGCACCTCTGGCTCTGAAGCTCAACCCAGGGCCACTTCTCATTGGCATGGATTATTCCGTTTATTAAAAGGTAGATCCTTGAGGCGTTTTTACACCTTTCCTCCTGTTAATGTTTTTTCTAGAAGAAAGGGAAGAAATATCGGAGAAAAACAGTGCCCAACAATCAATCCACCTGAAGAAACTGATTTGGACCATCTAAAACCGTCCTGGAAGAACTTCACGCTTTCAGAACTACAAATTGCGACTAAAAATTTCAGTTCTGGTTAGTAATCTTTTCTAGAATTTGAACTCGCAATTCAGAGGTTTTAGTCTTTGGTTTCTGTATTTTATGGTTTGGTTATTAAGTGTTCTTTTTCTTACCCCCTTTGATTAAGCAGAAAATTTGATTGGTAAAGGTGGTTATGCCGAAGTTTATAAGGGGTGTTTGCAAGATGGGCAGCTTGTTGCAATTAAGCAACTGACCCGGGGAACTTCAGAAGAGAAAACGGCGGCCTTCTTATCGGAGCTTGGAATCATAGTCCATGTAAACCATCCTAATACTGCTAAATTGATAGGATACGGAGTGGAAGGAGGAATGCACATTGTTCTTGAATTGTCTCCACATGGGAGCTTAGCATCTCTACTTCATGGTTTGTGTTCATATGCATATATATTTTTCTTTCTGTTTCTGTTTGTTGATTTCTTATCGAGTTATCTGCTTTATAGTCTCCTTATGTTGATTTTGTTTCTCTTTTGCAGGTCCAAAGGAGACACTAGTATGGAGCATCAGGTATAAGATTGCTTTAGGGACAGCTGATGGTCTCCAGTATCTTCATGAGAGTTGTCAAAAGAGAATCATTCACAGAGATATCAAGGCTGCTAATATTTTGCTTACAGAAGAGTATGAGCCTCAGGTATGGTTAAACTTGAAGTTCCATTGGACCAAGAGATCTCAATTTTGTGGAAAATTGTTTCATTTGTGATTTCATTGAGAGGTTAGTATTGAGAAAGTTTAGGAAGGAAACCCCCTTTTTTTTGCAGATGTTCTCACTTCTTGTCTGTTAGATTACCCATCTAATAACTTTTGGGTCATATAATGTCAAAGGTTTCCATTCCATAAAACTAGTCTTATTGCTTGTCTGTTATCCTTTATATTGAATTATCACTTTCAATGTAACATTGTATTTTCAAGCTGAAGTTGACTGGTTGGTTGTTGCTCCCAGCATTTGTTTTGCAGACAGGTAGGCAGATTAGATCAGATACTGATGTTGATTTTCTATTTTTAATCGATTGTCTTTCTTTCATTTTTTACTCTATTATTTTTAAATTTTTTTCAACTTCTGTTTTTGTTCAACCCCCTGCTGAAGCTGTCATCAGTCTCCAGTGATTATAATTGGCATAAATTGAAGGGAGGACATGCACCCCTAGTTTTTTTTTTTCTCTTTTTGGCGGGGATTTGATTTTTGAACTCTCAGCAAACTTATTCATCTTCAATCCAGATTTGTGATTTTGGGCTTGCAAAGTGGTTACCTGAACAATGGACTCACCATACTGTATCAAAATTTGAAGGCACATTTGGGTCGGTAAACCTTTTATTCATCTTTCCTGAGCTCTGAAAAGGATTTTCTTTCTTATAATTTTTCCTTGATTTCTTACCATGGCAGCTATCTTGCCCCTGAGTACTTCATGCATGGTATAGTAGATGAGAAGACAGATGTCTTTTCTTTCGGGGTACTACTTTTAGAGCTCATAACTGGGCGACGAGCTTTGGATAACTCGCAGCAAAGTCTAGTCATGTGGGTATGTTATCTTCTTCCTGCCTTGATAATCTCATACCCTATGTTGCCATATCAGCTGTTTCTTTAGGATTTAAAGTTCCAAACTTTTTCAATTTAAATTCTCCTTGTAGGCCAAGCCTTTGCTGGATAAGAATGATATGAGGGAGCTTGCTGATCCTTCTCTTGATAATGACTATGACCCACAGCAGATGAGTCGTGCAATTTCAACAGCTTCTTTGTGCACCCACCATTCTTCACTTTTACGGCCTCGAATGAGTCAGGCATGTTTTTCCTACAAACTCATGCTATAATGGAAGAAACAAATGGCTGAAAATTAATTTTATGGGTTAAAGTTAATTTAATTTGCTAGTCATGCAATTTCAACAGCTTCTTTGTGCACCCAACATTTCAAACTCATGCTTGAAGGTGAAAGAACTCAAACATCTTACTAAATAATGCAGTACTCTTACCTGTTGACTCAAAATGCAAGTCAGTGAAAACTGAAAAATGAAGCTAAGGGATGGCATGCAGATGCATAAATATATTTAACATGCAACAAAGTGCATTTTAGTAACCAAATAAGAGGAAAACATGTAAAAATAAGTTTGGTATAGAGGGGAACATTAAAGTGCAAGCTAAGTAGAGCAGATTCTGAGAAAGGGACATTTGTTTGAGTATCTTTTATGCACCAGATGCACATCTGTGTACCAAACAAGTGTCTATCTCTAGATGTGTCCAATACAACATCCATGGAGAGAAATTTTGGAAGGGAATATCCTACAAATCACTGAAAGATTGGCTGAATTCAGTTTTTACTCTGGGATTTTTCATTAACTTGACAAGTATGGTTTAACTTCAAAGCAAATCTGCTGATTGATTTGTGATTGCTTGTGGCTTCAGGTAGTACAACTTCTAAGAGGTGAAGGCATTCTGGAGAGCCCAAAACAATGTCAAAGACCATCTCTTCAAAGAACCTACTCAGATGAGCTGCAATATGCAGAAGAATACAACTTAACAAGGTATCTGAATGATCTTACTCGGCATAAGCAGATTGCTATGGAGTTTTGAAAGCACATGCAATCCATGTATCCTCTTGAAACTTTTCTGGAGGTACAATATGAAAAGGTTCTCATGGGATTCCGGAATTAGTATTCATTCATGAAACTATGTGGTCCTTTTGGTGCAAAATTGGAAGAGGGGTATGCCCATTTGAAGACATGAACAGTTTGAGTGGAATCCTTAAAACTCAAATTCCTAGAACCAAATGCAGCTTAAGAGAATTTAGAAGGTAGGGTAGTCAATAAACTCAAATTCTTCTACCCATTTTACATTTTGCTTGCATTGTGTTGCCAATGTAACTAATCTTTCCAACAATGTTGCTGGTGAAAGAGGGGTAGCTGATCTTCCCATGTATTCTATTTAGAAGAGATGATTAGTACAGCAATAGACAGATAAAAAGCAAAGTTAGATTGTATCTGTCTTTTGACTTTAAATCTTACTTGTATGCTTTTGGATGTGATGGATGACATAGTGAAAGTGGCATATATAATTGAGAACGTGAAAAGCTCCAACTCCATTTGCAGTTGGTCTGGTCGCTGGTTTGGAGTTTGGAGTTTGGAGTAGAAGCTGAAGATGTCTAGGAGGCCTTGCTGCAAGCATAAGCTACCCTAGAATGGGCTTGGGCTGTCTTTCTACAGTCTCTGTGCTGGGCTTTATTTATATATTGGGAAAAACTTCCCCACAATGCCAGAGTACAACTTCCCTATCAAATGGATTATTTTATTATTTTTTCTCCTATTATGAATATGTGGGTGGACCTTTATCTGCTCCATTTCCTGGGCAGGTCCATTTCCCCAAGTTCCTCTAATAGAGGGGAGGGGACAGAAATGACCACCCTACCCCTGCCTGAACACACTGCCGCCCGGTTGGGGTTCACCCCTCCTCCCCCTCCCTCTATTAGAGAAACTTGGGAAAATGGAGCGGGCAAGAAATGGAGTAGATAAAATATTTTGTGGGTCCCATGTGGATGATACCTTTTTTAGGACACCCATTGGTCCCTGGTGGGGTATCATGCCTTTGATTATATATCCTCAATACTGCCATCTGGAAGTTTGTCTACGTTCCAAAATTGGTGAATACATGGTATCTGAATGATCTTACTCGGCACATACATGGTGGGCTTGGACCCATTGTGTTTGGGTAATCAGATTTGATAGGTGATCCATTAAGAGGGGCCTAAATTTATCCAAACGGTCAGCCCGCATGTTTGATATGGAATAGTAATGAGGTGCTTTTAATCTCTAGTTTGGAATCGTGGGTTTATCATAGTTTGTAGCTCGATTCACCTATTACTCACTCACTAAGCATTCTGAAGTACTAAATGAAAGACTCGTGTTTCAGAACTGAGAACCGGATCAGAACCAGCCCGCTAGAATCGGAACTGATCCACCCAATAGCTTATTATTCCGGTTCCCGATCTACGAATTAGGAACCGTTGGAATTGAAACAAATTCACATCTTAACCCCATATATTATATAATTCTTATGATTCAAGGTCATAAGAGCTAAGATCAAACATTTTTAATTTTTTTAGAATTTCAATTTTAGCTAATACCACTTGTCTCATGTACTATTTTACCAAAGATTTGACTGTCAATTTAAAGGTTCATTTGGAAATGCTAACTTAAGAACATATCTTAAAATAATTCTAATTTATGAGAGTGGTGGTGTTTCTACTTATTTATTAATACAAAAAAAGAGGTAATATGGACTACTTCTGTGATTTTTTTTTTTTTAAAATGAAGCATATCTCATGTGATTGAAATTAGTGTCTTATTATAAATACTATCAAATATATGTAGCATGCGTTATAGGATTTTTTTTTTTTAATTTGGACTGCTTTGAATCATTTAAGAACTGGAAGTGACCCACACCAATTAATGGTCTGGATTTAAAGTTTGGAACCGATTAACTTATTGGTCCGGTTCTGATCCAGACTAATATCCCAGAACATGACCAATTGACACCCTTAAAATACAGAATTGGTAAACAATGGCATTCTAGAATGGGCCTCATTCATTCTTGGAAGTATTCCAGAATTTGAGAATGGAAATGTAAAACAAATAACGTTTTTTACATTTCAGAATGCATGACAAACGCAGCCTAAGTTTTCAATTTAGATCATTTATTTATTTTTATTAATTTTTTTTTTTTTTTTGGGGGGGGAGGGGGGCATCATGCTAGGGGATTGAACAATGTTTGAAAGAAATTGAAGCTCAGGAGTTTGGCACTCAAATTTGCCATCACGACAAGCAATTTATTTGAAAATAATTTTAAGTAATCTTTATTTCGTCACCTCCCTATTTAAAGGGAGGCACAACTCACAATGCCTTAAAAAGGTGTTTAACGTTCTATCAAAAAAACAAAAAAAAAGGTGTTTATGTAATTGAGTTGGTGAAATTTCTCATGACCTTGGCAAAACCTATGTTTGAAAAAACCAAAACAAAAGAAAAATCCATTCAAGGCGGTGTGGGTCATACTGTTGAGATAAATGCCCATTAATTGGTCAGTTTGGCAATCATCATTCATTGTTGCCTCCTAAAATGGAAAAAAGAATCCTTCTTTGGGGGCAAAAAGGTAAAACATCCAAACCCTTTAACCCAACGGCTTTCGGGTAAGAGTGCTGGAAATTTTTTCCCCTTAAAATTATGATTTTATAAAAAAAAAATGTTCTTTGGGGGGGGGGGGGGGTTCAAAATGATCGTCCTGCTTCTAAGATTTCAACATACACGTTCTTATTGGCTGTTGCACGCACATGATTCTTGTGCTCCTCCATAGAGAATGCTCTCCCTTTTATGAATTACATTGTTAATCCCCCAAGTCCCTGATCACCACCATTTCCATATTGATTGCCATTGGAATAAATTCCAATCTTCATAGCTTTTTATATTCCTAAAAAACCTATGAAAACTGAATTATGCCAATGGCATAAAGCATCTATTATATAAAAGGGTTCACGGGTTGGACGAATGGATGAGCGAGAGAGTCCAACACATGGAACATAGAAATTTTTAGCTTAAGATCAAAGTAATATAAGGTGGCGTATAGTCTCATCATCTGGATTCTAATCCTATGTTCGATAGTGTTCCTCTTCATATGACCCAATATCCCAATTTAGGATCTAATGCACCTGGTAGGCACGGGCACCTAGCATATACTTAGGGAAGATTCCAATGCGCCGCAAAGCGCGCGAGAGAGAGAGAGAAATTAGGGATGAAGTGGTCCACAGTCAACACATCCACAAAATGCGGTTTTCATCTTTTCCCCACAAACCGAAGGAAAAGAAAAAAGGGAGCTCTTTTTAGGGCTTTGGTCCTTTGGATGCTCTTGCTCCGTCCATATATCCGTCAGTTGGGTATTTGAAAAGAACATGGACCTTCGTCGGGTCGGGTTGGTAGTCGTACGGCCCTAAAATTAATGTTTTCGTTCACACAAAACCCTTTTTCCTGATCTTTGTGTCCTTGTTCATCCACATGAACTGATAATAAGGTCGGATTGGTCCATCAGCTTGGGAAAGAGTTGAAAAGAGTGTTTTGTTTTTTCGTTTTTTTGTCGTAGAAAAAGAGTTTCCAATAGAGAGGCACATAAGGGCACCAAAAGGTTAATCTTGCATTCTCATCCAATCTAACTCTTTATGAGGGATAGTGACCAATTAACTTGTAAACTCTCATCATATAGGCTCTAACTCATGGAGAGCTGTGTATGCCTTTCTGGAGAAGGGGTGGGGTGGATCCTTATTAGCTCAACCAGGGTATCAAGGGCCGTATCGGTTATCGGTCATTGTAGATATCGATATCCATATTGGTACAGACCAACCTTCTCAAGACAATACACTATGTTAATGAGGAGAATGTTCTTTGCGTCGCAGCACAGGCTGCATGCAGACAGATAGGCTTGCCACTCAAGGGGACAGGGTGGTCATTACACCCATTCCCATGTGCCTTGGCGCAGCCTATGCTGCAGCACAGAGAATAACACCCCTTTTTTTTATGTATTTTTTTTACCATGGAGACTGCAAGTGAGAAAGGAGGATTGAAATTCCAGCTTGATGGGGGTCATAATGTCTCTTTCTTTTCTTTTTTTTTTGTTAAGATGGGTCTTAATCTATTAGATTAGATTAAATTACATTGAATATGATTAACAACAACTAACCCACTTTCCTCCCCCCGCCCTTTTTTCCCTCTTCTTTTTTAATTTCTTTGGATCCAAGATTCCAAGTGGTTGGACTTGGAATACAAATAAATGAGAAAGGCGCTGGAGAGAGAGAGAGAGAGAGATCGATCTTATATCCTCTAATAGCTAGGGAGGCCAATCCCACCCCTACCCCCGGAAATTAAGGTTGGGGAGATAAGAATCTTTAAATTATGTGAGACAATTCGAGCTCAGGCTGAGCTGTCTTCTTTTTACTTTTCGGCCCAAGGAAGGAAGGAAGGAAGAAAGTTCAGTTCTGTGTTAATAGAACACCGACAAGTGCTTGGGTTTGGGCTTGGGCTTTTTGTTTGGGCTCGGGAAGTTGGGTTGCCATCAAAGACCCATGTATCAAAGAGTCGAAGCAAAATGAGAAGTGGAACACACACAGTCCTCTCACATGGCCACGGCGAGCGGGGCGAGGAGCTGATGCCATGTTAGAAACAGGGCACGTGTTGCAACACTGTTGAATGTAGCAAAATTGGATATGCCATGTGGTGACATAGCCGACTATATAATACCTAATACTTATCCATTCCAACACGACTTCCCTCTTAACAAATTTTCAATCCACGCACCACGTTAGGTGGAGGTTAGGACTTGGCACTACTTCTTCATGATATACATGTATCAGCCAAACCCAGCCCATACCAAACTTAACCTCTAAATGTACTCTCACTATAAAAAAGGGGTGGGGTGAGCAGCTGACTGCTCGGCTGGTGGTGGTTTGCCGATTTGAAGTACATGTCCATGATTTTCATTTAAAAGATGAATTTTTTTTTTTTATTTTTTATTTTTTTACTTTTTATCTATACCAATCCATTGATACAGGATTGACTTTTGTCGATACCGATATAAGTCACCCGACTCAATATCGATCCCTCAAACAATGATACATAGTCAAAAATACCCTTTTTCCATACTAATCAAAAGCGACTTAGGTCACACCTTGGAGATAAAGTACCACGGTAACTTTTCACTTATGAATTCAAAATTCTAATATAAAGAAGGGAGAATGTTCTTTGTGCCGCAGTATAGTCTGCGTTCAGGCATAGGGGCAACCTATGCTATGCAAGGGGCAAGATGATCATTATTCCTATTCCATGTATCTAAGCACAAGCTGCGCTGCAGCACAGAGAACAACACCCCTATAAAGAAAGTCTAAACTATGAAGACAAGGGAGCAAGGACTCTTCACCACCGTTTCATGAATTGGGAACACATCCTCGACATTCGAATTTGGAATCAGCTAAGCACGATTCCTATCGGGTCAAGCATACAGAATGCTACCTAGATCAGATGACCCGACTCCAAAAGCATCCCATCGTGTTCTCACATCACATGACTTTTTTTGTGATAACCATCTCACATCACATGACACATCGTGGGACGTTTACAACGTGCATCGCTATAATTTAATTGTATATATTTTCAGATCTATTACTACAACTACTACCACGTGAATCAGATCCGGAGATTTTCTTCACGCTCTACCAATGGGAGTAAGCTCCACAGACCACAGTACTACTGTAATAATTTAAGGGGGCAATCAAAAACCTTTACTGTAGAATCTTTAGTTAGAATCGGGTCTAATCCATCATGATTCCCATTTGGAGCTAAATGAGTTTCTTACCTTATTACCTCTGAATGTAACAAGTATATGCCGTCCTTATGCGGACTAATATATTCTATTTCTATCACTCTCCTTCCGGTCCCCTCACCACAGAGATTTCAAAATCGTGGGTTTTTGGTCTTGGTTTATTGCCTCAGATCACGAACCAATTACTCAACTATATCCACATGTCTACTATACATTATTTTTTGGGAGAGGATTCTCAAGCAAACGGCTGAGGCTTGAGAGGAGTGTACCAAACTAATGATGTGTGATGAAATGATTTCATACATAGGAGGATAATAATGTCATTTTATACGAGGAGAATGGACAAAAAAAGAAATATAGTTCTAACGTATCCTCCTATGCCAGTTCACAAAACCTTTTTTTCTTTTTTTTTGTTGTTTTGTTTTCATTTTTGAAAAGAGATAAATGACAATAATTTGAATAAAGAGTATTCCAATACATGAGGCTCCCTCATTTACAGGATTTGCCATCAGCAATAATTTGAATAATAAAGAAAATAAAGAAAAATGTGTATATGCTTTTTCACAAATGTATATTTTTTAATTATTCTCTTTGCTCCTCGGAGTATGTGGTCCCCATGTGACTGATTTTGTTTCTAGTACGTGGACTTATTGATGTGGTGTGGGATATTTACCCCCACATTGGTGGCATGGGGAACCCTTGTTCCCCACCCTAAATAGATAAAGAAAGAGGATTCTTTGAACAAACGGTATAGAGGAGTGTAATAATGAGGTGTAACAAAATGTTATTGTAAATAAGAGGATAATAAGGTCATTTTATGTGAGGAGAAGATAAATATACACAAATGTGCTGTCATACCTAGCTCTAATGGTTCACGAAACCGTGTCCCATAAATAAATAAAATGTTGGAATTTTTCAAAATATTGATGTGGACTTTTAGTCCCACATCGGCTATGAAAGGAAAGCTCATTGGGTTTATATGTGTTAGTAGTAAGTAGTTATTATTATCACATGTAATGCTAGAAGAGATTGTACGGTGCACTTGCGAGCGAGGATGGTACCCGTCCGAGCCCGTATGCGTGTGCGTGAGGCGCAATGTGGCGCTTTGATGGCGCACTTTGCACTTCGCATCGTCGCAGTATGTGGAAAAATCTCTGATAGCTTCACAGTGTTACTGTCCCTGCAACCAGTAACAGTCCGCCTGATTTATCTTGGGAGGCAGGTTTGCTGCAACCCTTTGCAAGATTAGGAGGGTGCAAATACTGTCTTAAGGACAGAACGATTTCGTTCGACTCAGGCCTTCTTTCTGTCCTCTCCTTTTTGTTCAGATTTATAACAATCTTAAGACAGTATTTGTTCAATGGAGGAGACTGCAATCATGAAGATACCTGGGAACGAGATAAGCAAACTTGAGAAGTTTGATGGGTCATTTTTCAAACGTTGGAAAGGGAAGATGTATTTCTTCCTCACTGCTTTGAAACTTGCTCATGTCCTGAACGAAGAGAAGCCAGCAGCATCGACACCGATAGACACCACTGCAGAAGCTTCAAGTGGAGAGACACCGGTGCAGATACAGCAGCGCCAGAAGTGGGAGCAAGACTACTTCATGTGCAAGGGCTACATCCTCAATGGGTTATCAAACACACTTTATGATGTGTATGAGCCCAAATTTGCAGACAGCACGTCGAGAGAACTATGGGAGGATCTCAACAAAAAGTACAAAATTGAGGATGCTGGCAACAAGAAGTTTCTTATAAGTAAGTTGTTTGATTACAGGATGATAGGAGATAAGTCTATTATTTCACAAACCTATGAGTTGCAAGGTCTCATGAATCAAATCATCTCTGAGGGCCATTCTCTTGACGAATCTTTCCAAGTGTCATCTATTATTTCAAAGTTACCTTTTGCTTGGAAAGATTGTCGGAAAGAGTTGAAACAGAAGAAGGATGCAATGACTATGCAAGAGTTGATTAAGTATATCCAAGTTGAAGAGAATTCTCGCAAACTGGATAAACTTGAATTGGAGGAAAAATCTCCAAAAGCTCATGTCATAGAAAATGCATCTTCTAAGGGCAAGAAGAGAAAGTATGATGGGAAAGGCACTGTTTCTGAGAAGAAAAAGGGTACATTTATTAACCCCAAAGCGGCTTGCTGGAAATGCGGAAAAGTCGATCATTTCAAGAAACAGTGCAGAGTTTATATCAAGGAGAAGCAACAAAAGGACCAAGCCAACATGGTTGACAATGATGACTGGGCTGCTATGATATCTGAGGTCTATGCAGTGGGTGATGATGAGGAATGGTGGATCGATTCCGGTGCAACCAAACATGTTGCCAAGAACAAAAATTTGTTCAAAGTTTATAAACCTATAGCAGATGGACAAGATCTCTTTATGGGAAATTCTTCAACTGCTAAGGTCATAGGTAAAGGCACAGTGGTTCTGAATCTCACATCCGGGAAAAAGCTTACTCTTAATGATGTACTTCATGTTCCTGATATTAGGAAGAACTTAATGTCTGTAAGCTTGCTAGACAAACATGGATTTAAAATCCTGTTTGAGTCAGGGAACATCATAGTGTCCAAAGGGGGAGTTTATGTTGGGAAAGGATATGCATCGAACGGGATGTATAAATTTAATATGATTAATGAAAACTCATCTTCTGCTTACATTGTTTCTACTTTTGATACATGGCATTCTAGACTTGGGCATGTTAATTATAAGTGCATGAGAAATATGGTTAAATTAGGTTTATTACCAGAATGCACATCTTCTAGTCATGACAAATGTTCTGTATGCATCAAGTCTAAAATTGCTAGGAAATCTTTTAAGAAAGTAGAAAGGAATACACAACTCTTAGAATTAGTACATTCTGATTTGTGTGAGTTAGAAGGTATTCTAACTAGAGGTGGTAAAAGATATTTCATCACATTTATAGATGACTGTTCAAAATACACATATGTATATCTGTTAAGGACTAAAGATGAGGCTTTGGAGAAATTCAAAATCTACAAAGCCGAAGTGGAAAACCAATTGGATCGTAAGATTAAAATCTTACGAACTGATAGGGGAAGGGAATACTTCTCCACTGATGATTTTTGTGAAGTTTATGGAATTATTCATCAAACAACGGCACCCTATAGTCCTCAACAGAATGGAGTAGCAGAAAGGAAAAATAGGACTCTAACAGAAATGGTGAATACACTTTTACTTACTTCTGACTTACCAAAGAATTTATGGGGGGAAGCATTAATGACTGCTTGTCATATAGTTAACCGTATACCCCATAAAAAGACTAATATCACTCCCTATGAATATTGGATGAAGAGAAAATCTTCTCTTGGATATTTCAAAGTATGGGGATGTAGAGCATTGGTAAGATTAACTGATCCTAAAAGACCTAAATTAGGTGAAAAGGCAATTGAATGTATTTTCATTGGCTATGCCCAACATAGCAAGGCCTATAGATTTCTAACGATGGAATCTACAGAGACCGTTAGCCAAAATATAATTTTGGAATCTAGAGATGCTGAGTTCTTTGAGGATTCATTCTCTAGGAAATGGAAGAATGAAAATACAAACAAGGAGGATCAAGATATTGTTCAATCAAATTCTGAGAATAATGAGAGTGTTGAACTTAGAAGAAGTAAAAGAGTTAGAGTGGAAAAATCCTTTGGTCCAGATTTCTATCAATTCTTGGTAGAAGGAAACAGAAATAAAATTACATATTCTTGTGTGTATAATGTTGAACATGATCCATTGACTTTTCGAGAAGCCATGAATTCTCAAGATTTTGCTTTTTGGCAAGAAGCAATAAATGATGAAATGGATTCTCTCATGGGTAATAAAACATGGGTTTTAACAGATTTACCTCCTGGATTTAAATCTATTGGTTGTAAGTGGATTTTTAAGCGAAAGTTTAAAGCTGATGGAACCATTGATAAGTTTAAAGCTAGGCTTGTAGCAAAGGGCTTTAAGCAAAAAGAAGGCATTGATTATTTCGATACATATGCTCCTGTTGTTAGAATTAGTACAGTTAGATTGTTAATTGCTTTAGCATCGATTAATAAACTTGTTATACACCAAATGGATGTTAAAACTGCTTTTCTAAATGGAGATTTAGAGGAAGAAGTTTACATGGAACAACCTGAAGGGTTTGTTTTGAAAGGCCAGGAAAGTAAGGTTTGTAAACTAGTCAAATCTTTATATGGTCTAAAACAAGCTCCTAAGCAATGGCATGATAAATTTGACCAAAAGGTTGTAGCAAATGGATTTAGAATAAATGAATCTGATAAATGTGTTTATTCTAAATTCAAGAATGGACATGTTGTTATAATATGTTTATATGTTGATGATATGTTAATCTTTGGTACTAATACAAGCACTGTTTTGGAGACAAAGGCTTTCCTATCTTCGTGTTTTGATATGAAAGATATGGGTGAAGCAAATATAATTTTGGGAATCAAAATTGTTAGATCCTCTGATTGTATTTCTTTAACACAGTCTCATTACATAAAGAAAATATTAAAGAAATTCAATCATGAGGACTATAAACCAGTTGCTACCCCATATGATCATTCTATTAGATTAATTTCTAATTAAGGAAATTGTATATCTCAATTGGAATACGCTAGTATCATTGGCAGCTTAATGTATGCCATGCAGTGCACTCGTCCTGATATAGCTTTTGCAGTTGGTGTTTTGAGTAGGTTTACTCATAACCCTGGACAAATTCATTGGAATGCAGTTTCTAGAGTACTTAAGTACTTAAAGGGCACAATGAATTATGCATTAAGTTATAAAGATTTTCCCGCAGTACTAGAAGGATACACAGATGCTAATTGGATCACAGGATCCGATGAATCAAAGTCCACAAGTGGTTGGATATTTACCTTGGGTGGAGGATCAATTTCTTGGGGATCCAAGAAACAGACTGTAGTTTCACACTCCACTATGGAGTCTGAATTTATCGCTTTAGCAATGGCAGTAAAGGAAGCAGAATGGCTTAGGGACCTCTTAACAGAGATTCCTCTGTGGCCTAAGTCAATACCTGCTATATCAATATCTTGTGATAATGAAGCAACATTATCAAGGGCTTATAATAAAGTCTACAATGGAAAGTCAAGGCATATCAGTTTAAGACATAGCTATGTAAGAGAACAACTCATCAAAGGAGTTGTGACTATTAGTTATGTAAAGTCAAAGAAAAATTTGGCTGATCCCTTTACAAAAGGCCTGGGTAGGGATGTGGTATGGAAGACTTCCAGGGAGATGGGTTTAAAGCTTTTAAATGAGAGGTAACCTGCAAGTGGAAACCAACTAGACACTAGACCAACATCTAGTCAACTAGTTCAATGGAAAAACACTTGTAGTAATAACCGGTTATGCACTCAACTAGTAGAGATAAGATCTTTTGACATCTCAAGGTAGTGCATGTTTGTATGGAGAAATCGACAGAGGGTAGGATCAGTCCTTCAATGAGTCTATGCCTTATAGGAAATGCAAGTCATACAATTGCATTTTATTAGATTCACCTATATAAGTGCAGGAAGTGGGGCCGCTTCTGCAAGATTCAAAGCTTGTCTCTAAGGCACTTATGAAAACCTAAAATGAAAGCACAAGGCCATAAATATGCGGGTGTTATTGAAACTATGTTCAAGTAAGTCATACGTCTAGTATATTAGATTTGTCGCTAAAAATTCTAAGTTCAAGGCTACGGCTACTTCGTTTTTGACAAATACTAATGTATTTTGATAACATAAAGGTTCAAGTCGAAAGACACCTTTATGTAAGTATGATTTAGAAGTACAGAGAGTTTACTGACTGAGGCTCAATTATTTTAAAAAATTGGGGGAAATTATTGGAATTTTTTAAAATATTGATGTGGACTTTTAGTCCCACATCGGCTATGAAAGGAAAGCTCATTGGGTTTATTTGTGTTAGTAGTAAGTAGTTATTATTATCACATGTAATGCTAGAAGAGATTGTACGGTGCACTTGCGAGCGAGGATGGTACCCGTCCGAGCGCGTATGCGTGCGCGTGCGCGTGCGTGAGGCGCAATGTGGCGCTTTGATGGCGCACTTTGCACTTCGCGCATCGTCGCAGTATGTCGCTTTAATCTTTTCGGGATCGACGGTGTCTGATCAAAGGGTGCTTAGGATCGATCCGACCGTTGGATCGGTGGCTGATCAAAGAGGGAGTGCAACCCTTGGTTTAACATTGACCCCAAGAGTTGCAACCCACACGAACAGCCAAGGGAGCCCAGCCCAATAGTCATGACCTGTCAGGTCAAGTCATATGAGCCAATGGGTGTGACCCATCCGAACAGGCCTTGTGGGCATATAAATGGGCCATGAATTCTCTCAGTCCAGATGATCAAAAAGAAAAATCTCTGATAGCTTCACAGTGTTACTGTCCCTGCAACCAGTAACAGTCCGCCTGATTTATCTTGGGAGGCAGGTTTGCTGCAACCCTTTGCAAGATTAGGAGGGTGCAAATACTGTCTTAAGGACAGAACGATTTCGTTCGACTCAGGCCTTCTTTCTGTCCTCTCCTTTTTGTTCAGATTTCTAACATAAAAGGAAAGTCTTTTTGATACCACATCTATGACAAATACATTGTAACTATCGTTTTCATTTGAGGAGTGGAAAAGTGATGTGATAAACTCTACCATTAGATGTCTAGGGAATGGTGTGAATTAACCACATGATAGATTTCATAAAAAAAATTAATTATTTTCTCATTCATGTAATAATACCATTCTCGGACATGTGAATGCATTTTGCTTCTTTTCTTGCGCACATTTTTTAAACTCTGAATTCTTTTTTAAGGTTTTGTTTCATGCAACCAACTTTGACTATGCTGAAACTTGATAAGTGAATAAAAGACATTCACATCTTCCTCTTCACAAAATTTAGTCCCATTTGACTTACCGTACATAAATTATACATAGTTATGAAAATTAATCAAATATCATCGGAGTTATGATAATAAAATAAAGGGACCCCCTTTGCTTCCATAAATGCTTCTACATGCTAGCATTAAGAGGGGTATTTATAGAAAATAAAAAAGAAATGTGTTGTCACGAAACTATACATTAAGACTCTTTACTCTTCACCTACATGGAGCTAATCCCACATAAGGATGTCAATCTAGAATTGAAACTGAAACTAGTTGGTTGAAACCGAATCAGTTCTTCGGTTTGATTTTGGTTTCAAAATCTGAAATATATCATTGATTCAGTTCGATTTTCGCTTTCATGATTAAAACCATCAAACGGAAATAAATTAGCCATTTCAAACCAAATAAACAACAGAGTAAAACATATATATATTTTTTAAAATTTTACTTAATATAGATGATAATTTTTATTTTATTTTTAATATTTGATGGATTATTATGACCCTAACAAACAACGGGTTCTTTTATTGTAAAGATATAGAAAAGTTTGTTGAAAAACCTAGAATAGGGATCAAGCCGAATAAAGTATCGATTAAAAACCGAACCAAAATTGAATTATGCCAGTTCGATTTTGAAAGTATGCTCCTATTCGATTTTGATTTCTACCTATAATATTTTGAACCGAACCAAAATCGGATTGAAAACCAAACCGATTGACATCCTTAATTCCAACTTCTATGCTACCACTCTCTATCTCTTCGGCTCACATAAAATGACCTCTCTACCCCCTAAACCACTTGCTCAATAGAACCATCTCCCAAACATTTCTAAGGATGTAAACGGATCAAATTCGATCAAATAGTGGCATTATCATATTCGTATCCGATTATATTTGGACGGATTCAAATAATATCCTATCGATTTTTTGACAGATTCAAATAGTTTCCGGATAGTATTTTTTGAATATGGATTCTCCTAAATGGATATGAACATGGATCAAATACTAATTTTTGACTATCTGCTGACATCTTTACCGTTTTTATGATGAGGGTTAGGGTAGAGACTTGAGAGTTCAATAACTACCATTTATTCTATTTTTCTTAGATTTTGATTTTTTTTAACGCTTTTTTACCAAAAATAAAGAAAAAGAATTTAACTAACAATTAAAAAATCTAGAAAAAAAATCATATTATCTTAACTTATAAAATTATAAAAATAAGAATAAAATTCAATAAGATAACTTAAAAGGATAGATAGACACAGAGATAAATTTCAGATATTTTATTACCTTTGGATAATAATCGATCAAATAGAAAAATTATCATATTTGTATCTGATTAGTTTCGATACGGAACGCGGATCAAATATCCGATTACATCCTTAAACATTTCCCCAAATGGGAGTATTAATGAAAGATAAAATCGGCGTTTAATCAATAATTAATTTCGTCTGGTAGCGTCAAATTTAAAAAAAAAATTAAACGAACCTCCTACTCCCGTAATCGTAGTGCTGTCTGTCGACACGCAATCCACGAGGCGAAAATCACCAACCCCCAAGGCAGAAGAAACTAAAGAATATCCAATTTAGTAGATTAATTACATCTACTTTCTACCATTAATCCATTAATTAGATTATACGCAATATTACCAAAATAAAAAATTCGATTATACGCACAAACGTCCAAACAAGGTCTTAAAACCGTTTTAGTCAATTTCTTATTTAAGTGTGTATTGTATTGTGTACATGTGTTGGTATTGGTATCGGTACCCATATCATCTGAGGGTGTCAAGCCTGAACCGCGTTGACCAAACCAACCAAACCTAACTACTATACCGTTCTGGCTATCAAACCCTAAACCAAAATGATCAGACTGATCAAACTCAACTGAACCGAGCAAATTCCCTCTCAAACTTACTTTGGTTTGGGTATTATGACATTGATAAAAAAAAATAGACCGCATTGGACCGACCAAAAACCAAACCAAAATAAAAAACTAGAAATGCTATTTTATTTTTCCATAAATCGAAACTGAACCAAACTGAGCCTGATAAGAGAAAAACAAAATAAACCGAACCTTCACTTTTTTCAGGCTGGCTGAAACGGGACCAAATCGACCCCCCTACATATTGGTATTGTATAAATATTGGGTACCAATGATATTGGTACATATCGGACCAATACGATATGGATACAGATAACATGGTACAATGTAGGGATGTAAACGGATCGGATTCGGCTCGAATAGTGCTATATCCACATTTGCATCCGATTAGCTTTTGGACGGATTCGGATAGTGTTAAACGGATACGGACGCGGATACAGATCGGATATTTTGTCCGTTTACATGTAAATATAGCTTTTCAAATAGCTATAGCTTATCCGTATCTACATTCGTTTAGCTTTCGGATGGATTTGGATAACGCTAAACGGATACAGACACGAATACGAAAATAGATTTCGACTATTCATTTACACCCCTAGTACAATGTACATAGATGCTGTTCTTTCTTCAAGGTAAAAAAAATACTAACTCATACAATAGTAATACTTATAAGATGGTGGTGGTGGTGGTGTGTACCTCACGCCATACGATGCGCCAATCAAAAAATTACTTATTAGATTTTTTTTTGGCAATTATTTAATAATTAAGAGGGTGTCAATGATCACATATTTACATGACAGCTTCCACAAATTATTCAATGTCTCTTCCACTCTCGCAACTCTCCCTCTTCTCCAAAAAATTACTTGTTTATTTAATGTTGTTTAAATTTAGAATTAATTATTGAAACCCCATTATTTGGAATGATTAGAATATGTAATTAATAAATTAATCCAAACTCTCTCTATTCCTTTGGTTGCTTGATTAGCAGAGACCAGAAACCAAACAGTTGCTTGGGCATCCCGTTAAGAAATTCCATTGCGTGTTGCAAACCTCAGATTTCAATTTCTAAGGTCTTTTGTTTTTTGAGTTTCTTAGTTTGGATTTTGGAAGCTAACAACCCATTAACCCAACACAAATCCAAAAGCTTTTAACGTTTTTATTTTTAAAAAATTTCTAATAATTTCTATTTATTTTTTTTTTTTTTTTTGGGTTTAACTTACAGCACCCACCAAGCTAGCAAAGAGGGAGTCTAAAGGGGTGGTGGGTTAGAGAAAGAAGGATGGACTCGTCTGGTCTTTAACAGTTCTTCAACTCAAAAACCATAAAAATTAAAATAACCCCAAAACAGAAAAGGATTTGAAGAGTGAAGAAGCAATTAGGATTTGTGTTCCGATCGGCAGACAATCGGATGGTCTTTCTGATTGTAGGCTTCGAGAAATGGTCGGCAGTGGCGGTGGCGGGGGTGGAGGTGGTGCTGCCGGAGAGCGGCGGTGGGAGTCTTCGTTTTGACCGCTGCTTGTTCTGGAGAAGAAGCTTTACGGTGTTGGGAGGATGATGAGGAAAGCCAAAGGTGGTAGCGGTAACGGTAGGAGCAACGGTTTGCTGCCCAATTCCTTTCGCATAATCTCTTCTTGTTTGAAGACGGTTTCAACGAATGCTAGTTCCGTTGCTTCCACGGTTCGCTCTGCTGGTGCTTCCGTTGCCGCTTCCATTGCTTCCGAGGATCATAAAGACCAGGTATTTCTTTCTTCCCTTCCCTTCTTTCCAATTCATTCATGGCCTTTGAAATTGCATTCCATACTTGTTTATACTAATTTAGTGTTTGTTTTCATTTACTGATGTTTTGTTTTTATGTTGACATGAGTATCATTTTGATGATAACTTTATTGACTCTCTGGGTGTTTCCGACATGATATATATTCAGAGAAAAATTCTGTCTTGATTGATCATTCATTTCAATTATCTGGTTTATTGGTTTGTTCCCTTTTCCCTTTTTATTTTTAATAACAAATTTCAAAGTTTTCGGCGCCCGATTGGGGGTGGGTGGCTGGGGGGGTTTGGTGGAGGCCGGATGGGAATTCGATCTCCTCTCTACTTCGTATCTTATGATGCTACTGGTATTAAATTATTTGGGAGAAGTTTGGCTAAAGGTATTGTTTGATCATTTGATACTTTTTAAGGCTACAATGAAGGCAAATGATTATCATCTTTTTATTATCGGAGCAAGCTGAAGAAGGAAAATGCTGAGTATTTCTTGGCATTTTGCCTTTGGGTTTCCCCCCTCAATTTAATTTAGTCATGTTACAAGAGGAAGACATATATAACAATTCAACACATTATTTTCTACCTCATTGAGTAAATGTGCGAATTTGGAAAGATGAACTTCAAAATTTCTCTCTTATTCCATCCCTGTAATGTTGACTCGATGGTTTGAATCTGTTTCTATCAGTCAGCTTTAGCATTGAAGTTACCCGATACTTTGTCTCAGTTGCAAAGTTGGTTCTCCTCTTATTGATCCTCTCTTCATTTGGTTACTTGGTACCATCCTCTATTCATTCTTTTGTATTTCCGTGTTGGACATTGAATTGCATCAGCTGCTTCAAATCATAATTCATGTACTCCAACATAGATTTCTGTGTTGGAGTGAATATAACATGGTCTAAAGTACATTAATAATTTGACTAATAGTCAGGAAGTCACTTATGTGTTTCCTGATTGATGTACTCTTTTCTACTTAGATATTAAGAAACCAACTGAAATACATTTGGGGGTTTATGATAATATTTTTACCCAGGTTCAGAACCCAGAAAATTAGACCCTCAACACTACACAAGGACAAAAGGAATTATAATATTAGATTTGGAAACATAAAAGGAAAAATTTCTTCGTACATACATGAGAGGAAGCAACAAATGGAATAAAGAGCAATGTTGGCGTGTGTCATGCACTGGGTTTTACATAATGCATCGGAAGCTTCTTTCCCACAGCTTTACATGAAGTGAGTCATTCTATTTGAAAGCAACAAATTAAACCAAGGAATATAGTGTTGGGATATCTTCATAGAAATCATTCACTGAATGACACCAGGAACTTCTTTGAATTTCTCTGCCTAAAAAATTGTCAGCAATTTAGTCCAGGTAGTTCACCATGTTGAACTGAGTGCTGTGCTAATCCTTGTTCACATAAACCCTTTCTCCTAATTTCTTTATTGTTTTTGTGATCTACCGCCTTGAATATAGTTTAAATTCTTTTGATTTATCTACCAGTATAAGGGATCATCTATTACATCGGGTTTTGTAGCAAGTATGTTTTCTAAATTTCTTGGTCAAACAGGTATTATGGGCTGGCTTTGACAAACTAGAGCTTGGTCATTTTGTCCTCAAACGTGTTCTGTTACTTGGTTACTCCAATGGATTCCAAGTCCTTGATGTTGAAGATGTCTCCAATGTAAATGAACTGGTCTCAAAACGTGATGGTCCAGTTACTTTTCTACAGATGCAGCCCACCCCTGCAAAGTCCGAAGGTGAGGAAGGATTTATAGCATCTCAACCCTTACTGTTGGTTGTTGCCGGGGATGAGACTGTCTCTTCAGGTCCAGTGCAGGGTGGGGGCCATTTTGGTGGACAGATCAGAGATGGTAACATAGAACCTCAACCAGGAAACTCTGTCTACTCTCCTACAGCGGTTCGGTTCTACTCACTAAGATCACACAGTTATGTGCATGTTCTGAGGTTTCGGTCGGCAGTCTATACTGTTAGATGCAGTCCACGTATAGTGGCTGTGGGTCTTGCTACTCAAGTAAGCACTACATTGATCATATTTTTACAGAATAGAAATGGGTAAATTTGTATCCTGAGATCCTGAATATGTAAATGGTAAAAATCATTTGGGTGGGTGGGGGGGGGGGGGATGTCCCTATGTATGTTGATCACATGCTGGATATCTCTCCCACCTGTAGATGGCATTAAGGTTTGTTTTGTTTATTTAATTTCTTTATTGATGGAGCTAAGTTGCAAGATTACTGATCAATATTTTTCCCTTTTTTTTTTGGTGCCAGATATACTGCTTTGACGCTCTCACCCTTGAGAATAAATTCAGTGTTCTCACCTATCCTGTCCCTCAGGTGGGTGGACAAGGAGTTGTTGGGGCTAACATTGGCTTTGGCCCAATGGCTATTGGCCCCAGGTGGTTAGCTTATGCTTCCAACAATCCTCTGTTGTCAAACACCAGCCGCCTAAGTCCACAGAATCTTACGCCTTCTCCAGGTGTTAGTCCGTCTACTTCTCCTGGTAATGGGAGTTTGGTTGCTCGTTATGCGATGGAGTCAAGCAAACACTTAGCTACTGGCTTAATCAATCTTGGCGACATCAGTTACAAAACATTGTCCAAATACTGTCAGGAGCTTTTACCGGATGGTTCAAGCTCTCCTGTATCAAAAAATTCAAACTGGAAAGTTGGTAGACTTGCATCATCAACACATTCAAATGAAACAGATAATGCGGGGATGGTTAGTCATCTGCACAGTTTTATCATGAACTTAGCATGAGAAAACCTCATGGACTCTCTTGTCTTTTTTTTCATTTTGTTGAAAATAACAGAATCTGTTGAAAAGCGAAGTGTTTACATATGCATTCAAAAAGCATTTTATTCATTTACTTTGTATTTGGTTGCCATTTGGAATGACATTGTTCCCTTAGCATTTGTTTACAATATGTATAATGTGATGCTTCAAGATGGACCAACGTGGGTTACATTGTTCTGTTAATAAAGGCATGAAATAATTTCTATTATTTAGTCATATTTTGGAGGTGCATACATGAAGATCACATACACTCAGATGCTATGGTAAACCAGAAGCAAATGGTTTAATTCACTTGCTAATTAAGTGCAGTCAAAGTTACATTCCATGTTGATAAGAATTTAATCTGTGTTTGGTGATATTTTCTGAAATGTTTTTTGGGTATTTGATTGGAAGCACCATCATATGAGAAGGTGGATAAACATTGAAAGCCCCCAAATATAGCCATTCACAATTCAGAAAGTAATTATTCTTTTTTTTGTTTTCCTGTTAAATAGCAGAGTTAAATTTCCTGTTAGATGGAAATTATCTTGAGAATATTAAAAAAAAAACGGCTTGAGATTCTTAGGAATGAGGTTTTTGGGGATATCAATGTTTAATCTGCTATATGCCTTTGCAGAGTCAATATAACTTTGAGTTAAATGAGGAGTTTTCCTCTGTTTATTGGATTGTTGCAGGTTGTCATTAAGGATTTTGAATCCAGGGCTGTTATTTCTCAATTTAGAGCCCATTCAAGTCCAATTTCTGCACTCTGTTTTGACCCAAGTGGGACTCTTTTGGTTACTGCATCTGTTTATGGGAACAACATAAACATATTCAGGATCATGCCGTCCTGCATCCCAACTGGATCAGGCACTCCCACCTACGATTGGAGCTCTTCTCATGTGCATTTATACAAGTTATATCGTGGAATGACAACGGCAGTAAGCAATTAATTCATGCTTCTGATACATGCTGTTCTCATATTCTTTCACTCTCTTCATGGGTGTAGTTGTTAATAGTTTTTTATGTATTCCTCTTCTTTTTCCCCTTTGGTTGTTTGTGTGTCTATGTTTCTGACAGGTCATACAAGACATATGTTTCAGCCATTATAGTCAGTGGATAGCTATTATTTCATCCCGAGGAACTTGCCATATTTTTGTTCTATCTCCTTTTGGTGGTGATACTGGTCTTCAAACACAAGGTCTTCATAACGATGGGCCTATTCTTTCACCAGGTTTATCTTTACCATGGTGGTCTGCTTCATCTTGCACAATGAACCAGCAAGCTTTCCCACCACCACCCCCTGTAACACTCTCTGTGGTAAGCAGGATAAAGGATGGTAACTCCGGGTGGCTTAATACAGTAAGTAATGCTGCAGCTTCTGCAACAGGGAAAGTATTTGTGCCCTCTGGTGCTGTTGCTGCTGTTTTCCACAATTCTGTATCTCGCAGTTCTCAAAACTCTTCCTCAAAGACTTTGGAGCACCTGCTAGTTTATACTCCATCTGGTCATCTCATTCAACATGAACTTCTGCCATCCTTGGGGATAGAACCAAATGATAGTGGGGCAAGAACTGGGTCGGGTTCTTTTGTGCAAGTACATGATGAGGAGTTAAAAGTGAGAGTTGAACCTGTTCAATGGTGGGATGTTTGCCGAAGATCAGATTGGCCAGAAAGAGAAGTACACATTTCCCAGATTGCCCATGATAGACAAGAAGCTGCACAAATTGTCATGGATAATTCTACTGAGGATGATATTGATATGAATTATGTTGTGGATTCAAATAATAGCACTGGGGTAAAAGATTTGGTAAAACCCTGTGAAAGACCACACTGGTATCTATCCAATGCGGAGGTGCAGATATGCACAGGGAGGATAGCCATATGGCAGAAATCCAAGGTATTCTTATTATACATTGCAAAATGCTGCTCTATGCCATTTGTGTTCCAGTTTGGTTATGATTCTTGCATATCTGTTCTAGATATCTTTCCATATGATGAGTCCTTTGAGGTCCAACGAGAGGAAGTTTAACAATGATAATGTGGGTGGAGAGATTGAAATTGAAAAGATGCCTGTTCATGAGCTTGAAATAAGGCGCAAGGATTTGCTTCCTGTGTTTGATCATTTCCATAGTGTTCAGTCCGACTGGAGTGACAGGTAAATTAACACATTTCACTTACTGTTGCTTTCAAATCTTGGTTATTAAAACTCTATTGCATATTCCTTTTATTGAGATTTGGAAGCCTTTATTTTTATGGGACAGTCTGGTTAACCTGGGCTTTGTGTTTGTGAATTGTTGGTGGCTAATGATGGCTGTTAGAACTATATTTAACCAATTTGACATTAAATATGATTGGATATTTAAGTTACTCTGTTGTTTCAAGCTTGTGCCATAGTTGTTGGTTAATTTGGGGAAGCGATTTGGGGGGGGGGGGGAGAAGGGAAGAAAGATGAATGAACCTAAGTGAATCTTAGTACCTGATTCTTCAAAGGTGTTATGGGAGTGTGGGGCTTTCCCTTTCTTCCCCACAGCCTAGTAACAACTATTGATTCTTATGTTGCTTAGATAATGTCCATTCAAATGCCTAAACTTTAAACACCCCTTGAATTATATGCTTCTAAAAAAATGGTTTTGTTAAATCTTTCTTCTTTGTTGCTTTGATCTGCAACATTTACATAGCATTTGTCCCTAGGTGCTGAAAACCATTTGGCACATTACTGTTGTAAAGCACAATCTTCAGGTAGTTTCAATCCCTGAGGTAGGAAGCCCTATTTATGACTATCCTAAATTAGTTCTTTGATAACCCTTCTGATGTTGTCTCACAATGTTCACAGAATTTCCATGAAAGTGAAAGGACCTTGGATACTGAATTCAACCACAGAATCAGATGCCGTTCTTAACCGTTTTCATCCTAGACTCAGAAGTACTATTTTGAGAGAGAAATAACACAATGACTTGAGAATCTGTTCTGGCTTATTCTTGTTCTTTCTAATAGTACAAGATGTATTTTGATTGGTGAAGCAAGTGGTTCTTCTTCAATGATGGAAAAATCTAAGGTTTGAGTTGTGGATTTGGATTTTCTTTGGCTTTCTGAAGATTCAGTTGTTCTTTCTAAAATCAAATTTACATTGCTGCTCCGGTATCCACAAATAAAAAATTCTTCTGGGGGCCTTAGCTCTTTTGCTGCTTTCTTCTTTGTTTTATTTTTTTGAACCCCCTGTTCTCTTTATGTCTTTTTTCTTTTCTTTTAGCTAGATTTAGCTTTTATAATTTGAAAATTTAATTAGAAATAATTTAAAAACAAGAGATAAAAATGGAGCATGTATCTTCTTTAAATTTTGAATGTCTGAGGAACTTTTAATACTAAATTTTGGTTTTCCAGTTCATTGAACTTTTCAAATTTGAATCTCCCACTACCCTGCTGTTGTCACTAGGTTCATACCTAATTCAATGCCTTCTATTTCAGTTTTCAACCTTTTCTTTTTTAGGGTCATGACTAGTGTGTTTTTCCTTATATGACCTTCACCATGGTAAATGGCAATAAATGGGTTACATTTTACATAATACGACATCTGTCTATTAATTTTTGGTATGCCTACCATTATTTAATTGTTTATATATTTTTGTTTATCTAGTTTTCCGTTTTTTGGTAGATATGTCCCTCTTTCTTACATTTTTCTGTAATATGCTTGGATGCTGGCTTGGTTGCCTCATGCAGGGGACTTTTAGTGGGAAGATCTGCAAATGTTTCGTCTTCTGATCCTCATCAAACTAAAGGAAAGTTCATGGAAGTGAATGTTAGTTACAACTCTAAGTCGGCATCCCTTGGATCAGGGCGAAGCTCTAATGGAGGTAGTACCATGTTTAATTAAGTTGGAAATGTAACTCATATGGAGGTAGTACCACGTTTAATTAAGTTGGAAATTTAACTCATAATCTGGCTAGTGCTTCAACTATAATTTATCTAAAAGCCAAGTTACTATGGTAATATAGTTTACCTCTAAAAACTTGGTCAACGCAAAATTTACAGAGTTATTGGTTGTTATGTTGTTACAGATTTTTGTTTACTCAAAGAGGTCTGGTTTTAACAACGGTAATTAATGCTACGATTGCTATCACAAAGACTTTTGATAGAACTAATATTTTGACCGAATGGAACTAATTGTTTAGTTGGTGGCATTGGTCATCATTGGTAAATAGGAGTTATTAGAGGATCGTTTGTAGTGTTTTAAACCCTATAAATAATAAATATTTTATTCTAGGTCTCTGTTGCTAGGTATTTTCTTCTTCTGGGCAATTGATCATTTGATCTTTGATTATTAATTTTGAACCTTAAAATATTGGACTTATAATATTCTTGATATAATTCCACAGGATCATCAAGAGCAACTGAGAGTTTGCTTGATATAGATCAATTGAATATGCTGAAGTCTTATGCACCAATGGATCAAGCTGTCGATGAAGTTGATGGTGAAGAGAGGGAGAGTAAAGCACAGACATCCACCCTTGTGAGCCAATGCTCCTCTAAACAAAATCATGAATCAATTCTTCCTAAATGTTCTACGAAGGATGGTTGCCAGGTGGAAGATCATGTTGTTAATGATGTATCTGCTTCAAGGAGCAACTCGCATTGTATTGGGAAACAACCTATCTCTGAAGGAGTTCCCTCCAAAAATGCTGATGGTATTAATGGAATCATAAACACTAGTGGCATTAGTGAAATATCAAATGCAAGTTCTGATCATTCTGGTTCTAGTCCTAACATTCATGTGGATGACCCTGCATGTGTAGAGTTGCAAGACACTCTAGATTTTGGGCAGTATTTTCAAGAGGGGTACTGTAAAGTAACAGAGCTCAATGTGAATAATGAGCTCACTAACATTAATGATGCTGACAGCAGCAGTAGCCACTGTGAGAGGGAAAGACCTGAAGAGGAAACAGAGAACGACGACATGCTCGGGGGTGTCTTTGCCTTCAGTGAAGAAAGTAAGTATCATAAATTAGTTATTTAGTTTTATTCTTATCGTGTAAAAAGTTGCAGCAATGACATGCAAAGAACTGCTGGCCATACAAAAACAGTTTGGGTTGTCATTATCCATGCATGTATAAATTGTTAATGCTGAGTTTAATGCATGACATTGTGTTCTTGAGTCTCATAGATTGAATGATTCTTGGTTATTTGATTACATGCATCTAATATCTAGTTTTGCTTACCATATCTTTGATGTAGGCTGATCTTTATGGTTCATGGTGCTGTGTGTAAGAAAAGGCTGAACTAATTCCACTGACTTGCCATCAAATTCAAAATCATGAGTTGTAATCGGACTTCCACTCCAAAGTGAGTTCAAATTGTCAACTTGCAGTGGTGGGAGAGGAACTGACTATTACTCCTCAACTTTGTGCCAATAAGGGGTCACATGTATGCACAAGATTGTATCAGCATCATTCCAAAGCATGACTCTCTCTCTCTCTTTCTCTCTCATGTACATTTTGTATATGGAAATTCGTAATTCATGGGGGGGGGGGGGGGGTTGGGTTGTTGACTAGCTTTATGCATGGCGGGAGTTTGGCTACTTGATAGAGGTAGATTTGGGTTTGTATACCCTGTCTAAAACATTTTACCAAAGTTTGCTTGTACAGATGAATTCAGTTTGAACAGTTTATCTCTCCAAATTGTACTACTAATATATATTCTTGAAAAAAAATGGAAAAAGAAAAAAGAAGGCTGATTATGCTGCACAAATGTGAGGGCTACTAGTTTGATTGTATGCTTCGGCAACTCTCTTCATGTTCATCAGAATTATATTTTTAATCTCTTGGTGTTCCTGTTCTGCAGATTTGTCTGTTTTTATTATGAATCCCCCCCCCCTTTCCCAATTTTATGGAAGAAAATCAGTGGTTCATTTACTGAAAGCAGTAAGCAACTCACAATGGATTTTTTGTATCTTTTGGGGCGTGGCGGGTTGGGTTGTAACAATTATGTGAGGAAGAAGAATGTGTGTCACACTGTCGTGGTACAGACTTGAGGTCTTTCAGGAAGGAGATCTCAAAGGTGGATGTCTGAAGGTGAGACTTTTTCTTAAGAATTCAATTAAAGTGAGAAGATGAATACACAACTTGACAGAAGCCAAAAACAAGAGATTAAGGGATCCTGTCATGCATAATGCGTGCTACTTTCCTTGGCAATTTGGAGATATCAATGTTTGGATTGACATGAATCAAGGATGATCATTTGGTTCACAGTTGGAAAACAAAAGTTCCAAGTTGTAGTTCATGAGAGGTTTAGCTAAAACACTTATTATGTATATAAAGCAGTAAAGGTGAAATATTATTTTACTGTAGAAATCACATGATTCCCGGATGGTTTTGATGAGGACTGAAAGGTGGCTAACCACCTCACTTGGAGTAAAGCTGAAAACCCTTATTATGTATGTAAAGCTGTGGTGTAGGAAGACCTGAAGCAATGTTCTCCAGACTAGAATGTATGGATTCTTTTTTCAATTTTTTGGGTATAGAAAAAAAAGCTGAAAAATAGGGATTCACCATGTATTTCTTCTAAATATTAAAATGTTAAAGCTTAATGTAGCACAAAATATCATTTAACATTTTAACTTTTAGGTAAAACTCAGGCCAGGCTGGGCCGGGGTACAGATATTGATAAACTGGTGGTAACTTTAGCCCAAAACAATTCTTTTTCTTTTCTTACTGTCTTTCTCTCTTTTCCTCCTCTTTTGTTTTTTGTTTTTTAATACTAGACCATCACCAACTTAGTTGCATCCAATGATATAGATCACCAACCCTACTTCCAACCTAAGCCTCAAGCTGAGATGTCTTAATCCTAACCCAACCCAATCAAGTTGGCTCAGCCCTAGAAAATCCATTCTGAAAACTGGGTCAACCTAGGAGAGGCTAACCCAAAAAAACCTTGATATTCCCATAGGGATAGACATTTAGGAACATAAGTTTCATGTAGAGAGACATATTAGCCTTAAGAATCTGTAATTCAGTACCCATCTAGAAATGTGATGCATCAGGGAAGTGGGATTAAGTAAGAAGATTTTGAAAGATACACCACATTTCTATGGAATCCGAGGTTCCTTCCAAATAGGCATACAATTTGATTTTTGTAACAAACCCATATATAGAGATAGATATATGTAACAAGAGTACAAGACCTTATATAGGTTGGTGGAGCTCAAGCCAGGCTGACCCAAGGCCTCAGCTTGCATGGGCTCTCCCAACCCCACACCCACATAACTAAAAATCTAGGGTTTGCCCTGCCCAAGTTTCATTACTGTACAAATCCTGGCTGTGCTCTGTGAGTACGGATTCCACAGAGAAAAGAGAGAGAGAGAAGAAGAACAAGTAGGGTTGTCCTATAAGTTGAAGCAAAATTTCATTAATCTTCTACCATGTGCCCATTTGGCTTATAACCCTGTAAATGATCCATGTTAAAACTCCTACTAAGATTCTAAATTCGAACAAACTAGGACTCAAAACTTTAATCCAAAGTAAACTGGAACTACTAATATTACTAAAAAGAACAATGTAAGACAGACTTAAACATATTAAATTCAAAGTTGCTGTAATAATAATAGGGGGGGGGGGGGGTTCTCTGAAAGTACAAAAAGGAAATTTACATAAAACCCTAAGTAGAAGTAGTGAAGAAGTTACAATATTAACCCCCACCCATGTTTTGACCTTTGGAAGCAGCCCAAAAGCAAATTTGTAACTATATTGCTAAATCATTTTTGGCCCAGTTCAACATCACTAGGGTTGAAATGGAGCATATAGCTTTCATTATTAGTGGCACAGAGCATTTTGAAAGTGTATTCACTGAATATTGGTGATACATTGAACTGAATTTATGTTCAAACTTTAAGAAAAAAATTCTGCAATCTAGGGTGGTTTTAAAGAATCAGTATTGGTCCATGGATCACCTGATCCTGATTGGTAACTGATCAGAACGATCCAGATGATAATGTTCTGCAACAATCCAATGAACAATCTGAATATCAGTCCCTGATGATCCACCCTCTGATACCAATATTCCTATCCTGATTAAGACAGGAAGCAGAGATGTAATTAGCAGAAATTATATAGGGATCCTTTTAGATTAAACACTGCCTTCAAATTCCTGTCATACATTGGATCAGGTGGTGTAGAACTGTAGATAGGGAATCATGCCATGAATGTTAGGGATATAGACATCCACCTAAAATTGTGGAGTTTGGATTCTAAATAGGCATGGAAATATCCATAGTAGTGGGAATTGAATCAATTTATGGTAAATTTTATGTTTGAGTTGTTTACTTCTAATCTCAAACTTATAGGAGTTCTAACTCCCATTGTCTGACCAGGTGCTAAAAGAAAACCATATCTATCTATGGCAGTATATATACACAGACACACTTACATGTCTTGGTGAGAAATGGTCTGCAACAAAGTAGATAAATGTGGACTCAGACAAGAACTTGGGAACTGGTGGAAATTGCAGAGATGAGAATGAGAGTTGTCAGAAGTGGGCTGCTCTTGGAGAATGCACAAAGAACCCAGAGTATATTGTTGGATCTCCAAATCTTCCAGGTTCTTGCAGGAGGAGTTGTAAAGTGTGTTAGCACTTAGCATTCATCTTTGCTTTACATGCTCATTATCTATTTATGTGACAAATTCTATACAAATCTGCTTCTCCACCTGCTTTTTAACTAATGGTTTATATTTAACACTTGCATGAAGAATAAACAGCTTTCACAAGTTCTTATTGATTCTTATTTAATAAAATTCAAATTATTTGTAAAAGCTTTTCTTGAGAAATAAGAATTATAATTTAGCACAAAGGAAAGGAGTATATTTAATAATTACTTACAAACCATCAAAGATTAAAAGGAATTGTTAACATTCACCATGGCATGCCACCAAGATTAAAGCTGTGTTTATATGCATTCTAGGCAGTTTTTGCATTCTCAGTCAATAAAAACAACTATTTTTATCATCCGAGAATGCAAAATCAACTTAGAATGCATACCAAATGCTGCCTAAATGTCACATGCAATTTGTTTTGATTAGATCAATATCTTTGCTCTCCCTGGCCCCTCGGAAAAAAAAAATATATATTCTGTTTTTTTGTTTTGTCAACCTAATTTCATAACATTTACAATCATGGGTAAATATTAAGAAGGGATGTGATATGACAAATATATGTACATAGTCCTTTTTTTTAAATAAAAAATAATTTCTCATGATGTCAACTTATTTAGTTGACCAGTTGTTTTACATGTCTAACATTGGTTAGAATTACTATTATTTTTTTTTTCAAAATGAAAATGGAGACAAATAATAACTAATTTAAAAATCCATAAAATCCCAATCCCCATGTCCTACTCACTTTCTTTTAAATTAAAATCCAATTTTTGGCTCTTATAGGTTGTTGGTACCAAAATGCCACTTGCAATGATATCCTATTAATCTCTAAGCTCGAGTTGAATTCCACCATCATCCTCCCATAAAAGAAAACCCCTCATAGAGATTTTCTATTCATTTCTCTCTCTCTCTCTCTCTCTCTCTCTCTCCTCAAATGAATTAATAAAAAAAAATGATCGAGTAAGTTTAGGCTACGCCGCTTGCTCACAGAGACTTTTTTCAAAGAAAAAAAATTTTAAAAAGTGTGATATACTTTTGGGGGTTGATTTAGGCAATTAACATAAAATAAAAATGTGGTGTGTCTATGTGCATTGATCTTCCTCGCGTGCGTTTTGATGACGCTGAATTCTGTCCTCCTTATGTGTTTTAAGGTTTTGTTTTAACCCAATTGTTTGAAAAATCTTCAAGTTTTTCTTATGGTCTAGTTATAACTCTTAAGTCCTTGAATGAGTGTAGTAGGTGAGGGCACGAATTAACAGATGTCATAAAATTGTTTTAGCTTAAAGGTCAACTCGTACATTCTTGATTGCACGCACCATAAAAGATATCTACGATCTTGAGAAAAGTGTCTAAAGATACAACGCAGTCTTCCTACGTCTTTGATGTGTGTACCTATTGCAGTTTCTACAGGTTTATGATAGAATCTTGTAAAAATAAGAAAATTGCCATACTTTCTCATTCAGCCACTCTTCATCAACCATTCGGTATTACCCCCTCTTTCTTGAAATTGCCTCTAAGCACCCCCATGGCCCATGGATAAGTGATAAGACTTTTTCAACTATTGAACAGTTGCAGTTGCACTCTGGTTAGGTGGGTGGAAGGCCAGGCCCCAAACACAGCAGACCCAGCAGCAGATAATATAACATATTTGCAGCAATATCTCAAACAGAAAAAAGCATCTCCTCTGTTGTTCCACTTCACCTCCCTCCACAGTCCAAAAATTATAAATGAATGCGTATTTATTCTCTTGGTCCTGCCCTTTTTCTTTTTGAAAAGGAGATAAAGCCAAAATACTAATACTACAAAAGAAAGAAAGAAAAAAAGGAAAAAAAAAAGTAACCCTTCAGTTATCTTGCATCTGTTCCATCACTGTAGCCTTCAAAGGTGGTTTTCCAGTTCTGGAAATGCAGAGAATTCCAACAAGAGGAATCAATCATATTTGGAAGGTTGGCAATGGCATCTCCATCTTTATTACTGCATTTTTCTTGGGTGGGCAACAAACATTCATTCTTGGTGTCTGGTCTTAATTAATTGTATGATTTGAGGAGCCGACACATACTTATTTCTTAATTTTTGTATTCTCATGTTCTCATGGCATGGCACTGCCATGAAAGATAAGAAGATTAATTTTTAATTTTATTTTTTATGAAATAAGATATGTTCCTTAAGAACCCCACTTTGATGCTCTAATAGCTGTATCTCTTCCAACTCAGGAGAAATCAACATAAGCCAATTAACTCCTTTGGTTCTTCAAACTCAATTGTTCATGCATCTTTGAATATGGTGTGCATGTGGATGGATACTGGTCTTGTTTCAATTTTCCTTTAGAAAACCCAAGAGAGCAATCTTGGACTTACAGTTCCTACTGAATAATAGCTCAAAGCCCATGTGCTATTTTTCTTCTTCAAATCCATATAAAGCCAACAGAAGTAGAACAGTTACCTGGTAATTGTGGAAGGGGGAAAGAAGGATATAATATTTCAACCTAACTAATAATATTCACCCCTCAAATAACAAAAGTAGGTTTTTTTTTTTGATTTTTTTTTATGGCATACAAAATTGGTTTTTTAAGGCAGCAATATGCCAAGTGAAGTATGACTCTTGCCCTATTTGCAACTTGGCAGTATATGTGTTAATCTACATGACAGAAGACCCCATAAATATCTCAATAGTCAAATTTTAATCCAAAATAAATATGAAAAGTGATTTAAATTTCGATTCAAAGTTTTAGTAAAATGACTAAAGTACAAACAAATGGAAATGAATATAAAATATTTTATAATTTCAACTACTTCTGCTTCCTCTGCTCATTTTGAAATTGTACCAATGAGATGCTTACCTCTTCATCACTTAAAAAGACATACCAATAAATTACCATGTGGTAAATAGTCAAACACTATTCTTCCTTAGGCACAGTGATGTCTTGATTTTCCCCAAAATAAAAAATATTCTTCTCTCAAATGGAGTTCAGAGTTATTTTTTTATTTTTTTGTAAGGTGGGGTTCATCGATGTAAAACATAGTATAGGGTTGGCCAATACCGAAACTAATACCAATACCAATATGGAATGGCCGTGTAGGACTGATTCAAGATTTTATTAAAAAGGACATTTTTTGATAGAATAAACCATTTTTAATCGTATCAATAGATCCATATCGGCTTAGTATCAGTATTGGTCTGGCTGATACCCTGATACAATACCGAGTTTTGAATTATGGTGGATGGTTGTGGAAAGGCTGGTGGGTTTACTTTGGGAAAATCCCGATTTAAGATGAGGGACAAGAGCTGCAATTAGCCACCAGCTTGAATGAGCTTAAGAATTGGGGAAAGTTTTCCTTCACCCATGAATCTATCAAGTAATTACCTAACCCCTATATATTGGGGCCTTTGGAGGTCTAAAATATCCTTCACTGTTCTCAGATATTCTCATCGAAATGAAAAGATGGTCATCGGTGAAAGGATTTATACTTCATCATGGGTGAAGGAAAACTCCATCCATAATAATTCATCATTTGAAACTTATACGACAACTTGAAGGTTGAATCATGGTTTGAGAAAACAGATCGGAAATGGTAGAATGATTTTAATTCTGGCCGATTCAAATTGGCCTATTCATATTGAATTTCTAGGGTTCAGGCCGATTTCGACTGACTCGAGCTGAATCAGAATTGTTAGAGGCTGATTTGTACAAACCATGAAACCGAATGTTTTTCATAACCTTGAACCGAAATCGAACCAAATTGGCTCGGTTTTTTTATTCCTATTTGATTTTTAGTATTGAGTTTCCTTCAGTTCATATACAATCTCACTAAATCTGTTTTACGGTTTACTTCTTCAATTTGTGTGAGACTTGGGAATGTCTCGTACTGTCTTTGAAGAACCAAAACATGAAAAAGGAAACGAATGGAAATGCACCATTGAAGAAGAGAAGTGTGGAGTGTTGATAGTTGAAAACGGAGGTTGAAGAGACGAAGAAAAAATTGAAATCTTTGAACTCGTGTTTTAACCTTTTAGAGTTTAGTATGGTTAAGTTTTGATTCAGGTTGGATTTATGCACATGACATTTCATTTCATTTGTTTCAGCTCAGTTCAAACAATGATTTGTAGAGTAATAGACCAAATTGAACCGATTAAAATTTTAATTGTCGTCGTGACACAATGATCGATTATGTGTCTATCACTCTCCTCAAATTCAAAAAAATTTAAATTTTTTCTTATTTTTTTCTAACCATTTTTTGCCAGCCAAACATGGCCTTAGGTTACTTGAATTATTGGTGGAATCCAGTTCTGTTAGGAGGATTAGTTTCATGACTTGGGTTGGTGTGACCATACCACTAGCTTCATCCAAAGGGTCATCAACCTCGTGTCCTCCTCTCATTCCCTCCTCTGGTGTCCCGGGGCTCTTCCTCCTCTGTGGTGTCTACACATTAGCTTGAGTTGAATTACCTAACCATAGTACTAGTGGAGGAGCTACAGTACTTGTCTCCTTGCTATTTGCCTGTGGGTCCTCTGCTCTGCTCAGCTCAGCCAGAATGAAGCCTCACTCCGAGTCTCAGAGCAATTTTAGTCTTTGTATATATAGACCATCATTTCTCATCTTACTTTTCATAGAAGAATGAATGATAACTTTGATTTTCAGACTGGTAAAAAGGAATTGTAGATGCATTGAACCTTGAAGTCTCTCTCTGTAATCTCTGCTTACCAAGTAGGGAACCCACAAGGCCAAAACCTCATATGTGTGGTATGTGGTGGATCCAGCGATTCCCCCACAAGCATCATCACTCAAATAAGGCAAATAACAAAAGATGGAAATTGAAATAAAGAAAGGAAAAAAAAAAAAAGATTCCTTTGTAAATCCATACTTAACATGAATAAGACCAAGAAAGGTTGGATTCTGTCTATGACATTAATGAGGTAACAGTGTGTGTCCCCAGATGAAAGCAACAGCCACAAAAGAATGGCCAATGCACAAAGAGTTAAAAAGATACTGTTCCTTTACTTGACTAATAACAACCTAAAACCAACAAAACCAACCAACCCAAAAACAAGATCTATGTCTCTTTTACATGCTAAGGTGGTTCCACCATCAAGATAAGATTCTTTATAAAAAAGAGAAGATAAAAATGATAGAAAGATGAGAAGAGTAAAGAAGGGAAAAGGGTGAAAGGATTAGGTAGAGAAGGAAGGAACATCTCTTCTGTACTCAATCCTTTCTTTTGTCTTTATCTTCTTTCTAGTTGGCCCACGCTGTGGAGGCCCCCCCCGCCTCCACACCCCCCCTTACCGCCAATTCTTGTTTTTTTTTATGGTAAAGCCCTTACCACCAATTCACAAAGCCAGAAAGGAAAGAAAAGCCATGGAACATTACACACCCAATGGGTGATATTTAATTATTTAAAGAATGGGAAAATGATGTGTAGTGTCACATACGTATACGGCTTCTGATACTCTATCTATCTCTCACTACTCCCTTGAAGAATATATGGGAAAAGGGTTTGGATTCACAGCAGTCACAGATTGGGAGAGGATTTAAGGCTGGTCTTGGGTCATTTCTACGTCACTTTGAAATCTGGGTACTAAACAATTAGAGACGTAAAACAAACAAAATTATGAACCAGAGGTTTACAGAGAACTGAATTATTAATTTATTCTAAAATGGGTTTTTTCCTCTGTGTAATTATAGTTGATTACACTGAGACTGTAAAATTTAGCCCTCCATAGATATAGGGAAGAAGGTGACTACCTGACAGGGGACGGTTTGTGTGTTTGCGTTTGTATTTGTGTGTGCGCGTGAGAGAGAGAGAGAGTTGGGGAGCAATAATTACTGAACAAAGGGGATTGTAAAGACAGAAAGTTGAAGTAAAGATGGCATAATTTGGATTGGTGGTGGATTGTGGACTGTGGGGGGCCGGTGGCCTGGGGGGGGGGGGGGGGGGGCTTTAAGAGTGTTTATTAGAAGAGAGGAACTGAGGATGTGAATCGTGTATTCTGTGTGAGGGAACATCGCATAAATCCCGAGAGACCGACTCTCAATAGAGGAGAAGAAACAGGGGTACTTTATTAGTAGCGTATAAAAGCAGGATCTGTTGGATTCCTGGGGTTGCTCTGAGAGAACCCAACATTAAATATATCAAATCTCTTCAAAGTTATTGGTGTTTGTTTCCTTCTTTTCTCATTTCCATCTTCTTTTATATAAGATCTGCAAAATCGAAGGGGTAGGTCAGTTTGGTGAGACCGTGAGAACAAGGCAGTCTAAGAGGAAAGGGTAGAGAGGACTGAGGAGTCAAGCATGGATGTGGATCAGATGCAGAGACGGTTTGCTGATTACACTGCATCCTTGTTTCGTGAGGTTAGTTTTGTGTCTATTCGCTTTTACAATAAACGGAGGGTGGGGGGTAAAATACAAAAAAAAAGTTCTTAGATGGGTTTGGGTTCGTCTGTTTGTTTGGACTTTTGGATTTCTGTCCCATTTCGTTTTGTTTGTTGGTTGATTGAGGTTTTGATGATGGGTTCTTGTTGTTGAGAAGGGATTTCTTGATGATCAATTCACTCAGCTTCAGCAACTGCAAGACGAAAGCAACCCCGATTTCGTTGTCGAAGTTGTCTCTCTCTTCTTTGAAGATTCTGAGAGGCTTCTCAACGATTTGGGCAAAGCTCTGTAAGGATTCTAGCTCATTCCGTTTCTCTTCCTTTTCCCTTTTCCGTTGGTCTATTGCTTTAATTTTTTTTTCCTTTCTTGAAAACCAGTTGAATCAATTTTTGTATATGTTAATGGGTATTTTCTTCCTTCTTTCCCTGTACAGTGATCAGCAGATTGTAGATTTCAAGAAGGTGGATGCCCATGTTCACCAGCTGAAGGGTAGCAGCTCCAGGTATTTAAAATTTCTTTCTTTTAGTTTCTTACTTTCTCTATTTTATGTTTTCCTGTGCTTGAAAACCACTTGAATCAATTTTTGTGGTACCTGACATGGCATCCTCATATTACAGAGATCTCTGTATGTTTGTGGGAAGTCCTACAACCCAAACCTGTGAAACTCGGAACTAAATCCGACAAGTTATTATTGTTAAGAGAATCAAAATCTGAGATAGGGCAGTAAGAGAGAAGAAAACAATTAAATTTTGTTTCTTGTGGTGGTTCTATGAAAAATAAAGAAATTTCATCTGGGTTACAGCATAGGTGCACAGAGGGTTAAAAATGCTTGCATTGCGTTTCGCAACTTTTGTGAGATGCAGAACACTGAAGGGTGAGGTTTACTTCCTTTATCAAAGATTTCCTTCCATCATGAGCTCCATATCATTAAGCTAATCAAAAGAATCAGTACTAAAAGCAGTGGAGTTTTTATCTTCTGATCAATTCAATGATCTGGTGCAGGTGTCTCAGATGTCTGCAACAGGTGAAACAGGAGTACTTCCTTGTGAAGAACAAGCTTGAATCTCTATTCAGGGTGAGTATTAAGAACCTGCTTCTAAAACTCATCTCTCTTTGTATATGTGTGCTAAAGAGACTGAATTTTCCTTTTCATTTTCTGTAACTGGAGCAACAGATCCTGGCTGCTGGTGGGTCAAATCCAATGATGGAATAAGTGGTAGTGCGAGGTTAATAGTTGTCCACTTAAGCAGAGAACAAGAGAGTGAAGAAAAAAAAGGAATGAGTGTGAGAGTGGTGATGTAAAGAAGCTTTTTTGAGCTTTTGTTTTATTATTGACAATGTAAGCTACTTCACTTGTGAAAAGTTCTCTTTAACTATTGAGCTTTTGGGCTTTTGTCTGATGAGGGACTGTGGGAGAAAGAGGAGAGCATCTCTTGTGTGATCAGATGAGCCAATCTCTCTCTCCAGTTTTCAGCTTAAGAGCTTAACAATATTTATTCTTTACCATTCAATAGTTTGATGTAACATTTGCCCAATTGTAGCATCAGCATCTGTTTGTCTTCGGATTTAAAAGGCCATCAAGTAGAGTCCAGATTGCTGGGTTTTCTTGTTTATTCCCCACTGTTCTTAAAATGCCTCCAACTTGGACCCAATTTTAGCATCAGTGAATGATTCCAGTCACCTTAGGTGAATTGAAAAATGGAAATGACAATGGAGTTGGAGCAGCTGAGACTTGGTGGCCTGACTCCTGAACTTTACAGGCTTTGTCTGCGTTACTGAGTTAGTCCCTTTTCAATCTACTTCTCAAAGCATTAGAGCTCATAAGGTTGCCACTGAATGGAATCAATCAATGTCTATTATCTATCTTGGGTGGTCAAGGGTTTTGTCATTTTTATGTGATCCATACCCATATTCACACCCCTATCCAAGATTATTAAAATCGGAATCGGTTAAAAAAATAATCCTAGAATCGGCTCTCAGATCTGAAAACTTTGTGATCCGAAGATCAAAACCCTAGAATGTCATGTCAAATCAGCCGGAATCAATCACAGCTGATTCGACGAATCTGATAGCAGTTCCTCGTTAAGTGTGTTAAAATGCAGATCGACCCTATTGAACTGACCAAATTTTTTTTTCTTCCCTCAAAGAATTCTAGATCAAACCCAATGGGAATAGAGATTGAAGAAGGAGCACACAGGTTCTTCTGAGTCAGATAGAGTGGGGAAGGCCATGCATGCTCTAATTTTGGGTCAATGCCTTGTGGATTAGGATGGAGGAAGGCGTATGGAGTGGGGGATTAGATTCTTTAATAAAGCATAGAAATTAATATATGGGAAAGGATTCCCCACGATGCTAGTGTGGGAGGAATACGCACGTGTACGCCACACCAATGACTAGTCTAAAAATGGTATCATTCACATTTAACTAAATATTCAAAGTAGGAAAGAGAAATTAATAAAAAAAAAAAAGCTAGGGAAATTGCACTATCACGTAGTGAGAAAATTTTAATAAATTTATGATAGAATAAATTAATAGAGTGATTTAGATTCTAGAGTGACCACATGCCCATGAGGTTGGGGAAAATAGCACCAAGGCATGGTTAAAAAACCAAAAAATTATTAATCGTTCAAGTTGAGAAATGGGAAGAAATCCAACATCCAAACACCATTTTCATTGGAGGGTTGTGTTTAATTTGTATGGTGATGAGCTATGTTTGGTGAGAGATCAACAACCCTTTTTATCAGTTGGGTTTGTCTAAATGTCTGCTCTCAAAGTGTATGGCCAGAGAGACATGGAGGAGAGGTACTACAGAATTACAGATTACAGATCCTCTGTCTCTTGGTTTTTTCTGGAGTTTCTGTTTTATACTATTAGTTGTTTTGTTGCATCTTCACTCTTCAGCGACTTTGAAGATATCCAATTCCAATTTCCAACCATTTCTTTCTCTCTGCCTCTTGAAAATCTTTCTTCTTTTTATTTTTTTTTCTTTCAAAGAGATGCTGAGGTATGCAAAAGGGAAGAAGAAGAAGAAGAAGAAGAAGAAGAAGCAAGAATGATGAAAAGCTTAGGATGGAAAATTAAAGTAATATATATTCAATTCGGATATAGATTTGTGGAATATGATGAATCTTTAGCTGTGATTAGATTGGCAGACTTGATTTGGGATCAACAGATTTGTTGTATTACTGTTTGGCCAAGTTTTATCAACTCCATGGAAATTGTCAATTATTTGGATGATCTCAAAAAACATATAAAAATTTACCATTAAGGATTTGGAAGTAAAAAAGAGCACATATGTCAAGCTAAAACCTAACAAAAAATTACACAAAATATTCACAAAAAAAAGGGCCCTAATTATCTCATATGAACCCAAATCCAGTATGGAACTGTTGGAGAACCTAATAGAGAGAGAGAGAGAGAGGTTTGGTTGATTTCCTATTTTTATGTACTTTAACTTATATTATAGTTTTTTCTTTTATTTATTTTTTAATTATTTTCTAATTCCTTATCATATTTTTTTCTACATGACAAGGAAGCATAGTTACTTGTGATCACGGATTTAGTAATTGACATCAAATTGATCGTATTTTTATAGATTTTTAATCTTACTGCCACGTGTCATAACCTTATTGATTGTACCATCGATCCGAATCGTTACCAACCAAAACTGATAGTCTGATACCGATTACTAAATCCCATACATATGATATGACCAAATTCCCAACTATTTTTTTATAGGGTTGGCGTCTTCCATGGATGGCAATTATATGATTTATATAATTGATCAAGATGCAAAGTTTTTTCCTATATAACAAGTTATAGAAATCTAAAATAAAAGTACTTCTCTTAAATATTTTTAGGTAAAAGTTTTCGTGTATGGTCGTATATGGTGCACGATCGTACCTTCAACTGTTGGATGAGGATGAGAAACTGTGTATTGTATACGATCATGTTCATCCAACGGTTGAAAACACGACCGTGCATGCATGCACGGTCGTGTATGAAAACTCTCCCCATATTTTTATTATATTAATAAAATAATTTCTAATTTCTAGAGGAAAAAATTAATTTTTCCAATGTGGCATTATTACAATATTACTTGGAGCTCTAACTTTGTGGGCATATGGTTTATGTTTTTTTAAGAACAAATTTAATTATCAGAAAATAGAAAATTACAAATATTGTCCGTACATTTGCACCTTATATTGCATACGATTTATATTATCATCTAATCATGGTATAATTTTTAAATCAATCTATAACATCTACATTTATCAATGTAATGCTTTCAACTTCAGTTGAAAATTTCAAATTTCCTTGGTACTGGTTGAAGGAGTCCAACCGTTGAAAAATAATGGAAAAAGACATAAACATGGTGTGTCATATGATTAAGATTAGCCACCAATCCAAGGGGTTTCCCATCTATCTAATGATCAGGATTACAATTAATCAATCCAACTTAATGGAATTAATATCCATCTGGACTGACTCTGCTGATCTAGTTTTATGGTTGCAACAGGGACATGTGAATGGCCTCTTTTCTATATTATTTGTTATTAGATCCCTTTTTGAAGAACTTTGGTGTTGTAACCATTTCTAAACAATCTTGTAGATTAATTTCCCCAATTCAAAAGTCTAGCAATCTTTGCAAAGGGAAATAAGTATAACTCGGTCAACTTAGATCATGTAGTACCTCTCATTAAGTTTTAGTGTATATTTTTTTTTTCTTTCAAAAATCAATCTAAGTAGTAAAAAGTTGTTCGCATACGAATCAATCCTTAAATTGTGTGTACAAAAAATTTACGGAGAAATTTTTGCACCTACCAGAGTAAAGATAAAATCTCTTCATTCAAAGTGATTTGATTTTGTGATTGGACCCATGGAATAGTGAATGTCATCATTAACTCCCGCACTTATCTATGAAGGTTTGAAATATTGTTTCTCAGTCAAGATTCTTTCTTCAGTATAGGTGAAGGGACACTTAGTCCAAATTTTATACATACAATTTTATGGGAAAATGAATGATACATGATCGCAAGGCTCCTTCGCAGGTGTCTCAAATGGCTGTCTCAGGGAAAAGAATGCTACTTAAAGGGCAAATGTACCGTCCTCCCCCCTCCCCCCCCCCCCCCCAAACCATGAATTAAAAAAGCGTATCTATGTTGATGCCCCTGCATGCACTCTCATTGGCTCTCGTGCTGGTGTAGGCGCTACACAACCAGACATCGATCTCTTGCCCCAATTTTATGTAGGCAAAAGATCACCATGTTGCCTACACCTACATGGAATGGAATCTCCCAAATCAAGTGAATGTGAGCATGCAATGAGACGCCACATGGTTTGTGTATAAGGGACCCACATTTTAGGGAGGAGAGAGTGTGTGTAAGAGGGCAAAACATAAATAACCTACACTAGCAAATTGCCTTCATTTTTCTATTTTATATTTACTAAAAATTCAAGTAATATTTTCCATTGAAACAAATGGAGCCTTAAAAAACTCTAATTCAATTAGGAAACTTTGTTCTAAAGTAACTAAATTGTTTTGGTTAAATATAGATCAACTCAACAATCATATATCACCTTCTTATTATTGGCATCAAAACTCTGAAACATCAATCTGACTGTTGAAATCGAAATGCTTCCTCCTAACACCCCCCCCCCCACCCCCACTCCCCAACCCTTCAGCTGAAGTGCAACATAATCTTCAATCCAATCTATACACATGGGGGAAAGCATTTGTCACAGTTAGGCAACCATTATTGTAAAGCAAATGTTGGGATATGAGATCTTATTTTTAAGGGATGGGAATATGCTGTCTTTAGAGAATCATTGGACAGACTAGCCATAGTAAATTAATATACAATTTAATTTTTTTGCTTTTGTTTTTGTTTTTAGTTATCCATGTAACATGAGAGGAGTTATTTCAATGCTTTATTTTGACAGTTGGTGAACTCCATTTGAGCTGAAATTTGATATGTGAGCGAACAGCAAGACCTTGGGTTTCACCTATTTACGATATTTACAATTTCTACTTTGTCTGACATGCCATGTGGCAAAAACAAGTAGAGTTTGGAAAACTCTCTCCAAACCAGTCTGCCTCGAAACACCTCTCTAAATAGCTTTCAAGTCATTCATGCATGCACCAATATTTCTTTTCAATTAGAATTATCTGATTAGGGTATAGGGTTGTAGCATGTTGGTTGTGACAATATGAGAACCAAGAGATCAGTACCTAAGGGAAGAAGGAAGAAGAGAAGGATTCGATGGAGAGAAGGAAAAGTAAGGAGAGAGAACCAAAGAGCTCATGGTAGGTTCAGAATATCCTATTGTGAGCATAGGTCCACTTATTTTATGATTCAATAAAAGATAAATTACAACTAAGGACAGAATGTTATAATTACAATTAAACCCAAATAATAAAAAAGACATGACAATAAACCCCCTGCACTATACTTAATTTTTTTTTTTTTATGGAAATCTTGGACAGTTGAGGAAAAACAAGGGGGAAACTGGAAAGTGCCCTAATGCTGCATGGTGTGCCATATGGTAGAATAAGTTCCTCAATTAGACATGGCCCTATCCAGAGAACTCTCCATTTATGCAACTACTAAGACAACCAAATCATCCTTCCATGTGGTAGAACAAGCCACAGTGCTGTGATTAATATTCCATTTTGACATGCAAGATTCTAAGTTATTAAGTGCTCCATTTTGAGAAGAATTATACTATTCAAAAAAAAAAAGAAAAAAGAATACAGATGAAAAAGAAAATAATTTATCCCAAAAAAAAGGGTAATGAAAAAACAAACCATTTTTGAAACTTTAATACTAAATGTTACACATGAAAAGATAATCCGACCTATTCATTCAGACAAATGACATAGAAAACTTGCATAAACTTCAAAATTTTTATTTTTATTTTTTTGGAGGAATGATTGTAATTAGAAAGAATCTATTCTGTGGAGCACAAGAAAAGCAGTAACAAGTGATAAGGAAAAGTACATTGAGAGGCTCAGCTATTGCAACAAAGAGAAACCAGGGAACCTATGAGAAGTAATAAACAAGGCCAAAGATCACCTGGGTTGAAGTGATCATGAAGGCATGAGCACTGAGTTAGAACCAGATATGGCCTTAGACTTGAGGCAGCACAGCATGATTCTTGTAGCCAACAAGCCCAAGTAGGTGGTATGGGGCTTACAGTTGAGCTCTTACTTTTTATAAGTTACCCAACTTGAGAAAACATACCAAAGTCCCCCAACATGAAACAAGATTAAATGTCCTCTCCAAATTTATTTTTTTTATTCTTCCCCACCCCTACCCCTCATCAAAGCTACATCCTAGCTTGGTACCAAAATTTTTCTGATGTTGAAATAGAAATTCAAATTTTAGTTAGAAAGTGAGAAAATCTAAATAATGTGAAAATAACCCTAGGTTAATCCTGTTTTGATTTTATATAAATCTTCTCATGTAAATGTGCACTTTCTATCTCTATATTCTCCATTTCATCCTAGCTGGCCCCAATTAGCTGAGTTGAACAATCTCTACATTCAATTTTCAATTCTATTTTTCCTAAATATTTTGAGAAAATTCAGAGTAGGGAAGAAAACCAATGAATTGATTACATTACTAGAAACCCTTGTAGGGTTTAAAAATTACAAGGATGATAGATATAGAAACCTAGAATAACATGATAGTATCTTTCTTAAAATAAACCCATAATCCTTAATATTCTTATCTAGCATGCCTTGGATGCTGAACCATCCTTGACTATCTCATCCTCCCTGGTTTTAGGAGGAGGATAAGCCAGGTTTCATGTCCTCAAAGAACTCCAGCAGAGTCTTGCACCACCACTTTGAACCCTAGTTGTAGAAGGCCTATGTCAGGTTTCTAGGCATGAATCTTGACTGGCTGATCATGAATGGCTGGAAACAAGGCTCTGTTGACTGGTTGATTGATGATTGAATAATGTCCAAATAGGTAAACACCTTACCCTGCCCATCTGAGCACATTATAATGGTCTTAATCATGTCAAAAGCTCTTAATTCATCAAAGTAGATTGTCATAGTAGATGAGGGACTAGAAACAGAATCGCTAAGAAAAAAGAAAAAAACAAGAACAAATATGTATAATTTACCTTATGGAATAAAATTGAGAACTGAAAAGAAATTTTTTCCATCCACTGATAATTTGTCCAATGCTTCTGAACCCTGTAGTCAATGAAAGAAAGAATTATCTAAAGTCATAAAAAAAGGCCGTACCCAGTGCACAAGGCTCCCGCGTTTAGCAGGGTCTGGGGAGGGTCATATTGACCAAAAATACTTGAAAGAATAGATATCATGAACTCCTTTACGTCTGATTCAGAAATGAGAACAATCTTTCTTGCTGATAACCAGTTTCACTGCCCAAGTTTTGGGAGGATCTGTGTATTAGTAGTTGAAGATCCTTCAGCAGATGTCTTCATTGTCTCAAGTGAAGGGGATGATTTTCTTTTGAAGAGGGTACTCTATTGCTCAAGAAAAGAGTAAAAAAAAAGATACAATATCCATACAGGAAGGAAAGATATAGCAGTAGAAAAGAAATGAGAAGTATACAGAGTATTCCAGAGAGGAGTAAAGGGCAATGTGTTCGTCCATATCAACCTGATAATCAGCAGAGAATCAAGAGAAAACACTATCACCTCGATCATGATCATCTAACTCTCATACCCCCAAAATGATTCTATGAAATTCCACAAATAAATTGCACACTCCGGCTTTCTTTGAATATGGAGAAAAGCAACCTAATGCGTTGCAGCCCCTGGCATTGCTCCAGCAAGATACGGCCAAAAAGCCACCTCAGTGCTCAAGCACCCTTACTAAAGGGGCTCGAAAGCTGGCCTTACACAAACAAAGAAAACTACAGGCTGATTGTAAATCAGCTCAGCATTTCCACTGAACAATAATGATACAGATGCACCCCAATACAGTCCATTCTTTTCTTTCATCCAAACTGACCATCCAATAGCAAAGAGCAATACAACCACCCGGTAGTGAAGAAAAAACTCTATTCTGATAGGCAAGCAGTGACTAATTTTTTAAACTTTTGAATGGTTTTAATTACTCATTCTGTTGAATGTAGGCTCGATGATTGTGATATCATGAGAGATGATGCAGATTTGAAAATGAATGAATTGGGAGCATTTGAATTCAGACAAGAAAAGAAAAAAATCAGGTGGGAAATTTTTATTTCTTTTAGCCATTCAGCAACTGATCTTCTAAAAGTCACTGATTGAAGAAATCTGAAGCAATACAAGTCAAGACTATTGTATATCGACAAAGGAAAATGAATACATTACTATTGTTGGAGAATACTTCAGCTTTTCCCTTACTAATTATTCATAGTTTGATTTGATGGTGTACTCCATATTACTTTCTGCTCATCAAAGCTGCCAATCACAGCAGATTGCAATTTATCACCAAGTAGTTTTGCAAAGTGATCATAATACTCCATTGGATTCACACTTTCCAATATTTTGACTAATTTCCCTTGCTTTTTATCAATGACAATTTGTCCGTCTTTGGATTCATCACCCACAGTGATGACCTTGACGGGCTTGACTTGCAAGACTTGATGCGGATCATTACCAGCTGCTATTGTTGCACCAAGGATTTCTCCTAGGAATATATCCTGAAGCAGAATAAACAATAGAAATGAAAATATGCTAAAGCTGCAACAACAATAAGAGCAGAACAACCTACTTCTATTCAAAATCATAAATCCATCCAATGCAAATGGGTAGTACGACCCCACTATTATAAGTAAAGAAAGATGGCCCTACAAAAAGGGCCACACTCCGTTCCAAGTCTCACTTTCCTAGGGTATGAGGAGGGTTGGACTGGAAGTGCTTATAACCTTCGGCATCTATTGCAGAGTTTAGCTACACTCAAACTCAAACCATACTTCATATTGGCAGGCTGAGCTTTAGTGATGGCCCTTTTATAACAGTGCAAAGTGAGGATTTCCCAGCATGTCAACTACCCTACTACTAGTTCTGATGGCATTACATGAGTGCTGGTAGATAGACCAAATGATAAAAGACTTGGAATGACCAACGGAATTAATTGTTTTTCATAGAAATGCATAGATAAGTCCATATGATGTGTCCACCAACGTGCATGTGTGTTAACCACCCTACTACTCTCTCTGAAGCACACAAAATTAGAGAGTTCAGAAGGTCAGGTTCCTCCAATCAAGTGATGGTAATTCAATAGAAATTTCCTCTAGGTTGTTTCAGAAATCGACAGTACTTTACCATATGATGATATAATTGATACTTATGCTGCAAATGATATAGCGTTGACAGTAAACGGTAGGTAAACACAGCTTCAGGAGTCCTCTTTGTGAGCTTCAAACTTTCCAGAATCTTACGAAAAGAATTTACTTTCCGTTGAACACCAAGGGGGATGAGTGTGATGTTGAGTTCCGAGTTGAAGACCGTCTTTGCAGCCAAAGGGTCAAGAAACATGTTTAGTTCTGCATACTTGTTTGAAGGAACTATGAAGACATTTCCATGATCCATATTGTCATAGCTGAAGTGTCCCCCAACTATGTATATATTCTGCATTGGAATTAAAACAATGGAGAATAAGTGTAGGCCAACAAAGGGCATGGCATTAGGAAAGGGAAAATAAAAATACTACTGCTTTAATAGCATATATGGTCTTATATAGTGTCATATCAGAATGATTCATGCAACTCATCTCAAATATGGATAAAAGCTAGAACAATGATGATGAGCTTATAGTTACTTTTTTAAAGGATTCCAAATTCACCTCTGTATGTCCTGTTTTGCTTTCCTCTATAGACACTTACTGTATCCGATCATCAGATGCCACTTATCATTATCAAAATAGTGAAGTAGAACTATGCACCAGATTTGAAGATGATGTTTACTTTTCAGCCAGTTATCAAAGTGGATGCTAAAGGAAGCTCATGCCATATCTGGTGGCCCTTTGGAAAGAGAGGTACAGGCATTCTAATAAGACAAGGAGAATTCTCAAGTTATGCACATAAATTAGTTCTTTCTTATTTAGTTGGCTATTAACTCAAAGAAATTTAAGGTACTCATTGATCTGTTAGGTGGGTGTTGTTTTATGGGGTTGAGAAACTCCTTTTTTTTAATATATAGTTTTTTAATGTCAATGAAGAGTAAAGGAATATATTGTATACTGTTTGTTCACCAACAGAATACTTTTTGTTTGCCTATCAAAAAGATAGTTATCAAATGTCAGTGTTAATCACATAGAAAATTAGACAGCACCTTAGTAGCAATCTCTGAATTTTCTGACTAGAATGACAAGAATTTTATTTAATTCCCGAGTCCTAAAAGCCAACTCTTCACAACAGCACATTCTTGGGTGTAGCGAGATTAGCAGCTAGGGAATCAGAACCGAAAGATGGGAGAGGGAATGGAGAGAAAAATGTAACAGAGAAAAGAGGAGAACTGTCGAATGTGCCAGTCTCCCTCAGCATACTTGTATTTATAACTTGAAATTACAATAGAAAAGAGGGAACCCCTAATCTGATTAGGAATTCCTAATCAGGATAGGAGTTCAAGTTACAATAGGAGAATAATAAAACTAAAGACTAACAATTAGGACTCAAAGCAGAACTAGGACTACCAACTAGGACTACAGCAACTCAAAGAGAAATAGGACAGACTCAAACTATAACTAGGAGTTTATAATCCTAATTATAAAACATAAAAACCAAATCACTGTTCACGTGAACAGTATCACGTGAACTATACTTCAACACTCCCCCTCAAAAACACAATTCAGGTCACTGTTCACATGAACAGTGTCACGTGAACAGTACTTCAACATTCCCCCTCAAGCTGGAGCATACAAATCACCTAAACCCAGCTTGGAACAACTTCGACGGAAAGCAAGCCCAAACAGTGCCTTTGTAAACATATCACCAAGTTGATTGGTAGTAGAAACAAAAGGAGTAACAACCAACTTCTTCATAACAGCATCCCGAACAAAGTGACAACCAACCTCAATGTGCTTTGTCCTCTCATGAAAATAGGATTACTATAGATAGCAGCTTGATTATCACAAAACATTTTCATAGGCTGGTTGATGGGAAACCCTAATTCCTGGAGTAAAGATTTGACCCTCATCAACTCAGCTGTAGTATGTGCCATCGCTCGATATTCGGCTTCAACACTAGATCGAGCAACGGTGGTTTGTTTCTTGCTTTTCCATGTGACCAAATTTCCACCCACAAAAGTACAATAATCAGAAGTGGACCGTCTATCACCATTAGCACCAGCCCAATCTGCATCAGAGAACCCAACCAGATTAGCATTTCGATTAAGTCGATAAATGAGACCTTTACTAGGAGCACTCTTTAGATAGCGCAACACACGGCAAGCAGCTTTCTAATGAATTTTCTTTGGACACTACATAAATTGACTAATAACCCCAACAGCAAAGGATATATCCAGACGAGTGACTGTAAGATAAATAAGTCTGCCAACTAGTCTTCTATATCGATGAACATCTGAAAAGTCCTCACCCTCATCGGATCCAAGTTTCTGATGAGGATCCATAGGAGTATTTGCTGGTTTGGAAGCAAGCATTCCAGTGTCAATCAGAAGGTCAAGGACATATTTCCTCTGAGACAAGCTAATACCGTTCTTGCTTCTCAAAACCTCAATACCAAGAAAATACTTGAGAGTACCCAAGTCCTTCATCTGAAAATGCTGATGAAGATATGCTTTAACTTGGGCAATACCAGAAGCATCATTACCAGATATAATAATGTCATCCACATAGACGACCATCACCACCACTTTAGAATTTTGACGGTGAACAAAAACAGAATGGTCAGAGTAACACTGAGAGAATCCTACCTTAGTAACAATGGAGCTGAACTTATCAAACCATGCTCGTGGAGATTGTTTCAACCCATAAATTGCCTTGCGAAGCTTGCAAACTTTGGTAGAAGACTCCCCCTGAGCAACATACCCTGGAGGTTGCTCCATATAAACCTCCTCTTGAAGATCACCATAGAGAAAAGCATTTTTGATATCCATTTGATATAGGGGCCAATCAAAATTAACAGCCAAAGAAAAAAGGATCCGAACAGAGTTCAGACGAGCAACTGGAGAAAAAGTCTCAAAGTAATCCACACCATAGGTTTGAGTATAGCCTTTAGCAACTAGGCGGGTCTTCAGTTGTTCAACAGAACCATCAGGATTGTATTTGATTGTATAAACCCACTGATACTTAACAAGATCTTTCCCAGCAGGTAACGGAACTAGAGTCCCGGTATGGCAAGATAGCAATGCATCCATCTCGGTGTCTATGGCTGATTTCCAACCAGGGTGAGAGAATGCCTCATGGTGGGTGTGAGGAATAAAGTTAGTAGATAATGCGGAAGCAAGTGGATGATATCATGATAGTGAGAAGGAAGATGAGAAATGGTTACATAGTGCTCAATAGGATTAACAGGTTTTTTAGTACAAGAAGGAGTATTTAGTACAAGAACGAGTACCTTTACGAAAAGCAATGGGTAAGTCGATGGAGCCTTCAGCATCAGAATCAGATTGAGTGTCGGGCTGAGCAGCATCTATTGTATCACTAGGTAGTACCGAAACAGTAGGAACAGGGTCAGTAGTAGGAGTGGGTAATGGATTAGAGATGGGTACAGGTGGCGGAGCTGTGGGAGCAGGTAATGTTGGTGGTCGACGTCGACAACGGTGATAGACCTGAATTGGTGAAGGAACAGGTATAGGAACAGGTATGGGTGGACCTAAAGGATCTTTACTATTCACTATAGATGGTACAGTAGAAGAGGGAAAATAAGGTGTATTTTCAAAGAATGTGATATTGGCATTAATAAATTGTTTGTTGGAAATGGGATCAAAACATTTATACCTTTTCTGAGTACGAGAATAACCAAGAAAAAAACATTTAACAGACCGAGGAGAGAGTTTATCAATGGTGGGATGGAGAATGTGAACAAAACACACAACCAAAAACACGCGGTGGAGAGGAAAACAGTGGACGATCAGGATGAAGAATAGAAAAGGGAATTTTATTTTGTAAAACAAAAGATGGCATATGATTAATAAGATAACAGGCTGTGAGAACAGCATCACACCAAAAACGTTTGGGAACATTCATGTTGATCATAATAGAACGAGCAACTTCGAGTAAGTGCCGATTTTTGCGTTTGGCCACCCCATTTTTTTGTGGAGTGTACGAGCAGCTAGTTTGGTGAATAATACCATGAGTAAGACAAAAATCAGAAATAGTAGACTGAGTGTACTCCAAGGCATTATCTGAAAGAAAAGTTTTAATGGATGTGGCAAATTGAGTTTTGATTTCTTGATAAAAATTTTGTAATACAGTAAGAAACTGAGTCCGGTCTTTTAACAAATAAACCCAAGTGGAGTGAGAATAATCATCCACAAAACTAACAAAATAAGAAAATCCTAGCCTATTACGAACTCGACACGGACCCCAAATATCAGAATGAACTAAAGAGAACAATGAAGAACTTCTAGGTAAAGTACGGGCAGGAAAAGAAGAATGATGATGTTTGCCTAGTTCACAAGCCTCACATTCAAGGTGAGATGCGGTCTTGCAACTAGGAACCATTAATTGAAGTTTCGGTAATGATGGGTGACCAAATCGTAGATGTCATTGCATGGGGGATGGAGTGGTAGTAGATGCAGCAGCAGTGGAAGGTCCGATGCCCTCCAGGTAGTATAGTCCGCCGTGCTCAAGCCCTCCACCAATCTTCTTCTTTGTCTGAAGGTCCTGAAAAACACAATAAGAAGGATAAAAGGTTACAGAGTAGTTAAGGGATTTAGGAAGTTGACTAACAGAATCAAGATTTAAGGGTAATTTAGGAACATGAAGAACAAGAGAAAAAGTCATAGATGATGTTGGAGACACAATACCATGACCAGTTATCTTGGTAGAGGATCCATCAGCAAGAATAACATTGGAAGAGGTTTGAATAGGATTAATGGAAGAAAATAAACTTGACTTACCAGTCATGTGGCATGAAGCCCCTGAATCGATAAGCCATGAAGTAGAAGAAGGAAAAAATGTAGCATTACCTTTATAGGCTAGAGTGGCGGTAGAGGAAGAGGCAGATGTAGCTTCAAGTTGTTGGAGGCGTTTGACTAGCTGGTTGTAATCATCATGAGGCACAAAAGATGAAGTTGTTGAACTCTGGTTCATGTCACTAGTAGGTTTAGTAGCAGTATCAGTGGTAGCAGCATTGGCTAGTTCAATCGCCAAATCAGGTCTTCCATGCTTGGCCAACAAGTGTCAACTATATGATTAGGTTTGCCACAATATGTGCATTGACGGGCAGATTTGTCAATATATTGAGAATCTGTACCTTGTCCACTAGATCCACGGCCACGGCCTCTAAATTGGCCACGGCCACATCCCCTTCCACGATTGGCAACAAAGGCTGAGTTGTCTTTGGGAGTATTCTCAAGTTTGGATGGATTCACCAAACGATTAATGCGGGAGAACACTTCATTGAGAGAAGGAACCTTCTCTCCTGCAAGCAACTGACTTTTCACAGACTGATAGTCAGGATGTAGCCCAGTTAAAAATTTTGCAACATGAAACTCAGCTCGTTGTTGCTTTAACTGATCAAGATTAGTAGTTAAGCGTTGGTGTATCTGCAGTTCTTCAACCATGCGCTTATAACTTGCAAAATACTCATTCAAGGTCTTATCCCCTTGTTGGAAAGTAAAGAGTTTCTCATACAGATCATACATACGAGAGATATTCCTTTCTTGAGAGAAGCTTTCACGTAAGTCATTCCAAACATCCTTGGCCAGTGTGTGAAACATCACATTAGAAGCAATAGCAGGTTCAACACTGTTCCATAGCCATATCTTGATGATAGAATTTTCACGTATCCACTCATCATGAGCTGTGAGTGTGGTAGGGTCCTTAGGATCACGATTAGGAGGATCATCTGTAATGTATTTCAGTTTGCCCTTGGCATGTATGTAAGCTTGTACTGCCTGGCCCATAGTAAATAATTTGAAACTCCAGAGAGTTTGATAGTAGTTATTTGTACTTGGACATTGTCCATAGGTGGTTTGGGATCAGCCATCAAATCAGATTAACTTAGCAATACCAGATTACCAGTAGTGTAGATCGGCTCTAAAGTAGAACCTGACTAGGGTTGAATAGTCTTCAACCAGCAGCAGTAGGAGCAGGAATAAGGTTCTGATAACCTAAAACAGCAGTAAACCAGTGCAATAGCACACTCGGCAGTAGTAGAAATTTGGGTTTAATGACCCAAATATGCAGAACCAGAATCAGTGGATGTTAAATCCAACTCAGATCAACAGTATTAGAGTGCCGAGTGAAGTTTAGAATAGCAACAGAATCTGGTAACTTATCTGGGATCGATCAGAGAAAAGAGAACCCTGCGATGTTGCTGTAGAGTAGAATCCTTATACTTTCTCAAATAAACTTCAATCTTCGGAGAACATCTATAGAATGGGTAGAAAACTTCAAGAGGGAATTGTAGAACTTGTCTTCAAGACATTGCCGCAGGTTGAGAAGAGTCTTCTCCAATCGATCTGAACTTTAGATATAATAAAACCCAAGTTTTCAACTGAAAACTTCATCAAGGGTTAAACTGTAATAATATGCAGCATAGGGTGCTGCCCCCCTTTAAGAGGAATTGAGTTAAGGAACTCTCAACCCAGAATCGAGGAAGACAACTAGCTTAAGAGTTGTGCTCTGATACCATGTAGCGAGATTAGCAGCTAGGGAACCAGAACCAAAAGATGGGAGAGGGAATAGAGAGAAAAATATAACAGAGAAAAGAGGAGAACTGTTGAATGTGACAGTCTCCCTCAGCATACTTGTATTTATAACTTGAAATTACAATAGAAAAGAGGGAACTCCTATTCTGATTAGGAATTCCTAACCAGGATAGGAGTCCAAGTTACAATAGGAGAATAATAAAACTAAAGACTAACAATTAGGACTCAAAGTAGAACTAGGACTACAACAACTCAAAGAGAAATAGGACAGACTCAAACTATAACTAGGAGTTTATAATCCTAATTATAAAACACAAAAACCAAATCACTGTTCACGTGAACAGTACTTCAACCCTTCCTCTCAAAAACACAATTCAGGTCACTGTTCACGTGAACAGTACTTCAACATTGGGCATCCTCAGGCCTTACCTTTGTCGGTGTGTTACTCTAAGGTGGAAGTTCTGTATAATAACCATTAAGGATATTTTTTTTATGAGACACTAAAATCTATTAACGAATGACAGTAGAAATTGGCAAAGAAGCTTTAACACTGACATAGTATAGGACAAGTAGATGAGACGAAATAACACATTTATGCTAGAATAGGTTTGAGGAGGAAGAAATAGACCCAATTTCTAGGCAGGGGACTAACAAACGGAACTCTGTCTACCCAAAGTTTCCTCCACAATGTAAATCCATGGAAAATGAGTCAGAGCCCAAAATGAAGTCCACAGACATGGTTACATACATGTGAATACTACTCTACAAGCTCCATTGATCCATTGTTTCTTGGCTCAACTGTAGTTTCTCTTGAACTATTGAAGGCCTTCTACTGGATCAGAAGTTCCTACAGTTTGCAGCTTGATATGGTTATCCAGCATTGAGCTTAAGAGTTCAATTGTACAATTCTTGGTTTACTCCTTTTAAACAGAGAAATTCTCTTGAACAATATGATCTAGTACGTGCTCAAATTGAAGCTAACATACATGGTAATCTCCCCAAGAAGGCTACAAAGGCTTGCACTTCCAATGAGAATGCCTTTTTTATAAAAGGGAACTAAAATACATCCTTGGAAAGAATAATTCAATGAACACACTAGATTTTTCATGGGATTATATATAATTTATCTTATCATTCTTCTGCGTAACCAAATATTTTCCATGAGCTATGAGACTGCAAGAGAACAGAAGACTGACCAGAATCACCGAGCTGAAATTCTTCTCTGAAATAATAATATTTGCCAAATTTGTCAAAGGTCCATTGGTCAATATAGTAATTTTTGACCCTGGATCCAGTGATTCTGAAATGTTCTTCCAAACTTCTAAAGCTAGGGGTTGTCTAAGTTCGGGGTGATCAGTATCTCTAGGAGCTCCATATTTCACAGAGTTTTCTGCTGTATACCTGAAATACAACTCCAAATGTCACACAAAATATATGCTCAGAGAGCTCTTCTAAGATGACATTGATAGAAAAAATATAAAGTACACTAACAGATTACATCTATGTGTCATAATGGAAAAAGCCATCAATTTAGCAATCAGATGAAAGTTTCTTTGCAGTTTGATACTGATCAAGTCCCTCCCAAATTATTCCTAGATACTGAGGAGAGAGCTGTCTTGACTACAATGAGTGATGCAGCACAACAAATAACCAACTATAATTCATCTGGTACTAGGGATTTTAGGGGAAAATAAAGGAGAGAAAGTAAGAAAAAGACTACACAGAGGACAGAAAGTTCTTTGTTTTTTCGTGGGGCGAGGGGGTGGTCGTGGTTATGAGAATTTACCATTTTTGGAATTTCCACAAATCCACTAAAGAAAGTTACATAACCTCTTTCTGCACTTCCGAACCCTCATAACAATTCAAGACAAGCCTAACAGCAATGCAAGAGAGACAAGAAATGGAGAACATGGTAATTTCAGGTTCTCTTAAAACTTTCCTGACCAAAAATGCTCCAGTGGAGGTCCCAACAAAAACCATGGATCTTAGCTTTTGGACTGGATCCATGTGTGAACCCTGGTTGTCCCAAATTTATTTGAGATGTGATATTGCTTTTCCCTGTCTATGCTCTGTTATGTATTGTGACATTTTTCTGGAAGGATATCTTTCTTAAACAGGACCCTATTCACTTCAGGGGGGTAAAAAAGAAGGCTCCCTCTTCTCTTCACTCGTCCCCAATGTTGTATTATACAACGATCTTTCTTACTAATCCTAGATAAAATATGTTGAAGAAAAAATTGGAAAGTAACATCATATGCTTAAAATTCAAATAAATTATTTGCTAAATGACAAAAAAAAAAAAAGAAGACAAATTAGTCCAAATTACTAGTTTGACATGCTTGGTCATCCTTTTTCTTAATTAATTTATAAATAAAACCAATAGTGTACATAAGCACAAAAACACTCCAGATATTTGGAGGTTGGCATTTCAATTTTGCTCCAACTCTTGCTTGAATCCATGCTTTGCTTACCTAGGTTTAAGCCCTGTTTTCACTACTGGTCGAATGGTTTACTTAGTCTCCAACATACACTTGTCAATGTGTTATGGACAGTTGCATGAAATTAATCTTCCATGCATCATAGTATAATTCTCCTAGCAAGTGATCATAGCCCTTTAACAACTGTAATATGAGCCCTACATCCAGAAATAAAAAAAGAATAAAAATACTCAAATACCCCAACTAAATCAATGTTGCTCCCACCATTCCCGATATAGATTGAACCCAGCTGGATGACTTCAAGATTGGAACTAATGTTCTCCCTCCCCCACCCCCCCCACCCCCGCACCCCCCCAAAAAAAAAATATCCCCAGTTCATTTTCCAGATATTATTGATTTCACTAACAAATATGAAGCTCATTGCAAGTCTCCCAGGGCATCCCTTATCCCTGTATGGTCATGGCAACTGAGGTTCACAAAATCTTTATTGATACAATATAACCTCAAAATTTTCTCAATCGTCCCACAGATCTATCACCATTTCCCAACAAGAAAAAGTAATTCCATCTTCAAGGTCTAAAGAGTGACTTCAGATATGGATCTTTCAACAAGGAACCTTAACCTGAAAGACAATATACTGAGGAAAATTCATCATTTCAAATCCAGTTCATCGTAGAGATTACAACGTTTAAGCAAGTTGGAAAAGCATCAAAATATATTGTGTTCACGGATAATATCTTGAGGAAAATAATTAATACGTTGTGATAACAATAAATTGCATCAATATGAATTGGAAAGAAATCAGAATTAGAGTTTGCCCAAGATGTTTCTTGCACCAAAAGATGCTGTAGCATCTATGTCTATAAGTTCTACTCAAGAGTCAAAATTGTTATGAAGCAGCTTGGAAATTTGACAAACATCTGAATCATACAGAAATATTCCATTAAAAATACTTTAATATTAAGTAACATAGGAGAGGATGCATGGCTTACCTTCTAGGGCTACGTGGCAAATTGCGAGCAAGCCCATAAAGTGTATCAGAGTCTATAAATCCACCACTACCATTTGGAATAGCTTTGGTGTACCTGCAGTCTCCATAAGTTTGGTTAATTGCATATACATCGCCAAGACCAACTGGGATGTCATCACGGCCCATCATATGTAGTACATCATATATGATATCTATGGTAGCAGCATTCGCCCAGCCAGTAGGACTTACTAATATTCCCTGAGAGGATGGGGGGAAGAAACATGTGTAGACATTAAAATCAATTTCAGATTTAATGAAAACTGGCTTCGATACTGGAGCTTAAGTCCCTCATCACTTCCACTAAACCTAATTATTAGCAACATTAGAAAGACAGAATCCGTATTAATTAAAGCTACATTAAGATGTTTGTAGAGGCTGTCATAACCAGTACAAACAGCAAAAGAGGGAGAACCAGTTTACCTTGAGATTGATAACTTCGACAGGTACTTTTAGGAGATAGATCAGAGCTACAAAATCTCCAGCACTCATATCCATGTCGAACACAACAGGTTTCCCCAATTTTCTATTCCCAAAATCTGGCCTGTAATTAACTTCTTTATAATAAGGAAACTGTGTTGTAAAATTAAATCTCCCAGTTCCCTGAGGGAGATTCAAAACCTGCACTCACAAAGACAAAGCAAGAGCATTTTTTTTATTGTATACCTTGGGAAGGAAATGTAAAACAAAAAAAAAAAAAAAAAGATTGAATGACAAACTTACTAAATACTTAATCAATCTGCATTCACTTTAATACATTTGAAAAACTATTCTCCGCATCAAGAAGGAAAATACATATGTTTAAGACAAATTGATATGAAAAAGATTTTTAGAGGAAAGAAGTCAAAGAAGCACTTACATCCAAGAAACTTTTGAAATATTCTCTGTCAAGTGGGCTGTTAATATCTTTATTTGGTTTTGCCTTTGTAGCAACAAGAACACGCACAGCCTCTGAACCATTTATCTCCTTTGTATAACCATCCTGTTTCCATTTGTTAAATTCTGTTAGCAGATATGTTCTTTTTTTTTTTTCTTTTGAAGGTCAAGCTACGCAATACCTCCTAAATGTAACATGAACAGACTTTTCAATGGAGAACTTTATAGCTAGATCTGGAAAGTGTTATACCATTTATCTTTTTGGTTCCCCCCTCCCCGGACAATTTTTTTTCTTTATCAAGAAACATATTTATTATACATGGACAATTCTTTTTTTTGAATCTTTGATAGGCAAATTCAAAGTATATCAAAGCTACACCATAAAAGAAATTCTCTTAAATGGTGAATTGGAAACCATAGCCTTATTCTTACTTCAAAATTAAAGGTCAAATCCATCAACTAGGCGAGAGTATTTAACAAAAATCGAATGAAACATCTAAAGAGAAAGTACTTTTCCATCTAGAAACCAAATACCTCACATTTCCCTTTTCCATTTCCGTTGTCCACAACGCAAAATGGATCCTCAATTCCGGTCATGACATGACCACTATGCACTCCACTCTTCTGTAGATGAAACTCTGGCATTAAACGGTCGTCAAAAAGTGGATTTGAGCCGTCAAATACTCCATATGGTTTGTTTGAAGTAACAACAGTTATATTAATATATTCCATCTCAGCAAATTCATTTTCCCCATCACGTTTATGCAAATTATGCATGATTGACACTGCTACACCAGAGGTAAGTGAATCCCACATGAAATAGCTCTGCAAAAGGTCATCCAATATTTGTTAGCCCATCTTGATCACTGGAAGGAATAACATTTATCATGTTATTTTACTGTAAGAACATGTAGAAGGTCTAAATTCACAAAGATTTCAAAAGTATTATACAAATGAATAAAACTCATCAAACAATTCTAACAAATTAATTACCGCATAAAATTGGTTATCAAACCAAGTATCACGGATCATTTTTAAGGACTGGAAGCAGTACTCTGCCTCATATGTTTGCTGTCTCTTTTCAAATTCCATAAAGAACTTCTCAGTTACGGGGATTGTGTTTGTCGCATCCAGGGGAACAAGGGTAATTGGGATGCCAGAATGGAAAACCTACAATCAAAGTGAAATATATCAACAGCATAACAAGCCTTTACAATTATAGTCAATAGATAAGGAATATTCATATTTTTCTTTAAAGATAATCATATAGCTTTTGTCTTCAGTACCATTTATTCATTTACACACTTGACTAACCTACTTCAAACAATTTAATTACCTGGTATGCTGCAAAAGGATCTTGAAACATATTAAACTCTGCATTAGAATTACTAGTGTAGGCCGTAAACAGATTTCCATGGTCACCACACTGGCGCGGCTTGCAAGAGGAGCTGGCATTCTTTGGGCAACAACCCGTCGGGTTTTTCGACCTCACACCACCACCCATCACATAAATGTGCTCAATATTTTTCTTCAGATGAGGATTAGTCATAAGGAAAATGGCAATGTTAGTATGTGTCCCAATCATAAATAGAGTTATGGGGCCCTTGGATATTGTGTCTATCAAAACTTCTTGAGCAGTGGGCTGGCAAAGAGGGGAATATTTCCTGTCTCCCTGCTTTAACCAAAAATTACATTAGCAAGTGTGTTCATTACACAACACAAGAGAGAGAGAGAGAGAGAGAGAGAGAGCAATAAGGCTGTGGTTTTATAATGTAGGAGCAGAATCTAGTGCTAGCATCAACAATATCTTTGTTTTAGTAAGCAAGTAGCATATCTTTTGAAATCAGGAAAGATACAGTCCTTACTGGATCCAGATCATGGAAATAATTATGTTTAACTTTAATCTTAGCTAGCATAAACCATACAACAATTAATTTTCAATAGTGTCAAATAAATTGGGATTGTTTAACTATGATGGCCACCCAACTATTTTGGGATTCACAACATAAATTGTTGTCCAACATTCCAATCCATCCAGATCCATATCAACTGTTAATGTTCCATCAATTCTCACAACCTAAATCTTCATGCTTTCAGGCTTCCAATAGCTTTGGACCTGAACCAAGCCTGTTGTCACAGGTGTCATCATAGGTCTTTGTTGTACATGCCCAAAGCATTGTAGCCTCCCTTATTTATGCTGTGCTTCCCTAGTCAATCCAGTTGAGCATCTAAATTTCCATTTTTAAACTCACCCCATGACTGATGATGCATCATTCTGTCCCTTGTGTGCGTCAGTCTTATTTTTCATTCCAAAAGCTTATTAGTTTTATTGGTAGCATTGGTTAAATGGCACTCCACATACATATGAGTGATGCAGCACAGTTATATACTACATCTTTCCTGATTTCACCTTCCTTCTACATAATGGACTAAAGATTATGGAACTGTCCTCACTGCATTTCTTGTGGCTAAGGGAAGAAATGACCCACACTCTATTTAGTATGCATGTATGGTTCTGGCAACAATTTTCAAACCTGTGGTCTGCATGCCAAAAAGATACTTTGCTTTCAACAGCAGAAGTAAATAGAACTGACACAATCTTTAAGTTTGGTTTGATTGCCAAAAATAACTCTGCCATTTCAGAGCATGTAGAAACATGCTTGAGAAGGTTACCACCCACAATAAAAATGTAGGATGTATATTTCTAGAGATACTAAAATTAGAATAGCAAATAAATGAAGTAAAACTAAGATAAAGAGAACTAAAATCAGATCAAAGGATTGGACAGTGTGATGTTAACTACTCAATGATTAAGTTCATAAGAATAACTTGATGGAACAAACAATTAAACTAACAGAATTCAACACGAGTCTTATGAAATTAACAAGACACTTGCATCGAGAATGAAAAATTATTTATGGTAGGTTAATATCCTGCACAAGAAGTCAATTTAGCAGGCAGAGCTTGTTAGGAAACCATAATCACAACAGAGCTTGTTACCTGCGGAAGAAGGCCTCTTCGTATGCCATAATTTGTAGCAATATCCAACCGTCCCCCAAACCGCCCTACAGGTATAGATTGTCTGTACCTACAAGCTCCTGCTGTTGAGTTGCCCTGTAAATATTTTAACACTAGAAAAATGTAAGAATATACAGAAAACAATATTGACTGGCTAGTAGGTAATAGAGCTTCAAAACCAAGGTTCCAACAGCAAAATCTTATAAGAAATGAGATCACATCTCACTAAGACTGTTATGAATAATATATTAGCTTATTTACAGGAGAATTAGCTGAGAAATTCTCTAGAAATGATTTGAAAAATGTCTTAAGCACTATGGATTCAACCTTTTGTAGGCATTAGTCCTTCTGTACCTGTTCAATTATAGGAAGATATCCACCAACATTTGGAAATATGGTGCCATCTTGTAATATAATACCGTCGCCTCCAACTCCAACCTGAATGTCGTCCCGACCCATCATATAGAGAAGGTCGTACACTTGATTCACAGCATGCCCAGCTTCATTCCATGAATTGGGAGTGATAGTAACAGCCTGTAGCAATGTAATATGTATCATGATGCAGTTTCATGGGGAAATAAAAGAAATTCCAGAGAAGAGACCTATGAAGGCATAAGAAGAAGCATTTCAAATTTGACTATTTTCAAACACACACACACACACAAAATCACATTCTCCCCAACTAGGAAGCTACAGTAGATATGTAATTTGGTTAAGTCTGTCAGCTAGAAATTTAAGCAAAAGCAAAACCAAATATAATCAGAATGATATGAATGAAGAAATTTAATTTGTGAAAAGAAATAAACATTTTTCAGTTGTGAGTGCAAGAAGAAAAACCTGCAACTGGAATTCTGATTGGTTTAGCTTCAACAGATACAAGAGTGCAAAGAAATCATCAGTATCAACATCTGAATCCAAAAGAATCCGTCGAGGCATGGCTTTTGCAGAGCGAAGCTCTGCCCCACCGAGAAGACCAAACAGAACCAGTGACCAAAGAAGTCTCCCCAGCAACAACATTGGCGCTATACAAGAGAGAACCCGCAAATTTCTCAAGTATTACCAGAAACCAGAATCACTTCATCACCACAAACTGTTCCATCAGTCTCTCACCCCTGAAAATAGATCAAAGGCAACCCATTACTTCCATTTTCCATCACCAAGCTTCAACCAAGCACCACAACAACAAGAAGAGGAGAACAATTCAGGGAGAGAATTCAAAACTAAAGCACCAATACATGCATTAATGAAGGGATGACGGAAGAAGATGAGGAAAACCCAGGCAGTAGATTGAGGACAGAGGCACATAAACCGAGACTCGAAAGGAGATTTAATGGTGCAATGCCCAATGGTTCCTTTGTTGCCTAGTGGACTTCCATAATCCTTTCATTCATTTCATTCCATTCCTCAGAGTGGAAAGAACGTGGCTAAGTGTATATGTAAGAGCCAGATGTGTACGGGAAGTAAACAGGGGAAGGCGTAGCCGCGTAGACGATGAGAGGAGACCAAAGTCTTCTTCATTTTCAAGATCCTTGGAAAGATTGAGAAAGAGAGAGTAATTGGGAGGTGTTCAATGTTTAACACATGAAAGAGACACTTGTAAACAAATCTTTTCTTCTTGACTTCCACCCTCGTAATAATTATTAAAAAGGAAAAATCTTATGAAATGATGACACGAGATCCAATTATTTTCGGTTTTTTTTTTTTGTTTATGGTCCAAAAAAAAAAAAAAACCAAACATCAAAGTTTGAATCTTGAAACAAACCAGAAGGAGATGGAGAAGAAATGGATTGTTGACGTTGATATTTTTAATTAGTTGTAGATTCAGAGAAGGGCAGGGACCAGCAACACAAGTCGACAAGAAGGGAGCAGAAATATTGGAATTGGGGAAGAAAACAGGGAATATAAATATTGGAGAACTTTGATTCCTACAATGGGGTTCTGCTTCTGCCTTTGACTTATCACTTGATGTTATTGGAAGAAATCTGATGAAGCCATGACCTTTTTGATTTCATATTCATTCTTCTGTTCTGGTTTGGTTTGGACCATTTAGTTGTTAAATCCATGAAAAGAAGAATAACAGTGAAGGGAAAGAATCAAAGAAGGTGGTGAGTGAACTGTGAATATATGAATCAGAGAATGTGGGCAATTGAGAAGGTATTGGACAGAATGGTTTGATCATTTTGAAGACTCTAAAGCCCACACTTGGATTGTGATAGAGTGATAGTGCTAGCTGGTCCCACATACCTCTTAAACTAATGAAAATTTTCTCCATTAATGGGTTAAGCTACTAATTGCGTATAGCTTAAGTTTGAAAGAATAGAACCAAGGAAGGATTAGGTCAGGGGCTTACTTTAATTAACTTTGTTGGCCAAACCTTAACAAATCACTTCATGGGTCTGAAAACTCTTAGGCCCTTCTCAGAGGTATACACCCAAAAAACTAAAATTTAAAATCCAAGATCATCCACTCAACTGGATTTTTATGTCAAAAGACCCAAAAGTCTCTTCTTATAATGGTGAATTAGAACAATTTAGATGAACATATCATAAAATATTTTTTTTTTTTTTTTTTAAACATAAAATCAAATATACTGCACTGTCAAAAAATCTCTTCTAATGGGTCAAAGCAAAATGACCACTCAAGATGAATTTTACATCTAAATTATTAAGTGGGAAGTTCATATTGATGAGATTCTAACATGATTTCGTAGTAATCCCGTTTGGGTATGCTTGGACGTTAATTCTTTATTTTTTTCTTTTTTAAATAAATATTTATTGATTTTTAATTAAAAAATAAAAAACTCATCATCATGATTTCGTTGTAATTTAATACTAGATATTAAACATCATCTTCTCTACTTATGCACAAAAAATTTCAACTTGCAACTTTAAGGGTAAAAATTTGTAACCACCGGATGGAATTTCATTAAAAAAATCATAAAGAGGAATAGAGTTAGAAGCCATGGGTCCCCATCATTCCATATCCATTTCCATTTCCATTTCCATTTCGTTGGTCACACACCTAAGTACAATAGATAAGATTTTTATTTAAAGAAATAGTTTCTAATGGTTCAAATTTTATTTCACTTAATAAGAAAACTTTATAAAACTTTGACCTAGAATTTATCATTTTACTTGTATTTGACTCAAAACAAATGTGGGATCAATAAGGTTCCTTTTAGTTTATGTCCTGACCTCCTAAAAGGTGACTTTGGAATCCTATAAACAGAAACCTAATAAATTGTCTGAGACACACAGTAAAAGTAAATAAACAGTTAGGATAATAAGATTTCTCATTATGATTAAAGGTAAAACAAATCTAATAATTCTAATTTTAATACAACATATGTCAGCGGTTAGTTGTCAATGATGAGGATAACTTTGACCAAAAAGATAAGATTGTGGAGCCATCTAATGCCCGTTTGGCAAAACCTAAGAATAAAAATCCCACCAATGTAAAGTGCCCCACCTTCACCTTGCACCAAAGGTGGCTCCCCTTTCTTGTATCCCTAGCTGCCAGCCTGCCATGCCTTGTATAGTATAAGCTTAACAGAAATTATGAGAGAGAGAGAGAGAGAGAGAGCAAAGTTTGATGGTGTTATATCTAGTCTAGTGTGCCAAGTAAACAAAGCTCTCATTGAGCCCATTGAAGAGGTGAGGATTGAGAATTGAGACCAAAAGAGGTCCCCACTTTCTCCCACTCTCACACTTTTTTTTTGGGGTGCTTAAAAATGCTACTAACCTCTATAATACTATGGAATGATCTTAATCCAACAGCATATATACCCACTCCACACATTTTGTTGTTTGAATTTTAAAATTAATTAACATTTAATTAATCCTTCGTTTTCTTATTTATCGTTAATCTACACGTAGTGTCTCATGATTGGTAAAGGTTTGGCCATGATAGGGTCCATCAATGTCTATGCTACATATGTAAAGATTTGATGTTCATAATCATTTTGCTTACTTACTTGTTTGACTTAGGCCATTAGATTGGAGCTCCTCACCCATTTTGGGGCATAATACTTAACCAGAATATAAGGATCAATTTAGATAATGGGACTCAATGGTTGGATAGTATGGAATGTGAATTGTCCAACTAAAGTTTGTGTTGATACTTTTTCTCTAACCAACTTTATTCAAAGTCATATTTGTTACAGAGTCGTAAGTTATGCATGTCTTTCCTCACAACTTTTCCTAGAACCATACTTATATCAATGCCGCATTATAATCTGTCATTTGACAGATTAGTTGAGGCTTATGAGAATTGAAACATTTGAAGTTGCATTGTAAGTTAGAGACAACAAAGGATTGACACCATTAGATATTGATTGATGCTAACCCACCCCCCACCAAGCATGTGAGGGCATGCACGGAGAACTATTAAACTGGGTCTTTTCCATCCTATACTAAGCCTAATGTTGTATGATCCATACCAGACCTTGCTCGATAGTGGGTGGGCAATATGGGTATCGGGTTTGACCCATCTTATTGCCATTCTAGGGTTTGCCTAATTTACATTGTCGTTATTAGTGTCATTCAATTTAGCACAAAATCATCATTTTGCAAGTCGCAATGGTCAACGTACGGGTCCTTGTGATAGGATTCACAACATCCATCTTATTTGTCAAATTTTTACATCTAACAAATAATAAAAATGTTTCATATTTTTTTAAAATAGAAATGTCTTGAATTGAACATTCAATCCAAAGTGAACATAAATTCTAAAAATGTCTCTAAGCAAAAGAAGGCATAAAAAAAGAACAATGGATTTAGCCATTCCAAGTGTTGGGGAAAAATAATTAGTGACCCGATAGAATAGCTACTTGTCAAATTTTATGATCTAAAAAGCTCAGCACAATGTAAGTCCAGCCATATGTTGGACTCCCTTGTTTGATCTATCTTTTAACTCTTCAAAATATATATGACTTTTCTCACCTAATTTCAAAGCTTTGGACCATTACCCTTGCAATTGTAATGATAAGATCGGAGTTTTCCTTCACCCACAAGGAATCAATACCATCAAACCGCAAAGAGAAGAATAGTTCCTGAGTCCCCATCAATAGGGAGAAGGGAGCTTAATGATAATCCAAGAGTCTAATCACAAAATCACTTCACTTGTGGAAAGAAAGGAAAGAATTCTTTCCTTCCTATAATAATAATATGTTAATTCCCTTCATAATATATTAAGTTATCAGATAAATAGATTTATTATAAGTGAGAATAATAGTGAAGAGGAAAGAGGGATTGAATCATTGATGCTAACGACCCAACCACCAACCTCATCTTCTTTTTATTCTTTGATCATTAATAAGAGGTTGCTATAATGAGATATTAATAATTAATAGGAATAGGCTCCATGATTGATGTTAATAGTTAAAAGCTCCAAGACCCACAGCTTTCGGGGCGGTCTTCCCAAAAGAAGACTCTCTGGCTTTGGAATTGGAATATCTGTGGATTGGTCTATATTCTCTACTTCTTTAGTTTATCCTTTTTTAATTTCTATGGTATTGGAAAATCACAATTTCATTCCGTTTTGTCCTTTTTGGACGAGATCGCGCGAGAGAGAGAGAGAGATTGATTTAATAATATTAATTGGTTGTGAGTAGAGAAGCTCAAGGTCGTCTATGGTAATGGTGTGGGCTAGCTAAAATTAAAAGGGTTCTGCCTTTCACCTTAGTTCCATTGCTTTACTTGCATTTACTTGGATGTGGTGAGGTGTAATCTTCAAAGAAGAACCTTCTATTGCACTGTGATATTGGTGAAGGTTGATCTCCTCAGATCTAATTCAGAAAGTACTGTTGAATATTTCATGGATTGTTTTGCCTTTAAAATGTGTTAAAAGGGTCAAAAAGTGCATACATCAGCACCATATACACTAACCCCTAAAGATCTCGTCGAGATTTTTGATTTGATATGTATTTTATCCTATGTTGGTTTAGGATCGAACCAGACCGGGTGAGCTTTTGGGGGGATTTTGTACTTTCATGGGTTAGGATTTCTCTATATTGTATCTTTATATAGTGGTTATGGTTGTAAGAGAGGTTTTGTATTTTTCTTCACAGAATAGTGAATATGGACTATCGTTCTGTTGTGAATGTAGCCTACCTTTTTTCGGGTGAATTACGTAAAATCTCTTGTCTTGTGTGTGTGTGTGATTTCTCTTTCTCTATGTTTTCTTCTGCAAAATCACTATTCTGTTACGTTGTTTTTTCTAACACACTCTTCCTTCAACTGCTTTATTTGTTCTAGTTGAGACCTTCCGCTTCCTATATATGTGAAGCAATTGTACTGTATTCATGGTTTTAGCTATGGAGATTGGATAAGTCGATACAATTGATCCGTATTGGTATCAGTCATTGCCGATATTGATACATGATGGATACCATATCAGTGGTATCAAAATAGGAGAGGGTAAAATAGTCCAAAAAACCCCAATATCGATATTTTAAGAGGCAAAATGGTCTACCTTGACTGTTCTAGCTTTACTTTTTAACACGACTCTCGTCTATGGTCACCTTAGATTAATGTTATGAAGAAAATGACCTGAGAAAGAAACATTCATAATTCACATTCAATTCTTTGAATCGTTGGGGAGTGGGGGGGGGGGGGAGGGGGAGGTTAGACTAGCCCTTATGTATCTATGTCTTTCCTTCTCGCATGAAACGATTTCACTACCTTCCTATATATATGACATTGTTTTGTCACACCTATCACCTTCCTGGATAGAGATCTTTTTCCTTATATTTTTTCACACCCGGGAAAAAAATGAAGCCACTGAAGTGTGAAGAGACGTTCAACCTCATCTCTCTCTGGCGACAAAACTACAAGCACAGCGGCAAATTTAGGAAAACAAAGACGTTGGCTGCCTTAAATAGTCCAAAAATATGTACTCATGCATGCATGCATTGTATGGACCTTAGTGATCGGTATTAAAAGTCAAATCATCTAAATTAATCAAAACTAGTTAACAGTACTGAGAATTTTATTTTTTTTTTTGGTTGAAAACGGTACTGAGAATGTCAGTGTGAAGAGAAGGGCTTAAGAAGTCCACACACTACGTTTGGAAGCCAAGAAAATAAAAGATTGATTTTAACTTCATAGTAACCGGGCCGGGTGTGGACTCGTCAACCAATGCCACTTGCTTGAATGGGCTCCAAGTTCTTGTGGAGTACTTTTCACCCTCTTACATAATAATTAATTTATGGGGTGTTGTTCTCTGTGTTGCAGCGTAGGCTACGTCCAGGGTCATGGGGATGGGTGTAGTGACGGATCTTTATCCTCTCAATTACATTGTCCGGACTCGACCTCAAGTACATCTAACATAGGAGGCAAAAATGACTATCCTATCCCCTGCCCGAGATGGGGTCCACCTCCCTCTATTAGATGTACTTGAGGTCAAGTACGGATAGTGTAATTAAGAGGATAAAAATTCACGCAATGACCACCCTGCCCCCTTGAATGGCAGGTCTATGTGCCTGGACATAGCCTGTGCTGCGACACAGAGAACATTCTCCCTTAATTTATTATAGGAAAGAGATAAATAATAAAAGGGCCGATGTTCTCTGTGCCGCAACGCAATCTGCCTAGACACATGGGCCTACCATTCAGGGGGTAGAGTGGTCATTTCGCCCACCCCCATGTACCTAGGTGCAGCCTGGACCCCGTCACAAAGAACATTTGGTCATAATAAAAAATTGAATTTGAAGATGCAAGGTTGACATTTTAGACTCACGGAGCCTTTTCCCATATATATATATATATGGGCAAGATATTGCTGTTAGGGCCTCTAGCATCTACACCAGTGAACAAACCAATAAGAGTATGCATGCAAGCATTGTAGGAGGCGACAAGATGGTCATTCCATGCCCTTGTGTCTAAGTGCAAGGGCAATAAGACCATACTATAGGGAAAAAGATCTCTGTCTGAGAGCGTGGCCTACGCCAACACTCCCATGTGTATATCTCTCTCCTCCTCATGTAAAAATACATTCAAACCCTTTAAAGAGGAAAGAGATAGAAAATTTTAGTATCATGATGGCAAGATTTTTTCATAGGGGGTGGGGCAGTCATTTTTGGCCTCTATGTGTTTGGGCATGGGTGATACAATCACCCATAAAGAACTTTCTTTCATACATATATATGGGGGGAGTGCTACGCACATATGACAGCCAATAAAAACATATGTACTGGCATCTGGAGGCAGGGCAGTCATTTCACCCCTTACTGGGACTGGGCATGGACGATACACTCCCAGACAGAACTTTTCTCCTATGAATATATATACAATTGAATGGGTCTAATACAATTAACTGCTAGTTTAGCACAGAAAAAACGAGAGATGGAGCTGCTAATCAAATCTTCCTTATTTAATTAGCTTACGCAGTACGCACGAGTCACAATTCAAACTTTTTTAGTAGTTTAGATCATAATAATAAAGTAGTTTAGGCTTAAGTCAACCTCTCTCTCTCTGTCTCTCTCTGACTCTCTCTGTCACTGCCATTTTAGTACTTGCTTCAATTAATTTCACAATTGAAAACCAGGAAGAAAGGAAGGAGCGGAGTCTCATCAGACTCTCAGTAGTCCGCACGTATAAGTCCTTAAAACCACCATCCTTCGGCCCCCCCTCCACTCCAAGAGAGAGCTACTTACTTACCTATCGCATCAACTTGTGGGGCCCCAGGTAATGCTCCTTCTGCTGAAGCTTCTTGGGGCCCAACATGGGGCCCAACGTACCGACATTTTTGGTTCCTCGGATGGTTGGTAATCCAGGAATCGATTTTGATATCGATAAAAAAAAAAATTTATAAATTGGAATGGATTGTTTAAAAATATTACAAAATCAAAAAACATGGGTCAAAACCCTTAAAAAATTGATTAAAAAAAATCACACATATCGGATCCAATCGAGTAGACCAATCCACTAATAACTTGCCAGATCGGTCATTAATCGGGATCGATCTGGACTGATCCTGATCCAATACCACAAACCATGGTCCCGAGTAGACCAATCCACTAATAATTTGCCAGATCGATCATTAATCGGGATCGATCTGGATTGATCCCGATCCAATACCACAAACCATGGTCCCGCGGGACCATGGTTTGTGGTATTGGAAGCGTTCTTAAGACACCACAACTGAACATAAGTTGGTTTTCTTTGGGTTCAGCGGCTTCAGCCCATTCTAAACAGATTTCACCCTGAATATATCCAGCCCATTTCAAGCCCATTAACCCCAAGACCTCTCTCAACTCAAACCAGGCATAATTCTGATTCTATATATAGTCTCAGAAACCCATGATCCATACCTCTTAATTAATTTGGATCTTGCAATCAATACCATTAATGGGCTGGATATATTCAGGATGGAACAATCCTAGACGAGGAAGGCCAGCCCAAGTCTCATGCGGCGAGGACAGACCCAACATGGAAAGCCATGGGCCCTGAAGAATTTCATTGGTGCTTTGTTTTTGAGGCCATTGATGGGCCAATGTGGGCCAAATGGATCCTAAGGTCTTTCTAGCCGTAGTCTAATGACTCTAATCTTAGTGTTTTAAGAGTCGTCATTTAGGCCTTTCCACAAGTAGTTTCTGCAACCTAATTTCATGAAGAATATTATTAACTGTGAGATTTTTGTTAGGTGGAATGGTACAAGCATCAAACACTTAAAAGGAGAAGAGAAATTTGTATAAGATGAAGAAGTACCAAGGACCTCATGATCATTAGAGGTACAGAAATTAATATTAGGGTGTCTAATAAGATGCCTGAGGAAAACCAAACACTATGAAAGAGTTAATACAGAATGTAATTATTGCATACCCAATATTGAAATAATGAATTGTGTTACCAACCTTCTAGTTTAGTTTTGCATCATCAATGATGAGGAACTTGATAGGAATATTCATAGTGTTTGCATAGAAAAATGTGTGCTTACCCCGTCTGTTTGCTGGATAAAAAGATGTGGGAAACTTGTTAGGGTGGGTCTCATATGTTGTGGGTTGAGTTGACAAGGAAAGGAAAGAAAAAGAAATAATGAAATATGCATTTGTAGTGGGGTGGAATTTAGTGGGAGAGAGAGGAAATGGACATTGGCAATCAGGGACAAATATGTTTAATACGACCAATCCATGCAGATACCATAATGGTTTTGTTGGTGGTCGATACCCAATCCGATACCGTGCACTAAGACCATGGTGTCAAGGTGAGTAAACCGAAATTCACCATAGGTAGTCTCGAATTGTCCAAATGGATTCACACTTGTATAGAAGATTTTTAACAACAGACCAGTCATCAGAACAAACTAAAAATGGGCATGGAGATGCATCCTGCCTTGGATTCTATTTCTTCAGGGATGTACAGTGCAGTACGCAAGGCCTTCACATTGTACAGATAGTTGGTTCTAGGGATGTAAAAAAAACCCCGCCAGCCCAAACCCGCCCTGAGCCCGAACAGGGCTGGGCCGGGCTGGGCTGGGTTAGTGTTTTACTGGCCCTGGCAGGGCCAGGTCTGGCCTAGGTTGAGTCCTTGACCCTAGTAGGGCCAACCCAACCTTGTATTATATACTATCTATTTTTAAAAAAAAAATTAATAGTTTGGGCTTTGTTAAGTGGGCTGTGAGTGGACTTTGTTAGTTCCACAAGTTCAATGGGCCAAGATATTCAAGGCCGGACCGAACTAGGTTGAGGGTATGCTTGGCCTTGATAGGGCCGGGCTGGGTTTGGATTTAGGTTAAGACTCCTAGGATTGGACTAAGATTTAGTGCAAACCCGGCCCAACCCGACCCGTTGACACCCCTAGTTAGGTCCCTATCTCATTACTCGAAGTGCCTAATGAAATATGGCAAAACTGAGTAGACTTTTCCGACTCCATAAAGTAGAGACTCTTCTTAAAATCCTTCTTAGTTCTAAAAATTATCAGAATAGGCTTCAATGGGGTCTTCAATCAGCATATATAGGCTTAGAGTCTCCGCACTCCATATCGATCACATCAATCAAATTGGAATGGCCATGTTGTGGCCTAGAGGAGAGACCGTTGAGCATCCTTACATGCCCAACAAGTTTGGTGTGCATCTTGTGTATCTATCTATGACGGGTTTTTTTTTAATAGCTCATGCAGTCATAATGTTGGAGATTTGAAGTACGTACAGATATGCAATGGTTTTGCAAGAAAGCATTATCGGCTTTTCTTCAGTGGATCCACACTATCAACAGGAATGTGGAAGGCACCTTGTCATTGCTATCAGGACCATCAGCTAGCCAGGGCTCCTCTAGTTTTACATACACTTCCAGCTAGGTAGCATTTGATATTCACTGATGCTTAGGGTACCCTTTTGGTTTTTATAAAATGTACGTTAAAAGACAAAGCATACCAAAATCAGAAAAACCCGATAAAACATTAAAACTTGCTATAAAATTCAATATGTTTTATAATTTTTTTTATAGGATCGAGTTTCCCTCCACCCACAATGAATGAGATCTCATTCACCATGAGATGGGAGAGGGTGGGAAAGGCTATTGGAAGAATATTTTGAAAATATACTAAAACTTTAGGAGGGGTTTGTGAATCTTAAAATGATGGGTTAACCATCCTTTATGGGCGGAGAAAAACTTAATCTATTTTTATATATAGGGTTATGAAAAAAATCAAGAGATAAACAATAGACCCATAAGGGACCGATAAGATTTGATTTTTGTAGACCCAACACCTTGTTGGTCTAATTTTGGTCTTGCTTGGTATAATGTGAAAAAAAACCCTAATAAAAATTCAGACCAATTGGATTGATCTAACACCCGGCCCCTATCTATTATCAAACAAAGAGATTATAATCTCTCTTGTTATCCAAAAAAAAATAGAGCAAATTACTTAGACCTCCCTGATCTTTTTGACAATTCAGTGAATCATCTCTGTCCTTCTGACAACTATTTAGATCTCTCTTATTTTTCAAACTAGACTTCACTTAGCACCAGGCCGTTAACAGTGTTAATAATTAACTTGATGTGACCAAAATACCCTTACTTACAAAACACAACAATAACACACCTTTTCCCTTTCTTCTTCCTCCTCTTCTTCTTCTTTTTCCTCCTGCAAACCTTGAACCCAGATGCTATGCAATAGCACTCTTCTCTCCAAAACCCACCTCCTCATCCTTCTCGTTTCGCTTCCACAGCTTCAGATGCCCTTCGGGGCAGGGGAGGTCCCCATGAATAGAGAAAAAGAAGATGAGTGTGGATTCCGTCCCTTTGAACTCCCATGGCCACATTGATGAGCAGATTTCTCAGCTATGCAGTGCAAGCCTTTGTCCAAGCAAGAGGTTCCCTTGTTGCCTTAGAGCGAATTAGATCACTTGTAGAACAATTCTAGGGCAACAAACCCACGATCTCATCAAATTTCACTCCCAGATCACTAGAGAAAACCCTAACTGAACCCAAATCCTAGATCACTAACAATGAAAGCAAAATGAACAAACAAAATCATGTTTCCAGGCGGAGACACTTAAATCCTCACATCAATTTTTTTTGTAACTTTGTAGGTTCTCTACGGTAATGCTATTATCTACCTGAAGACCATGGAGTTATTTGGTTATCTATATTAATTTTTTTTGTAACTTTGATCTGGCGGTACTGCTAATGTCTTGGTTGTCGATTCATTTTATTTTCCTTGGTACTCTCAATCTGGCTGCTACTGTTAATTAAAATTTAGGATTGTTATGGGCCTTCAGGTATGAACACTCGATCCTTGGTTGAAGACTGATCTGAGTTAATTTGTCTCATTGAAGAATCTCCACTGGCGGTACCCTGTTTTTGGGTATTTTTCTTCATATTTTCCTTCAGCAATTAATCTGAATCTGTCCATCAGATTCAGCTGTCCTTCCAGGGTTTTATTATAGCCCTTTGGAGGGTCCTTTGATCTGATTTTGGTGGCAACCTGCCCCTCAAATTGAAAGTAATTTGATATCACCCAAAATGTGAGTGTTTTATCTTCAGAATTGTTTTTTGTTCACTGGTTGCTGTACTCTTAATTAGATCAGTGTCATTCTGTGATGATTTCTTCTTCCTTTGGTTAATTACTTATACTCAGGCTTGGGGTTTAATTATATATTGGATCCTACAGTTTTCGGTGCCTTCTTGCGCGCGACTATGGAACTCATTGGAGGATCTCATTTCTCAACGATAGCTTGGATCAATGCTCCATCTGTGGTCGGAAAAGCTTAGAACTTGTTTCAGTTCCATTGTTGATAATTCAGATGGGTTTGCAGGAAAAATCCTTTCCTGGGATGCAACAGATTTTGTTTTAGATAAATCCTTTCTATTTGCAGGTTAGGGTTGAGTTGAGAGATTTTGGGAGGTAGAAGATGACGATGGTAGAGAGATAGAAAAATTTTAATATGTTTTAATTCTTAGGTGGAAGAGTGGGGATTGCGATCTGCGTGGATGGGGTTGCAGAGGGGTGGGAGCAAGTGGATTTGCAGGAGGAAGAAGAAAGGGAAAGAGTGTAAGGGCAATAAGGTAACTTTCTATAGGTAAAAAAATTATAATGATCAATTTTTTTAGTTTTTTCACATTTATCAGTTACCTATCGTTAAAAAACTAACGGACTGGGGTTAAGTGAAGCCCAGTTTTAAAAGTAAAGAAAGTCTCAGTAGTTGTCAGAAAGACAGGAGTGATTCACTGAATTGTCAGAAAAGTCAGGAGAGATCTAAGTAATTTGCTCAAAAAAATATTACAATCCTTTTCTGTTTTTGATCGAACAACACAAAAGGATAAATCAATCTTTCAAGCTGCAGAGTGCAGATAAACACAAGCACATTGCCCACCCAACCCATGTGAGACTAAAGCCCTCCCCCGCTGGGGGCAAAATTTTTTTTTTGTTTTTTTGTTATTAATAATAAAAGAAGAAAAAAATGAAATGAGTCTTCGCATGATTAAAAGTGAGGATATTATTAAGTCACTCAACTAGAACGTTGGTAGGTCTATAGGATAGGTGCAGTTGGTACATGTTGCTTCCTTTCATTTGTAAATTGTGTGTGAGGAGAGAGAGATGATAAATGGGCTCTCCCATTGTAGTCTGTGTGTGCTCCATCAAACCACGCAGTACAAGAGTGAAATCCCACTGGACTGCAGTCCAACCACTACGGCCGGACATGATCACATGATTGCATACTTTCATCCTCACATGGACGTATGAAAGATGGGCTGTGGGCAGCAATTACTAATTTACTATGATTCAATCTAGCCGTGGTTGCCTCATAATATATATATCACCTATGAGTCTATGACCATACATTATGATTCAATTACATACAGTTGTAGAGATTGAGACAACACCGCATCTCACACACACACACACACACACACACACACACACACACACACTGAGTCTATGACTATGGGGTAGACGGGTAGTGCGAACATGTATGAATTATTTGTTACGTCTTCTCGAAATGTCTTTAAGTTTCAGTATTTAATGTGCTCTCTCTCTCTCTCTCTCTCTCTCTCTAGTTTCTTTCTTATTCTTATTTATGCTTTACCCGTTTCAACTACCAATTCCCTCTTCTAATAACGACTCACTCAACCACCGTCCTATCTAACTGTTTTTTATCCATTCCTCTTTTTTGATGGACCATTGGGGTTACTCATGAGTGTCTTTATGTACGTCAATCGATCTGAATTTTTCGCTCAATTTAATTGATGCTGATAGATACTTGATCAATACGTTAAAAACTCTAAAATTGATAAAACACATTAAATCAAATATTTTAATTTATCCCATATTAACTGACACAATTTATCGCCCATTAGGCACATAATAGGTCCCCATCAAATTAAAGTCTCACATTCTTATTGATCATATAGTTAATCCGTTCTCATAAGCCAGACATGGATGATCCATAATTAGACTGACCATAATTGGGCAATAAACAGGCTATTCAGTCTATAAGCAGGTCGAGACCTGGCCCCAGTCCATTTATTACTAACCAACGGGTCTGGTATTGGGCTTTAACCGTTCGATTCCGAGCGAATCTACTTGTTCGTGCCAGCTTTTGACACCTCTACGTGTCTGTACGTTTGGCTTCCAGTCTCTGACTGGATGGATGGTGGTTGAACTGAATCCAGTCCCATTGCACTGACCTACCTTCTTCCACTCATCTATCTCCATTAATTTTCAGATCATACGATTCTGATAGTTTGTACAAGGTTTCAAGTCTATATAAGAGCTACATGGAATACTTATCACTCCAAGAAGGAACACACATGGCCAAGAAAGAGACCGTTGGTCGTATGAGACACTGTACAGGTGTATCCTTACATAACGACAGGTCACACAATATTCTTCTACCTTTACCTAGTTTCCCTAGCAAAACGACAACCGGAACCTCGAGTTGGTAACCGACAGCTGGCACCAATTCCATCTACCAAAACAACAAATGGTTACCGGCTGTTTCACTCTATCCCTGTCATCTGCAGCTTACGTGGTACCTGTTTTATGAGTTAGACATCCGAACCTCAGGTTCGGAATACCACCTAGGTTCGGAGAACCGTTTACTCTTCCGAACCTGATCCCGAGAGCCAAAAAAAAAAAAAAAAAAAAGAGTAAAAAAACCTAGCTAGAGAACTTGCTTTGTAGTTGCAGTCAGTCATTGCGTCTTCTCTGAAGAGGAAAAGTGGAGAAGATAGAGAGTGAGTGAAGAAGGAAGGATCAAAGCTAAACTGAAACTTACTCCTCAAGATATCTCCTGTCTCTTTCTGTCTCTCTGTCTACCCTTGTGGTCTTCCCCATTGATGCTGTCTTCGTCGGTTTCGCCATTAAAGCTCTCACGCCGTCCCGCACGGGAAATCTGTAGGTTGCCCCTCACGGAAAAGTTGCAGAAAATTTCATCCTGTACCATTTAAAACCCTTTTAATCTCGCATTCTCTGATCAGGTATACAAGGGTTTCTCATCTCTATCTGTTTGTAAGAAATGGAGGGGATGAAGAACACTAGCAAGCATCTTTTTGTCTCTGTAATTTTTTTGTTAGTTATGTTATACATTATTCCACTGGGCACATTCGCCATTTTAGACCCTCTGGATTTCCTGGCTTTGCAAACTATTCGTAAATCTCTGGATGACATGCCTGGTTCGAATTTCTTTTCCTCATGGGACTTCACCTCGGACCCCTGCAATTTCGCCGGTGTATTCTGCGAAGCGGACAAGGTAATCGCTTTGAACCTGGGAGATACCAGAGCTGGTTCTCCTGGTCTCAGCGGCCGAATCGACCCTGCAATCGGCAAGTTCTCAGCTCTCGCGGAGCTCTCCATTGTTCCTGGCAGAATCATGGGTTCTCTTCCACAAAATTTAACTCAGCTGAAGAACCTTCGGTTCCTCGCCATAAGCAAGAACTTCATTTCAGGCGAGATACCCGCTGCTCTCGCCGAACTCCGGAGCCTTCAAACCCTTGATCTTAGCTACAATCAACTCAGCGGCTGGATTCCACCGTCCATCGGAGAAATCCCTTCGCTGTCCAATGTAATTCTTGGTCACAACCACCTCACTGGTTCAGTCTCTTCCTTCACTTCCCAAACCCTAACCCGTCTCGATCTCAAGCACAACAACCTCACCGGTGCCATCTCACCTTCCTCTCTCCCACCGTCGCTTCAGTACCTCTCTCTTTCCGACAACCGGCTGAGTGGACCGGTAGACCGGCTATTGGGCCGACTCAACCAGTTAAATTACCTCGATCTTAGCTTGAACCGGTTTACTGGCAGCATTCCGGCCATTTTATTCACATTCCCGATCACGAACCTGCAGTTGCAGAGGAACTTCTTCGCCGGGCCGGTTAGACCACTGGATCAGGTTACAATCACGGCAGTCGATCTGAGCTACAACAGATTTTCCGGCGAGGTATCGCCATTGTTGTCGACGGTGCAGAACTTGTATCTGAACAATAACAGATTCACGGGACAGGTTCCCGGCAGCTTCGTAGATCGGTTGTTGTCCGCTGGGATACAGATATTATACCTACAGCATAACTACCTGACCGGAATCAAAATCAATCCGACGTCGGAGATTCCATTGAGCAGCTCTTTGTGTTTGCAGTATAACTGTATGGTGCCGCCGGTGCTGACCACTTGTCCTCTTAAGGCAGGTGACCAGAAGACGCGGCCGACGACTCAGTGTGCCGAGTGGAGGGGATAAAAGTGGGGGATAGTAGAGATGGTAAGGGTAAAAGTGGGAATCTAATTCTCTTTTCACTACAGTATTTTTTTATTTTATTTTTTAAGCTTTTCTTGGGTTTCATTTTTGTTGGGCTAAGCTTTGATTCATTTTATTTGTATTAGTAGTATCCCTATTATATGGATTGGGGATGGGTTGTTAATTGATTGATTATAGGATAGAAAGAGGAGAAACAAGGAAATAAAACTGGCTGTGGCCTGAGCTCCTGTTGAAATGTAGATAGTAACATGGCCATTGAAGGAGATTTTTTTCCCCTTTTGAATGAAGACTATTGGGATTAAAAATCTATTTGTATCAATAAGCTTTGCTTTGGATGGAATAGGTCATTTACGAAATTTAATATAAGGGGAGGTAAGTAATTATTCCATTAACCTAGTCCAATTTGTTGTGTCTTGGCAGCACGGTCTTGCCGGGCAGTTCAGTAGTAGAGGATCAGGATCTTGACATGGTTTGTCGATCGTGTATCGATCAGTGATTCTATTTAAGGGTAAATTTATCTAAAAATTATTATTTTTTTATTAAAATCGAAGACAAAATAGTTTGATATGACCTGATACAATACTAGATTACTATATTGGTATCGGTCAAGATTGATACAGATCTCACCAACATTTTTTAACTGTGCCATTGATTAGTGAATTTTTGTCACATTTATAATTTATGAAAAAAAATACCTCTATAAAATCATTGTCGAATTTTTAATACTCTCTTTCCTTTCTAACTATATGGATCTTTTATTGATAAAATCAATTTCTACACCCCAATTATATGGCAATGTGAGATTCCTTCTCACAAAATTTTCTATGGGAGTGAATGTAGTCATTCGTTTGACGCAACATTCAAACTAGCAGTAATAGTAGAAAATAATGTCCAAGTTGGAAAGCAGAGTATATAAAATGTCTTGAACAAACATTTTGTGGTGGAGTGTGGCCGGAGCTGCTCTTTATTGAGGCTTTCAATGGCTTGGGGGCTTTTTGGGGCTTATGCATGTGTAATGTGATAGCTTTTTGTTTTGGGTACCCTTTCGTTTTTTTTCTCCTTTTTTTTTCCTTTCTCGTGAGCTGTTGAGTTTTTAGAAGAGAATCCATACTTTCACGAACTCGGAGCTATGGGGAACCGAACACTATAGTTTGTACTGAATTAGAAAGGGATAAGACATTGCACATATTGGTGAGGGCTCATAATTACTAATTTAGATCTGCAGTAGTTAGTTTGTTTTGGCAACGTATTTGCGCTTCTCCAGTATTTAGTATTGTTGGAAAACTAGATTTTCTGACTTAACTCGCCTTTCAAAAAATGTGATGACTCAATCTGATCTAACCTAATCAAGAGGAGTCATGATTTTTTTTAATAAAATATTAAAATACTATTAAGTTTTAATATGTAATGAAAAAAATGAAAATATAAATAAGACTCAAGTAGAACAACAAAAATTTAATACTTAATGGGAAAGCAACACTCATATATATGGCATAATAATAACAAATGACGTTCATCATTCATATATTCACTTCAATGAATGACATTAACCATTCAGACTTGTTTAAATTACATATGAGAGAGCGAGAGAGAATTGAAAAAGCATGCCTTGGGAAGGCAAATTACTATTCATCAACTATACATATATACGGACTTGGGGAGAGTGAGAGAGTGAGTTGAATGCAAAGAAAATAAATTAGATTATTGGAATAAAGCTTTTGTGAGTTACAACAAAGAATTTAGGTTTTCAATTATGCTAACAATTATTATATTTATTGATTTATTTACTTATCAATTATGTAGTCAACAATGTTTTGTTAAAAAAATGAACAGATTTGATGAGTTTATGGTGATTCGGATAAAAAGGTTGAGTCTCATTTGACTGGGGTGTTTCATGGTTGAGTCTGGTCATTTTTCACACTGATCTAGTTTACATGACTATTGATCAGATTTTCTAAAATCTTGATTCGATTCAGGTGACTCGCTCGAATCAAAACCTGATTTTCCAACAATGGTATTTAGCCGGAGACTCGCAGGGGCCAAGGAGGGATGACACTAAAATTTTTTTATAAAACAAAAATGGATAAGAGATCTCTACGTACTTGATCGCATGATTTCTACACAAGCATCTGGGTCAATGGATGTGCACGCCAGAGTATCTACCCAGTGGGCAGAGGCGTCATCTCACCTTTGCACCAACCATTGCCTCAGAAATACTCTCTCTGCATTACCTACCGGATCATTATCTTTCCACCTCTGCTTGCCCCCCGCTGACTTTCGGACTTTCATAAACCAATGGCCGGTGGAGGCATCTGCAACCCTCACTGGTACGTGGTTCAACTGGACTTACTGTTGATTTTGATCTCTGGACTGGTATGGCATCTGGCACCACGCAAGGAAGGCAAATTCTAAATCCGGTGACTTTTCCTTTTCTTGATTGGTTTAAATTTTGTTGTGTTTTCCCTCTTTATTAGCCTGTTGTGTATCTCTGTGTCCACTTGTATGCTAAATTACCGTGCCTCACGAAGAACTTTTACACCCACCAGGAGATTTAAGTTTTAATACTGTGGTTTGTACATACACTTGCATTATGTTGATCCTTGCCTGCCTGGAACACTAGAGGCCGGTTTTAATAACAAATTTACTCATAAATGTTTAGATACTCATCTCTCTAAGCACCGTCCTGATATTTTATTCTTATGTGAAACTAAATGCTCCACTGTTTCTTCTGTTAAACCTGAGCCTCCTTTTTCCTCGTATCCAGATTTTGCAAGTTGAATTATCCATTCATTTTATCGCCGCTTAAAATCTTGGACCAGGGTGTTTATGAGATCTGGATTATATGTTTATATACTCCACTGCACCTTTCGATTCGGAATTCTTGTTGGGAGGATTTACATCGAGTCTTATCCCAGCTGAATTGTATGTTCTGCATTATTGGGGAACTTTAATGAAGTACTACATCAATCTGAAAAAATTGGGAGGAATTCCTTTCAAGCCTTTGGTATGTCCAAATTGCACATTGTAGACGTTGATTTTTTGTCACCCCCTAATTGGTGATGATGACAAAAGGATATGAACGATGGACGACGCACTCTCCCTCTTTTTAGACCCAAGATACCTGACCCATAAGATCAAGAACCATGCTGAGCACAAAATAGCCCATTTTACACCCACAAACAAGGAAAAATGGTACTGCGCTCTCACGGCGCCGTGGATTCTTCCCACGGTACAGTAGGTGCCTTCCCACGGCACCGTGGGGATGTGTACCGAATTTTCAAGGCGCCATGAGGGGGTGTGACATCAGCCTGCTGACATCACCCACGGCGTCGTGAAAAAGTCCCCCACGGCACCGTGGACGTGGATGACTTATCCGGCCAGGAGAGAGAAGGGGTCCCTCCCTATAAATAGGAGGGTCCCCTTCCACATTTCCTAAGGAATTTTGGGTGGAGAGACCCTCCCCAAGTGATTCCTAGCCTCTTTTCCTCCCTTTTCACCCTCATTTCTCCTCCTTCTCTCATGAGAGTGTGAGTGCTTGAAGTTTTCTTGTGACGGACAGATCCTTCGATTGTCCCTCTGAATATAGAGCGCTTTTGCTCCTTGGCGTTGTTATCCCATCTGTGCACGGATAACCATCAAAACTCCTTTATTACAGACGTTATTCTGTCTGTTTACCCCTCTCCAAATCATTTGAAAGAGCTGTTACTTTGTCGAGAAAGAATCGGCGTCAGTCCATTCGTCTATCTCCCCTGAGCCAGGGGAATACAACCATACAGGTATAATTACTGCGTTTTTGTTGATTCAGTGTAGTCCTTTCATATTTCACCGTTTTAGTCCGCATTTATCATATATGTAATATAGTTTATTATGCTTTAGTTCAATTCATAGCATCTGAATGTAGTTCATAATATCCCCCATCCCCGAAATAAAAGAGAGAACATTCGTCCTTATGTAGCATCTAACACAGAGAAACCGGCTTCGGTCGGGCGAGGTGGGTGCCTAACACCTTCCCATACTCGTAACTTGACCCCTTACCTGAACCTTTGGTAGGACTATATGGAGTCACGTAGCCCGATTCCGCTCAGAACGGATAGGGCTACACTTAATGGGTCCTAAGCCCTAACCCTAGGTGGCGACTTCACATTACATTAGCATATTTTAATGCATGATCCCAATCCCCTATTTATCAATATTATACATTGACAATATTATCCATATCCATGTACACACACACACCATACATCTCCCAAAACCCTATGTTGCCATATACCATAAGGGCTGAGGAAACCCTCGTCCCGAGGGACCACGGTACTTACAGTGGCGACTTCACTAGGGACTTGGTGGATAAATGTCCACCTGAGGTCAAACTCTCTAAATAGGTGCTATCAATAAATGACAGAATGTTCTCTCTAAACTTTTATAAAAAAAAAAAAAGAACAAAAAAAGAATAATAATAATAATAATAATAAAATTTATATGTATATATATATATATATATATATATATATATATATATATATATATATATATATAAAATGTACAAAACAAAAAGTAAATAAATAAATAAATAAATAAATAAATACAATAATATGTTTGTCTGGCTAACCGCATCATGTATAGTGCTCGAAGTGAAATCCAACGGCGAGGGTACTCCCTGTCGTGCCTTTACCCTCGGGGAGGTGAGGCACGTCATACTAAGTACTATGAGATCGGATGATAGTCGCTTCCTGTACCACTTTCTTGCACACATACACTACATGGGAACCCTTCTTATCCCTGTAGTTAGTCATTGGACCCCATGAGTAGTCATGGGTAATTCGTAGCTTCTGACCTTTGATATTTTCTGCGAGTTTAGAATCACCAGCAAGGGTATTCACTAGTGTGCTATGGGATGCTTTAGCCATTCAAAAAAGGCACTAGCATAATTACTCTGAGATTGAGTGACCTACTCTCCAGGTATATTAAAAGAACCACGTACCCGTAATTCGCAACCACGAGCGATAGGTATATCGGCTCACAAGGGTGACCTTTTTCTGTCCTATCAAGCCTACCCCTTACATGCATCATGTAGGAAAATAGACCATGTATGATTAGGGTGCGACACAAACTAACCCTTGTTAGTGTAAGAAGGACCGAGTTTAAGGTCACTTGATGATTAATCTGGCCTCAATATGAGACGCCGCCCAAAGTAAGGAATTTCATAGTCTCGCGATAGTCCCTCGAAGAAAGATGGGAGCCCACTCCCGTATGATGGATTTCGACATGTCCCTCGAAAATGGGGCACCTCTTATTGATTCAAGATATAATCATCAGGAACCTGAAACTCGGCTTTCTTCTTTGTTTATTTATTTTTCTTTTTTAAGAAATGTTTAGGCGACGATGGCATTTGAAGTATGGTCTCGAGAGAACTTCTACAATATCGAAGCTCCAATGACGACTTGATTACTTGAGCCAAATAAAATACAAAAAAATGATAAAAATAAAATAGCAAAAAAATGATAAAAATAAAATACCAAAAAAATGTTTAAAATAAAAAAATATTTTACATACTCAAGTAAATTCCTTGTGACCTAAAATAATTCTCTCGACTTATGTAAAGCACAATTCACATCAAAAGACTTTTTTAGCCGCGTGAGCCTGTTATGACAATAGGCTAACCCAAATTGGTTCGATCCAATCCAGAGGTGTTCGGACTTCCCCTTCTCCACCCAACATCGTGAGGCGTAGTTTGATCGAGGCTTTTCCCGATAGAATCACCATGGATTCGTTAGCGGTGATCCACCCAAGTACGGTTAGGTCGACAAATGGACCAATTACAGTGAGGTGGCGGAGAGATAAAGCAATTTATGGTGCAAATCTTGCAAACAGACGAGACATGTCCCAAGGAGGCACAATACCTACTTTCAGGGAGCCGGAGCATGCTCACCTATGACTCGCATGAGTAGTCCCTACAAGTGCCTAGGGTACCCACCAGAGTATGATGGAGGAAGAAGATGCCGTGATCAACGTAACTCGGGAGTATCCCGAGACTGAAAGGGAGCGTATGATGAGGAAGAAAGTTGAAAGGCTTGAAATTGCTGTCAAGGACACGGTTCACAAGGAGCCTGAAGATAACTTGGTGTTCTTCCCTGAAGGAAAGATACCCGAAGACTTCAAATGGAAATTGGATAAATTTGATGGTTCAGGTGACCCTAAAGCTCATCTCAAAATCTTTGCTACAGTGGCTAAATCTTGGGGCCTCACGGAAAATCAAATGGGGCAGACTTTTCTGTACTCGCTTGTTGGACCTGCTTTGCGATGGTTGACACGAGTTAGATCAAGCACAGACTCGGACTTGGTCAACGGTGGTGAGAGCCTTTACAAGCGTGCTCATACAACACTGAAGTGGATGTCACATGGAGAGAGTTGGAGACACTAAGGCAAGGCCCTACTGAAGGGTTCTACAATTTCATTATAAGGTTTAGAGAGAGAGCCGTAAAGATGTGGAATCGCCCGACAGAAGCAGAACAGGTGGAGATGATCCTGGAGAATCTGTACGGAGAATATCACGATTGCCTTTACTACCAACACCTCAAGACTTTTGAAGAGCTAATGGCCATAGGGAAGCGTATTGAAGACAAATTGCTCAGAAAGGCATATGGCCAGTATAGCCACACAATGCAATATCAGAGCCAAAATTCGGAGGCAAATATGACAAATTCAAGACAACGTGAGTTCACCGATTTGGGTGTGCCTAGGTCTCTTGCATATGCTGAATTGAAGAAACTGGGACTTCTGGCCACGGTTCCTCCGCGACCGGTCAGGGATCCTCCGCCATTTTGATATAATCCAGATCAATACTGTGACTATCACACCCAAGAGGGGCACCCCACTGATGAATGCATTGCACTCGGGCATGCTATCCAAGACCTGCTGGAAGCAGAAAAATTCAAGCCAAGGGCAAAACAACAGTCTGTTAATCAGACAATCAATGCCCTCGAAGAAGATTTAGAAGGGTTTGATCCCACCTCCTTGATCCAAGCTTTGCCAGTTCCTTTACAAGAGGCAGTGACAGGTCAAAAGTCTCCATCAATGATGTTCGCCCAGGATGTTTATGAATCCTCTCTTCCTTCAACAACTAATATGACCAAGCTGAATGGGTTTGAAGGCCATGAAGAGACCAAGGAAAAAGAGGTTTTGGCAGGATTGTAGTATTAGATTGACCTTTTACCTTTCCATCTCCAAGAACAGATCATGCATCAGGTCTTACAATCAAGGAGTGAAGATTGTCTGGATTTGTTTCATGAAATTACTCTCCTCAATCGTGGGAATGATGACCTTCGAGGACTTCCTGTCCATCCAGATTATCCTTTCTTCAATATCTTTGGGATAAGAGACCTCTACCAGTTGTCTACTGAAGCCCTTTGTTTCTTTTTGTACCTATGCGAAAGGTACGTGGTAGCATTCAGCTTTCGTGTTCCAGAATTGTTGACCTATATGAGCCAGGACGAATTGCATCCAGAATTTGTTCCTCCTCGGTCAAACACAATGAAATTTCTTCTTCGGTTTCAGACACAGACTCAATGGCTCTAGCAGTTATTCAGTTGTGCAAAATAGAATGTCCTCTATACCCTCCATAACCCTTATTGGATACAAGAGTCGCGAGAAGAACCAAATGCGAATCTGATCATGCGTCAACCTCACTGCACCTTTCATTTTGGTACAACATTTAATTTGGTGGGTTTCTTTAATAGAAGATACAGAAAAGATGATTGGGAGAAGATAAGGTTTCATTTGTGTGAGGTTAACAGAGTCCCTAAGGAGCAGATTCCTCCAAGTTTATGGGAAAATCCTTTTGATGCTACCACCAGTTTTAAAAGGGAATACTTCTCTTACATTGCCAGCCTGCAAAATGGTAGAATCGCCGAAGAAAGTTCTCCGTATTCATCCGATGGAACAGGAGCAAACACTGATTGAGGACATCACTGTCGCCCGAAGGCATTAAACTACGGTCATTAACTTGACGAGCATTAGTCTTGCTGACTGAAAATAGTTCCAGCACCCGGCTCTGGTTAGAAGGGCACTTTTTTTAGTACAAACTGCACAGTCCCGTGACAAAGTAGTGATAGTACTTCACTCTTGTGTAGACAGGATCGCACTGAAGATATCATCGGGTCTGCATCCCTTAGTTCTTTAGGTCTTTTCATTAAGTCAAACTTCCTTCTGTAAACTCATCCACCATGTATTTTTCATTAGCCATCAATGAATATGTTCTCTTGTCCATCTACTCATTCGCTTTCTTTTCTCTTTCATCCAAATAATAGTTTATGATGATCTCATGATTGCTAGTTTAAAAAAAAAAAAAAAAAAAATTACTACCCTTCTTTCCAATGTCAAAGTCTTGATGGTCAAAGATCTGGAGCTTTCCATACATTTGATCCCCTTCCAACGAGTCAGAAGCCTGGATGAAGATTTCATCTCATAAAGCCTATTAAGGGAGGCCCCCTTTGGCCGCTAGTCATCTCAAATAAACCCTGAGACAATAAAATCCGCTAGTCCCCCAGTTGTGCCTTAGCCGCTCCCTTTAAAAAAAAAAAAAAAAACTCACTTTGGCCATCCACACCTCATTATCCATATATCCTCTTGCTCATCAAAATGTCCCATTAGCTTCTAGGGTCTAACCGGAAGAGGTCTCTCGGTGAAGTAAGACGTCACAAGGGCAATACGTTTTCGAAGGATTTAAAAAAAAAAAAAAAAAAAAAAAAAAGAGTAGCTCCGTCTCCACAATCAAAATTGGGCCAATCTCAAAAAGAAAAAAATGAGAGTTCAAAAAAAAAAGAGAAAAAGGTTCAAAAAAAAAAAAAAAGAGAAGAGAGGATGCATTGGCTCAAGGCATTGCAAATAATTAGGAGCACTTAGACCATGGGGCAAAAATAGCCACTTTTCCTTCGGAGACAATATTGTCAAAATTATCAGGGTTAAAATTACCAAAGTCTTCAAATTGAGACACGAGAGGGATTGCCAAACTTCTTGATTGCATTATTGATAAAGAAGAAATTCTCCAACAAGTTCAGTTACCAAAATCTTGGTAAAGTTTTGGGAGCAGAAGTGTCGAGTCATGGTTAGTCCCTAGGGGCACATTTGAGCCTTTACCATCCTTTGGAACCCATTCCTAAGCCCCATTACAACCTAGTAAAGCCCTCCCGTGCCAAATGGTGATGAGACTCTCGTCTACAGCTTCGAGCTCACCTAGCTATGATGGAACTTAATCATCAAGGCTTTGACATTAAGGCATCTTTGTCCTAAACTACGTTCGACCTGATCCCTATTTGGGGTACGTAGGCAACTTGATGAAGTGGCAATCAAGTTTGGTCGTCCCCCATGTACAGTTTTTCATTCGTCCATGTACAACTTTTCACTTTTGCTCACTTGCATCATATCCTTCGTATTTCTACTTTTCCCCTTTTCCATTGGTATCCCTATCTCTTTGATGCGATCCGATGATGTGAAGAAAAAGAAGCATGTCTACCAAGATCATGAGGATTTCTAAAGAGATGATTAGGGGATTAAATACCAGCAACATTGTACTCACCCTCTCAACCAGTAAGACGACCAGAAGAATTAACTTGTCACTGAGGCAATCTCTATCCAAGATAAGAAAGACAAAGGAGCATAAAGAAAAAGGATTTGTTTCCTTGGGGCAACCCACCAGGCAAGAGCATGTGAAATTAAAGGGGTATGTTGTCCATGGGGATCGACTCCCAATCATGAAGAGTCTCAGCCTAAAAGATGAAATGACCGTACAAGCAGAGAAGGATGATACTGCCTGGGATAAAATGCCATGACTCTCCATGAAGGAAGGGAAGAGTGACTTATCCACCCATCTTGTTCGTGCACGTTTTCCTCAATTTACCCTTTGACTTGCTTTGTCAAAAGTTCATTCAACACCCATTCGATGTTGGCCAATCGATGCTCGTCGAGCCTACGCGTGTAACGGGGATGAGAATAATATGTCTATGTGGAATTGTGCATTACTAGGTCAGAATGTGAATAATCATAAGTTTTCAAAATAAATTTCTCTCACAAATAAGATTGTTTCTTAAAAAAAAAAAAAAAAAAAGGGGTTTGAGTGAATCTCAGATTTCTCTTCCAAAGTATATTTTTGGTAACATCTAATTGTGCACTAAGCTTTTGTGAAGGACAAGTGTTGTGCAACACAAAAATGGAGAATATCTGGTAAGTAACTATGATTGTATGTGATTACTTTTCACTTGTTTGTATTTGTGTCATAAACATTTGCATAGAATTGATTACTTGTATAGGCTTATGTTTTCCTTTTTGCATGACATAATTTGCATTAGGACTGTGATTCCCTTTGCATACTAAAAATAAAAAAATATGTATAAAAATATAAAAAATTGCTTGCATAAGATTGTTTTTTTTTGTTGCATTTTGGATCATAATGCAACTACTTGAGTTTTAATGGTAGACTTCCTTTCCATTGTCATCATGGATACTGCACATACATAGGATTGCATTTTCCTGACCAATGCCTTGATCATATACCATCTGAATTCTTATTTCCGTTGCACTCACGTGCAACCTACTCAACCAATCATGATCGAATTCGTATACAATCATGTGCATTTGGTTTTTTGGATCACTGTTAGTTTGATCTTTTGGTTATACCAGATTCACGTATGGTTCCGTACTCTCGTGCAATTTGATCCTTTTGATCCTTGCTATACTCGTGTATAGTTTGATTACCATTTGAATCTTCTGGTCCCAGCTGTACTTGCATACAAACTGATTGAACCTTTGACCCTATTGAACCCTGCTATGCTTGTGTATAGCCTGATCATTCATTGATTTTTTCGATCCCACTATACTCACGTATAGTTTGATCACTCTGTGACCTTTCTGATCCTTGCTATATTCGTGTATAGCTTGATCATCTCATTAACCTTTTGATCTCTGTTGTACTCGTGTACGAATTGATCCATCATTTGATCCTTCTCGTACTCGCGTACAAGTTAATTGTTGAACTTTCTGACCTTCACTCTACTTGCATGTATAGTTCAATCATCCCATAAATCTTCGATCTCATTGTACTCGCGTATAAGATTGATCCATTATTTGATCCTTCTTGTACTCGTGTACAAATTAATCATTCAACTTTCTGATCCTCACTATACTCGCATGTAGTTCGATCATCTCATGAATCTTCAGTCTCTATTGTACTCGTGTGCAAATTGACCCATCATTTGATCCTCATTATACTCATGTACAAGATTGATCCATTATCTGATCCTCTATGTGCTCAGGTATAAATTAATCATTGAACTTTCTGATCCTTCCCATACTCGTGTGTAGTTTGATCATCCAGTGAATCTTTGGTCCCCATTGTACTCATGTACAGATTGACCCATCATCCTGATCCTCTTTGTACTCGTGTACAAGATTGATCCATTATCTGATTTTCCTTATACTCGTGTATAAGTTAATCATTAATATTTTTTTTTATCTTCACTATACTTGTGTGTAGTTCTATCATCCAGTGAATCTTTGGTCCCCATTGTACTCATGTACAGATTGATCCATCATTTGATCCTTATTGTACTCGTGTACAAGATTGATCCATTATCTGATCCTCCTTGTACTCATGTACAAATTAATCATTAAACTTTCTGATCCTCTCTATACTCGTGTGCAATTCGATCATCCCATGAATCTTTCGGGCTCCATTGTACTCATGTACAAATCGATCCTTTTTAGTCTAAACCCATGGACAATTTATCATCCAAATCATTATTTCATCTGGCCATTATCAGACTCATGTATGGTCTGATCGTCGTGATCTCTTGATCACTTCTGCACTTGCACATAATTTTGTCGTCCAACCATTGTCAAAATTTGTGAATGGCTCATTCCCTAGTAAGCATTTCAGATGAGACCCGTCTCTCATTGAAACTATATCTTTCCCTCGGAATGACTGGAGTGTGTCGTTCCATAGGTCAGCCAGATCGGCTATAAGTACGTCATACGATTGTCTTAGATTGACTGAAGAGTGGCTTTTCATGTGCCATCATTGACAGAATGATGTCTATACCATGCGAGCACCTTCTCTGTGCCACAATACTTCTTTGGCATAACGAGAGTCTTACCCTATAAACAAAAAAAGAAAAAGAGAAGGGAAAAAACCCTAAATGTTGAGGAAAAGTCCTCATATATAAACTCCAATCATCTATCATAAGTCATACTAACTCTTATTCAAGATGTTAGCACCAAGATCAATCGAGTCCTCTTGCTCCTAACCAAGATCAATCGAGTCCTCTTGCTCCCAATCAAGATCAATCGAGTCCTTTTGCTCCCAACCAAGATCAATCGAGTCCTCTTGCTCTCAATCGAGATCAATCGAGTCCTCTTGCTCCCAAACAAGATCAATCGAGTCCTCTTGCTCCCAATCAAGATCAATCGAGTCCTCTTGCTCCCAATCAAGATCAATCGAGTCCTCTTGCTCCCAATCAAGATCAATCGAGTCCTCTTGCTCCCAATCAAGATCAATCGAGTCCTCTTGCTCCCAATCAAGATCAATCGAGTCCTTTTGCTCCCAACCAAGATCAATCGAGTCCTCTTGCTCCCAATCAAGATCAATCGAGTCCTCTTGCTCCCAACCAAGATCAATCGAGTCCTCTTGCTCTCAATCAAGATCAATCGAGTCCTCTTGCTCCCAATCAAGATCAATTGAGTCCTCTCAATCAAGATCAATCGGTTTATCAAAAGATTTCATCGTGATTAACCACCTATTTGGTAATTCTGGTCGAGTAGTGCCTTATCTAGATCTTAGGTCAAGCGGTGCCTTATCACCCTCAAATTTGATATTTGGGCCGAGTGGTGCCTTATCTAGATCTTCGGTCGAGTGGTGCCTTATCACCCTCAAAATTCTATCCCCATTGAAATCCCTCAATACTGAATGCTTCAGTCGAGTGGTGCCTTATCACCCTCCAAACTTGATGGTTTTGGTCGAGTGGCACCTTATAACCATCCAAGTTTGACTTTTGATCGAGTGGTGCCTTATCACCCTCCAAACTTGATGGTTTCGGTCGAGTGGCACCTTATAACCATCCAAGTTTGACTTTTGGTCGAGTGGTGCCTTATCACCCTCCAAACTTGATGGTTTCGGTCGAGTGGCACCTTATAACCATCCAAGTTTGACTTTCGGTCGAGTGGTGCCTTATCACCCTCCAAACTTGATGGTTTTGGTCGAGTGGCACCTTATAACCATCCAAGTTTGACTTTCGATCGAGTGGTGCCTTATCACCTCTGTGGGGATGTGTACCGGATTTCCACGGTGCCATGAAGGGGTGTGACATCAGCTTACTGATGTCACCCACGACGCAGTGGAAAAGTCCCCCACGGCATTGTGGACATCTCCACAGCACCGTGGAGGACTTATCCAGCCAGGAGAGAGAAGGGGTCCCTCCCTATAAATAGGAGGGTCCCCTCCCACATTTCCCAAGGAATTTTGGGTGGAGAGACCCTCCCCAGGTGATTCCTAGCATCTTTTCCTCCCTTTTCACCCTCATTTCTCCTCCTTCTCTCATGAGAGTATGAGTGCTTGAAGTTTTCTTGTGACGGACAGATCCTTCGATTGTCTCTCTGAGTATAGAGCGCTTTTGCTCCTTGGCGTTGTTATCCCGTCTGTGCACGGATAACCATCAAAAGTCCTTTATTACAGACGCTATTCTGTCTATTTACCCCTCTCCAAATCATTTGAAAGAGTCGTTACTCTGCCGAGAAAGAATCGGTGTCAGTCCATTCGTCTATCTCCCCTGAGCCAGGGGAATACAACCATACATGTATAATTACTGCGTTTTTGTTGATCCAATGTAGTCCTTTCATATTTCATCATTTTAGTCCGCATTTATCATATATGTAATGTAGTTTATTATGCTTTAGTTCAATTCATAGCATCTGAATGTAGTTCACAATATCCCCTATCCCCGAAATAAAAGAGAGAGAACATTCGTCCTTATGTAGTATCTAACACAGAGAGACCGGCTTCGGCAGGGCGAGGTGGGTGCCTAACACCTTCCTACACTCGTAACCTGACCCCTTACCCGAACCTTTGGTCGGACCATATGGAGTCACGTAGCCCGATTCCGCTCACAACGGATAGGGCTATACTTATTGGGTCCTAGGCCCTAACCCTAGGTGGCGACTTCACATTACATTAGCATATTTTAATGCATGATCCCAATCCCCTATTTATCAATATTATACATTGACAATATTATCCATATCCATGTACACACACACCATGCATCTCCCAAAACCCTATGTCGCCATATACCATAAGGGCTGAGGAAACCCTTGTCCCAAGGGACCACGGTACTTACACACATGCTCATTGAGGACTTCTCCCTTGATGATGTTAAATTCCATGGATCTAGATTCACCTGATCGATCTAATAAACAAATTCCTCCCCACCTTATTAAGGAAGGCTTGGACCGTGCTATACCCTCTCCTTTCTGGTTAACTACCTTTCCTCTTACCTCCATTACTAAACTATCCCCGCTTAGCTTGCTTCTGACCACAACCCTATCTTACTCTCCACATCCATGGTCCACCCTTCTTATAAAAAACTCTTTCATTTTTCAGGAAGCCTGGACTCATCATCCTTGTTTCAAGGAATTTTGCACTACCAATTGGAACACACCCACATCAGATCCCTTACTCCTGAAGCTTATCTCCCTGTCTAATGCTCTCAAATCCCAGAATCGTAATGTGTTTGGACATGTCTCCCATCTTAAAACCCAGATTATGGACACCTATTTTGCTCAAACTGAATCCCATTCTCCTAATCTTGATGCCCTTCGGAGCACCAGGCAACAGCTCAATTGGATTTTCTCTGCTGAAGAAGTGTTTTGGTTACAAACATCCAGGCATTTGTACATCAAGGATGGAGACAAAAATACAAAGTATTACCATGCTATTTCAAAAACCAACCTGAGAAAAAGAAGAATTGATTTTATTAAAGATAATTCTGGTACTTTGATTGATGACCCCAAGTCTATGGCTTTGGTTTTTAAAGATTATCTTCAGGGAATCTTTACTTCTTCCTCTCCCCTTGATGCCAGTTTTATTGAATGTCTGTTCCCATCTATTATTTCCTCTGTTGATTGTACTTCTGTTACTGATCTTCCCAGTTTTGAGGAAATCCGAAAGGTCGTCTTTTCTCTTGGGTCTTTTAAAGCCCCTGGTCCTGATGGTTTTCAAGCCTGCTTTTTTCAAAAACAGTGGGATCTTGTGGGACCAGACATTGTTAATTTCGTCCTAGATTTTTTCGCCAATGGTTTTCTTCCACCTGGGATTAATCACACCCTTATTTGTCTTATTCCCAAATCTGATTTTGCTTCTTCAGTTTCTGACTTTAGGCCTATCAGCTTGTGCAATGTAACTTACAAGATCATTTCCAAAATTATTGCAAATAGGTTAAAACCTTTTTTGGCATCTTTTATTTCTCCTTTCCAATCTGCTTTTATCCCAGGACGGCAAATCTTTGATAATATCATCATTGCTCATGAAATATTTCATTTTTTTAAACACATGCGTGGAAAGACTGGTTATGTGGCCCTAAAAATTGACATGTCCAAAACTTATGATAGACTTGAATGGGGCCTTATTCTGTCCCTTTTCCAGTTTTTAGGCTTTGGGGGATCAATGGCATCGTTTTATCCAATCCCTCATCTGGTCCACTTCTTTTTCTATTAAATTTGATGGTAGTAGCTCTTTTGGTCTCTTCCATGGTTCTAGGCGAATTCGACAGGGGTGCCCACTCAGTCCTTACCTTTTTATTGTGGCCATGGAGGTCTTGTCTAGGCTGTTCACAGTTTATAGGGATTTAAATTTGTTTAAAGGAGTCAAGATCTCCAGAACGACACCTAAAATTTCACATTTATTATTTGCTGATGACATTCTCATAATTTGTCGGGCCACCCAGGAAGATATTTTGACTGTCAAGGAAATTCTTGAACTTTTCTCTGACCTATCAGGTCAAGAGATCAATTTCTCCAAAAGTGGAGTACATTTTAGCCGAAATGTGCCTTTGGATGAGCGTGGAGCTCTATTTAATATTTTGGGTATTCGTGAAATGCCCAGTAATTCTGTGTATTTGGGCACTCACTTGTTTCCTTGCAGGTCGAGGATTAAGGAGTTTAGTGGAATCATTTCTCGCATGCAAAAGAAACTGGCGAATTGGAAAACTACTTTTCTTTCTTATGCAGGGCGAGGTGTATTGGTTGAATCGGTTCTGGCTTCCACCCCAAGTTTTTTGATGAATTGCTTCTGGCTATCTCGCAAGATTTGCCACAAAATTGATTCAATCTGCTTTAAATTTTGGCTAGGAAAATCGGAGACCTCCAACACCCACTCTTTGATTGCTTGGCATAAGCTGTGCCGTCCTAAATCTCATGGTGGTATGGGGTTCCGTAAAGCAGAACATCATAATATGGTCCTTCTAATGAAACTTGGGTGGCATTTGATTTCTGAACCCAGTTCCCTTTGGGCCCGAGTTCTTCGTGCCAAATATTTCCCTAAACTTTCTTTTTTTGATACCAGTACCAGGTTAAAAAGGGGCTCTAGGATTTGGAATAGCATTGCCCGAATTATTCCCCCCTTGGAAAAACTTACTTTTAAAAGAGTGGGAAAAGGTACCTCAACATTTTTTTGGACTGAACGTTGGTTAACATCTCAGCCTTTATGCTTACTCAATTATGCTTTTGCCTCCCCTACCATCCATGAAAAAGGGATACCTATTGCTGAGTTAACCTCTGCAAATTCAGAGTTTCATACTCATGTTTTATCTAAGTTCCCCTCCCCTATCTCTACTCACTTACTTTTACTTTTAATAGTTTTGATGATTTTTGGGTTTTCACCCCAACCACAGATGGGAAGTTTAAAACCAAAATCGCTGCCAAATCTGTGTCAACTAAGTCACAGTCTTCTTTGAATTTATTGCCCGCTTGGTGGAATTTTTTTTGGAAGCTCAAGATTCTTCCCAAGTTTAAATCCTTTTTCTGGCGTTTGCTAAATGCAGGTCTTCCCGTCAAGGCAACTATTTCCAAATGGATCCAGATCGACCCTACTTGTGGTTTTTGTGGAAATTGTGCTGAATCCGTTTGGCACCTTTTCCTATCTTGCTATTGGGTTAAACATATTTGGGCGGCTGGCCCGCTGGGACTAAGGACTGAATTCCTCTCTTTCGCTTCTTTCAGTGATTTGTGCTCTAGTCTTTTCTCTTCTGTTTTAAATAAACAGTCCAGATCTTGGTTTTTTTCAGTATTTATTATTACTTGTTACTATATTTGGATTGCAAGAAACAATGTTTTTATGAAGGCTCTGCACCCGGATGCCATATGGGTTCTAAAACAGGTGGATCATTGGATTGGAGAACTCCATCTTTCACCAATCCCTACTTTGCCCTCCCCTTCCCCAATTTCTTCCCAATGTGTAACCCAAACTAATATTATAAATCAAGCTATTGTTTGTTTCCCCTTTATACCTTGTCTCAAGCATCCTATTTTGATCTGTGCAGGTATCCAGGACCCAGGATTAAGTCTTGCGGGCTGGTCGAATATCATTTTGTTAAATGCAAGGATTATAGCTTTAACTACAGGTTTCACTAATGTTTCTTTACCTATGGAGATTGACCTTTACAGCATCAAGGCAGGGCTTGCTAAAGCTTTTGAATCTGGGTTGGAGATTAAAGAAATATGGTGCTCTAATCACATGGTCACTGATGTTCTTCCATCTCCAACTCACTCCCCTTGGCCTTGGTATCTAATTAAAGACTTACTATACATCAACTACTTGGGTCCTAACATTACCTATAAATATGTAGAGGATCAATTTTGCTTAACAGTTGCATTAAATCTGGCCAAATATGGTCAGTCTAGGAACAATGTATCCTTCACTTTTGCTTAATATATTTTCTTTTTCATCATAAAAAAAAAATAAAAAAAATAAAATAAAAAATATATATATATATATATATATTAAAAGAAGATAAAATCTACAACATTGTTATGAATATCCATGTGAACTAATCAATTCCCCCCCCCCCATCTTCTCATGTTATGGTTATGGGTAGAGGTTGTGCACGTCGTCCACTCTAGGTTTGTAGGCGGTCTTGATGGGTAGGGTGGTTCTTTCTGTGGGAGATGAGAGAGACAACACGGGGTGGGCACCCCGACTAAGGGTGTCAATTCAATACAGTACCGAAGCCAAATGAGTCAGTCAGGGGTGTAGTTTTTTCTTTGGGGTCGTTTAAGGCTCCACGCATTGATGTTTTTTAGGTTTGTTTTTATCAAAAATTCTGGGACCTGATCGAGAATGATGTATGTCAATTTGTGGGCGATTTTTTGTAATCATTATCTTCTATTTGGTGTTAACCACATCTTGATTTGTCTTATACCTATGAAGGATGATGCTTCAAGGGTTGAAGATTTTTGCCCTATTAGTTTATGTAATGTGTCTTATAAAATCATAGATAAAAAATAGGTTGAAAGGAATTTCACATTATTTTATTTTTCCGTTTCAAACGGTTTTCATTCTTGGGCGGCAAATATCTAACAATATTATTATTGCCTAAAAGTTTTCCATTACCTCTCTCATAAAAAAGGGAAATTTGGGTTTATGGCTATCAAATTGGACATGACTAGGTATGATAGGCTTGAGTGGAGGTACATTCGAGCCATTTTTGAGATTCTTGGACTTGGTGATTTGTGGTGTAATCCTGTTAATTGGTCATCTTTTGTCTTCTGTTTGGTATTCCATTAAAGTGCATGGTAATTCCTTTGAGCACATTGATCCATCTAGGGGTTTTCAACAAGAATGCCCTCTTAGCACTTATAATTTTATTGTCGCTATGGAGGTCCTTTCCTGTCGTCTGCTTGTTCATAGAGACTTAAGTCTTTTTAGAGGTATTAAAGTTACTCGTCATGCACATGAGTTGTCGCATTTGCTTTCTACAAACGACATGTTTATTTTTTGTTGGGCAACAACAAAGGATATTTGACTATTAAGTCTATGTTGAAGCATTTTTCTGATTTATCTGGTCAACATATTAATCTGGATAAGAGTGGTCTCTTTTTTTAGTAGAAATATGTCTTTGGAGGAAAAAATGGTGTCTTCGTTCCAATTTAGGGATAAAAAGGTATCCAAATATGCCATTTATCTTGAAACCAATCTGTTCCACCCTCAATCTAAAATTGCAGGTCTGAAGCATGTTGTGCAAAGGGTTGAGAAACGTTTATCTACCTGGGAGGCTATCTGCTGTCATATGCTAACCGTAAGATGTTGACCAATCAGTTTTGACTTCTTCCAACTTTACCCTCTATCTAATAAACTTATTCCAACTAGATCTAATTCTGTCTTATCTTCCGAAAGACCTTACCACCAATCACATTAATTATAAATTTACCATCGTTCCTTCTTTTTATTTTTTTGTATGAAAGTGTAATCACACAAACCACACACCAATCCCAAAAGGTTAATCGACTTTTAGGACCGTGGAATGACAGATACACACAACACACACCACACGCACACACCCAATGTGGGACTAAGCCCACACACCCAACGCACATAGCGCAACTTTTTTTTTTTTTGTTGCCATTGTTCCTTTGAAATTGGTTTTTGAATTTCTATTTATGGGAAACAGTTTTCTGTACGGGAGTGTGGCCTACGCCAGCACTTCTATGTGTCTACCTCTCTCCTTCTTAAAACATAAGGGCAAAGGTGTCTTTTCACCTAGGAAGGAGAAAGATAGACTCATGGGAGTGCTGGTGTAAGCCACACTCCAGGACAGAGATCTTTTCCCCTCTATTTAATTATAAAATTGCCATCATTTCTAGTACTTGGATTATAAGTGTTTGAGTGGGTTCACAAGTGATCCAAAACGGGTTTTTGAACTCCAGACTCACATCATAACTACTCATTTGAAGGTATTTCTCCAACTTCAATCGCCTACTGTCTCTACATTATGAACTCTAACAATTGTTTGAAATTTCCTTTCACCAATCAAGTTAATGAAAGCTTTTAGTGCATTTCTCTATTACTCGTGTTGTGTCAAGAAATCGCTCAGCAGTCCTTCGAGTGCCGTCACCTGCAAAAGGACCAAGGGTGTCAAAGGAGAACCGGTGTGGTTCTGGCCTAGGACTCTCCGATGCCTAAGTTAGATCTCTCTGAGCAAACAGATGAATAGTAGAATTCAAGATGGGTTGATGGGGTAGAGTACCTTCCCTTTTATAGTGGAGTATGGCGGTGTGGAGAGTCCCAGTTGATGATGAGTAGTCCTCGTAGTTGATAGAGTCCCTGAGTAGCAGGGTTCATGCTTGATTGGTTGTCTTCCCGTGAGACGTGGTGTCACGATAGACTTGGTATCCTTGATGGATAGACCTATCATCGTGGTAGATGAGGTTCTTAGTATATGAGTCCGTTCAGACTACGTGACTGATAGGCGGTGGCCTAGAGTCCTTTGTGATGTGATATGTCTTGTTGATGGTGGTGCTCGTCGCCGTGTTTAAGGGGGACTGTGCCCAGAGGGGTTCATCCCTAGGGTAGATTACGCCCGAGGGGTCCGCGCCCGAGGCCTGTCCGCACCCAGGGTCTGCAATCCGTGCCCAAGGTCCGTGGTCTGTGCCTGTGCCTCAGTCGGTGCCTGTCCGGGTCCGCGCCTGTTTGATCGATGCCTGTTCGCCGTGGTCCATGCCTGTTTGGTCTTAGTCCTAAGCTGGTCCGCCTTCCTGGGCTAGGACACATGGCGATCCCTGAGTAGCTAGTGGTAATTTTGGGTTTATCATTTGCCCCCACTCTCTCGGAACAGAGTGCTCAAGAGAGTAGTCCTTGTACTCTTGTATCCATTGAGGGGTTCACGACGAATTATCTCTTCTTGGAGGGTGTGCCTCTAAATTGTTTGGTGAGGGAGAGGTTGTGGGTTCAGTCCTCTCCTCTCCCCTCTTTTTATCATTTTCTCTTCTTTTTTGTAGATATATGTTCTCGTCCCTTCCTTCTCTTTTCACTTTTCCCTTTTCATTTCTCTTCCTCTCTCTCTCTTGCTTTTCCACTTTTTGCTTGGCTTTGAGCTTGGTTACTATTCATTATGCCCCCCATGTGTTTGTTCCCGGGTTAGCATGAATAGCAGTGTCCTCTACTGGTTTGCTTGATTCCCCTTAGCTATTAGCCTTGCCTTTGGACTTGGCTTGCTTTGCGGCGTGCATAGCTCAGTGCTTGGCCTTTGCCTTATGCTCACGTTCATGCTCGTTGGTCTGTGCCTAGCTTGCCTCAGTTGACGCTCGCCCCTTTCTCACCATCCACAATCTACGCCTATGGCTCGATCGTCGCCCATTTCGATCGGCCCCTGACTTCAATCGACGCCCGTCCCGTCTGCGCCTGTCTTCGATCTGTGCCCTACTCTGATCCGCGCCTGTCTCGATCCACGCCCATCACGATCGGTGCCCGGCTCTGATCCATGCCTGTCTCGATCTGCGCCTATCCCGATCGGTGCCTGGCTCTAATTCGTGCCCATCTCGATCGGTGCCCATCCCGATCGGTGCCTGACTCTAATTCGTGCTCGTCTCGATCAACACCCATTTTTTATCAGCTCCCGATCTCGATCACCGCCCGTCTTCGATCGACACCTATTTGGTCGACACCTGGACTGCCGCGTCTGATCCACGCCCATGCTCGACCACGCCTAGTATGTTCTTTTCTTGTCTTGATTGGTTTTGCATTGGTGGTTGTAGGTTGGCATCCCTCTCTTCGCATTGGTTGCTTGGCTTTGGGAGACCATCGTTCTAAGTAAGTAGCTAGCCTGCTTCATTGTCTTTCCATGTCATCGTCTAACGACTCTGATTCGACTACGATTGTGGTTGGGTCTTCTGAGGAGTCTTCTTCGGGGGTCGTCTTCCCCTACGGACACCTCTTCCTCGTTGGCTTCCCCTGTTGCTAGTGATGGGGAGGAGGTTTCTAGAGATCCCGCCCCTAGTAGGGGTCATAGGGTCTCCAGGGCTTCTACCTCTATTGGTGATCCTAGGAGTAAGTTGGCTCACATCCTTAGCATCATAACTTCCTCGGACTTGGCGTCTCTTCGCCGGGAGTTCCATATACCCTCTGAGGTCATGCTTCGCGTCCCCGGACCCATCGATCGTGCTTTTTCACATCGAGCGGATGAGGTCTACCACTATTGTATTTTCTTCACCCATGGTCTTCGCTTCCCTATCTCCCATTTCATGGAGTTGGTGCTGGAGCACTGGCATCTTACCCCTGGGCAGGTGTTGCCCAACTCTTGGCTTGTCATCCTGGGTTTCTATGTGTTCTTCGCCCGGATGGGGCGTGCTGCTACCATTCCCCTATTCTCGTACTTCTATGTTTTGAAGAAGGGGGAAGGTGGGTGCTACCACTTCGCCCATCGTCTCCCTAGGGGGTCTCTTGCCATGCTCGATCCTCTTGTGGGGATCACTAGCTCGGTGAAGTACTAGAGGGACCGCTTCTTTTTTACCACGGTCCCTTGATGAGCACTGCGATCTACTTGGGAGGCCATTGATATCAAGGGGGTGAATTGCTCTCTTGAGTTGAGCAACTTTGAGCGCGACTCCCTCCAGCGATGTCAGGGGTGCGATCCATTCGACGTTCGTCAGTTGGATTTCGAGGCCTTCCTATGTCTTTGGAAGTTGAGTCCTGGTAAGATCTTTGGTTTCTTTGATGTTTGCGTCTGTATTTTTCTTTTATGTACCCATTGTCTGACTTGTCTTGTGATTGGATGTCGTTGTGTAGTGGACATACGACCAGATCTTAGTGTCTTCCGCTCTAACCTGCGAAAGAGAGGTACTCAGACGGCTCCCCCTGGGGATGGTTCTTCTGGTGTGGTTCCTCCAGTTTCTACTTCTTCTCCTCTAGTGGTCGTTGGGACCAAGCGTAAGGGGGGTCCTGATCCCCCTAGTTCAATGAGGGTTGGGCCAAGTATTATCCTTCCGCGGTCGTCTCCTACCGCCGCTACTCCTGGATCTTCTGATCCACCCCCCTCCAGAGGCAAAGGGGTGGTCTCCTCTTCTGGTGGCACGATTGCTGATCCGCCAACCTCCTCCCCTTTGGTGCTGCCTTGGGATCTTCAGGAGGGAGCGATGTTGACCAGCCGTGGTGTGTGCCAGGAGTGGCTGGACATGGGAAGGCTTCCCGGTAAGCATTCAGTCATACAGGGGTTTAGTGACGCATTCTTGACATAGACCCTCTACTAAGACATGGCTTCTGTGAGTCGTGCCTCTCGATCCTTTGCTTTTAGTGTTGTTGCTTTTCTTGTACTTGGGATGCTTCTTAGCGGCTGTGTTGGTTGCAGGTCCAGCACCATGTCACGGAGATGGTGCTCCACCTGGAGGGTCATGTTTTTTGGGAGATCCAGCTAAATCGCAAGCTGCAGGGCCTAGAGAAGGAGCTTTAGGGGCATAAGGCCGCAAGGGAGGAGGCCGTGGCTCGTGCGAGGAGTATGGCTGAGGAGCTCAGGGTTGCGACTGCAGCGGAGGCCCAGACCTCGGCTAGAGTTCGTGTCCTAGAGGAGGAGATTCGTGCCTTGAGGCAAAGCCATGAGGTTGAGGTGTCTAAGGTTGGTGAGCAAACGGTGGCAGATCACTGCGTACTTCTATAAGTACAACTAGGAGATATATGATGCAGGCATCCAGGACTTAGTAGTTCGCGTTCTGGAGAAGACTCCCGATTATGATTTCTCGGGGTTCCCGGAGGTCACTATGCTGTTACCTGCGACCGCTGCGGTGACACGTGTCTCTCCTGAGGATGGTGTTGTGGTGCTAGAGGAGGGCGTTGCTCACCCAGCTGAGGCCAATACGATGTCCCCTGCAGGGTCGAATGTGGCTCCCCATCAGATGCTCCTTGAGTTTATAGGTGTTCTGGATGTTGAACTTTTGGGATCTCGAACTTTGGGTTGAGATATTTGTGTTCTCTTTTTGGATTGTGTGTATTTGACTTTTCACTTTCTTCGATGTGGATATGGCATATATTTGATCTTTATTGCTTCAACGGTTCTCTGACTTTGTGACTTCGGTGGTCTATAACCGTTGGTGATCGACGAACCTTAGCGGTCAACGGACCTTGGTCATCAATGGGCCTTGGTGGCATTGCGCCATAGTGGCATTACGCCTTGGTGGCATTGCGCCTTGGTGGCATTACGCCTTGGTGGCATTGTGCCTTAGTGGTCAATGGACTTTGGTGGCCAACGGGCCTTGGTGTGGTGGCAGTGATTCGATTTAGTAGTAGAAGAAGACGAGTATTCCCGAAACCAACTATTTACTTCAAATAAAAATTTTTCAAATTATCCTTGAAACTGTAATGCCATCTCATCGCTCATCGCTACTACTCTGTTACCACTACCACTATCACATCGCTATTCTTTGGCGGTCTTTCTTGTTGTTACTTCTACTGATAGTATTTCTTCAGGTGTTCTGAGTTCCAAGTACGGTCTATATTCTTGCCCCCCGAAGTTTTTAAGCGGTATGTCCCTAGACGTATCTGCTTGGAAACTATGTAAGGTCCTTCCCAGTTTGCTGATAGCTTTCTTTCCTTCTTTGGCTGCGATGCACTTACCCTCCTTAGGACTAGGTCCCCCTGATGGAATAATCGTTCTCGCACCCTGGCGTTGTAGTACTTGGCTGTTCACTGCTGGTAGGCCACTTTCTTCAGCAATGCCTTTTCACGTAGCTCATCCAGGAAGTCTAGGTTTGCTCGCAGTCCATCTGTGTAGGTTCTTTCATTGAAGTGTAATACTCTGTGGGACATGGCAAGGACCTCTACTGGTGCTAGTGCTTTTGTGCCATACGCTAGGCAGAATGGGCTTTCCCCTGTGGGTGTCCTTACTATAGTGCGGTATGCCTATAGAAAACTCAGTAGTTCCTCGACCCACTTCCCTTTGGCTCCTTCCAGTCTTTCCTTTATTCCATCTAGTAGAGTTCTATTTGTTACCTCCACCTGACCATTGGCTTGTGGGTAGGCTACCGAAATAGGCCGATAGTCAATTTGTAGATCTAACAGAAGGCTCTGAACTTGGGGTTGTTGAATTGCTTCCCATTGTCCGAGACCAGTATCCTTGGCACACCGAACCTGTAGATGACGTCGTCATGGATGAACTTCTCCATTTCATTCTCTGTGATTTTGGCCAGTGGCTTGGCTTCTACCCCCTTGGTGAAGTAGTCTATGGCGACCACCAAGTACTTACGGTTACTAGATGCTGCTGTGAAGTCGCCTAAGATGTCCACCCCCCACATGGCAAAGGGAATGGGGTTGAGGATCGATGTCAGCTTGGTGGCTGGTAGATGGGGTACAGGGGCGAACAATTGGCATTGCTCGCAAGCCTTGACGTACTGTATTGCTTCCTCTTGCATTCTTGGCCAGTAGAGTCCCTGGCGGAGGATTTTGTAGGCTAGATTTCGTCCTCCCATGTGGCTTCCATAGATCCCCTCATGTATCTCTGCCAGGGCATATTGGGCTCCCTTGGGTCCTAGGCACCAAAGCAGTGGTGTTGTGGCCCCCCTCTTGTACAGTACTCCATCCAGGACGGTGTACTTTGCAGCTCTCATCCTTATCTTCTTTGCTTCGACCTTGTCTTCTGGTAAGACGCCGTTCTGTAGGCAGTTGAGTATAGGGTCCATCCAACTAGGCCCCTCTTCGATCTCGTTGACCTGTTTCTCCTGATTCGTTGGCTCATGTAAGATCTCAATGTAGACTGTACTGGCCAAGTTTCGGAGCTCATCATTGGCTAGCCTTGATAGGGCATCGGCGGTGGAATTCTCAATCCTGGGGACCCTAACCATCTCAAACTTCACAAACTCCTCGATCAATTCTCGAGCACGTGCTAGGTAGGCGCCATTCGCTCGACCTTTGCCTTATACTCTTTGTTCACCTGGTTCACTACGAGTTGAGAGTCACTCCGGATAGAGAGGTGTGTGACTTGAATGGCTTTGGCCACCCGGAGTCCAGCCAGTAGTGCTTTGTACTCTGCTTCGTTGTTGGATGCTGGGAAGGTGAATCGGAGAGCATACTGGATTCAAAATCCTTCGGGGCTGGTAAGTATGAAGCCTACCCCACTTCCTGCTGCATTACTCGAGCCATCCACGAACATCTCCCACAATCCTCGATCATGCTCCTCTGGTTCCTCTGCTTCTGGCTCGATCTCAGGTAGGGTGTACTCAGCAATGAAGTCTGCCAGGGCTTGGCCTTTAATTGTCGTCCTGGGTTGGAACCTGATGTCGTGTTCACTCAGCTTGATTGCCCAGGCAATCAATCGTCCAAAGAAGTCTTGTTTGTGCAGTACCTTCTTCATTGGTAGGTCGGTGAGGACTATGATGGTATGGGCTTGGAAGTAGGGTCTAAGCTTCCTAGCCGCGATTACCAGTGCATAGGCTATCTTCTCAATCCTTGTGTACCTGGTCTCTGCTCAATTAGGACATGGCTAACATAATAGATGGGTCTCTGTATCTGACCTTCCTCTTTTAATAATACTGCGCTCATCATGACGGGGGTCGCAGCCAAGTAGATCTGTAATTCTTCATTTGGTTTTGGGCGCCAAAGCAATGGTGGATTCTTGAGGTACACCTTAAGCTCTTCAAATGCCTTTTGGCACTCCTCCGTCCATGCAAAGTCTTTAGGACTTCGGAGGTTCTTCAATGTCTTGAAGAATGGTAGACACTTGTCTCCCGAGTGTGACACGAACCTTGAGAGGGCGACAATCCTTCCATTCAATCTCTACACTTCTCTAACCGTCTGAGGTGGTGCCATCTATTGGATGGCCTTGATCTTGGATGGGTTGGCTTTTATTCCCCGAACTGAGACCATGAACCCTAGGAATTTCCCTGACGTTACCCCAAAGGCACATACTTTGCAGGGTTGAGTTTCATCTGGTTCCTTCTTAGCACGGTGAACACTCCCTCCAGGTCGGCTAGGTGTTGATGGGCTTGGACGCTTTTCACAAGCATGTCATCCACGTATACCTCCATATTGCACCCAATCTGTTCCTCGAACATCTTGTTGACCATCCTCTAGTAGGTGGCCCCTGCATTCTTCAATCCGAACGACATGAGACGATAGCAGTAGTTCTCCTTGTCCGTTCGGAAGATAGTGTAAGTCTCGTCATCCTCATGCATGAGGATCTGGTTGTAACCAGAGTAGGCATCCATGAAACTCAGCATCTCATGTCCGACGGTGGCGTCGATCAGCAGATCAATCCTGGATAGTGGGTACTCGTCTTTTGGGCATGCTTTGTTCAAGTCAGTGTAGTCGACGTACATTCTCCACTTTCCATTAGGCTTGGGTATCATGACCACGTTCGCTAGCCAGGTAGGGAATTTCTCCTCTCTGATGAACCCTACTCGGCTCAACTTCTAGACCTCTTCCTTGATGGCTGCCTGTCGATCGGGGGCAAAATTCTACCTCTTCTGCTGGATAGGCTTCTTGGTGGGGTCTACATGCAATCTATGCTCTGCTCTAGATCTGGGTATGCCTGGCATGTTTGTAGTTGACCATGCAAAGACATCCATGTTGGTCTGGAGGAGGTGTCCCAACTCTTCTTTCTGTTTATCGCTCAATGTAAGTACCGTGGTCCCTTGGGACGAGGGTTTCCTCAGCCCTTATGATATATGGCGACATAGGGTTTTGGGAGATGGATGGTGTGTGTGTACATGGATATGGATAATATTGTCAATGTATAATATGGATAAATAGGGGATTGGGATCATGCATTAAAATATGCTAATGTAATGTGAAGTCACCACCTAGGGTTAGGGCCTAGGACCCATTAAGTGTAGCCCTATCCGTTGTGAGCGGAATCGGGCTACGTGACTCCAAATGGTTCGACCAAAGGTTCGGGTAAGGGATCAGGTTACGAGTGTGGAAAGGTGTTAGGCACCCACCTCACCCGGCCGAAGCCGGTCTCTTTGTGTTAGATGCTACATAAGGACGAATGTTCTCTCTCTTTTATTTCGGGGATGGGGGATATTATGAACTACATTCAGATGCTATGAATTGAACTAAAGCATAATAAACTACATTACATATATGATAAATGCAGACTAAAATGATAAAATATGAAAGGACTACATTGAATCAACAAAAACGCAGTAATTATACCTGTATGGTTGTATTCCCCTGGCTCAGGGGAAATAGACGAATGGACTGACGCCGATTCTTTCTCGGTAGAGTAACGGCTCTTTTAAATGATTTGGAGAGGGGTAACCAGACAGAATAACGTCTGTAATAAAGGAGTTTTGATGGTTATCCGTGCATAGACGGGATAACAACGCCAAGGAGCAAAAGCTTTCTATACTCAGAGGGACAATCGAAGGATCTGTCCGTCACAAGAAAACTTCAAGCACTCACACTCTCATGAGAGGAGGAGAAATGAGGGTGAAAAGGGAGGAAAAGAGGCTAGGAATCACTTGGGGAGGGTCTCTCCACCCAAAATTCCTTGGAAAATGTGGGAGGGGACCCTCCTATTTATAGGGAGGGACCCTTTCTCTCTCCTGGTAGAATAAGTCCTCCACGACATCGTGGAGATGTCCACGGCGCCGTGGGGGACTTTTCCACGGCGCCATGGGTGACGTCAGCAGGCTGATGTCACACCCCCTCATGGCACCGTGAAAATCTGGTACACATCCCCACGGTGCCATGGGAAGGCGTCCACGGCGCCTTGGGAAGAGTCCACGGCGCCGTGGGAGCGCAGTGCCAGTTTTCCTTATTTTTGGGCCTAAAATGGACCATTTTGTGCTCAGCATGGTTCTTGGTCTTGTGGGTCAGGTATCTTGGGTCTAAAAAGAGGGAGAGTGCGTCGTCCATCGTCCATGTCCCATTGTCATCATCACCAATTAGGGGGTGATAAAAAATCAGCGTCTACAGTTTGCCCCTCTTTGGCCGAGGCCTGTGCCAACAGCCGAAGGGTAAAGATAAAAGATCGACTAATTTTGTCACCAAGAGCATGTACTGCTAACGCTTTGCTCAAAGGCGACATAGTTGCTAAAAATAGGCGGTTAATCGCGATGAAATCTTTCGATAATCCTCAAAAGAAAAACTCAGAAGAACCAAATCTTTATCTTGTGAACATTGCTCAAACAATTTTTGAGGGTGATAAGGCACCGCTCGACCAAAGATCTAGATAAGGCACCACTCGACGCACAAGATCAAATATGAGGGACTCCACTAGGATAGAATTTTGAGGGTGATAAGGCACCACTTAACCGAAGATCAAAATAAGGCACCACTAGGCCCGAAGATCAAATTTGAGGGTGATAAGGCACCACTCAATCGAAAGTTAAACTTGGATGGTTATAAGGTGCCACTCGATCGAAACCATCAAGTTTGGAGGGTGATAAGGCACCACTCGACCGAAGATCTAGATAAGGCACCACTCGGCCCGAAGATCAAATTTGAGGGTGATAAGGCACCACTCGACCGAAAGTCAAACTTGGATGGTTATAAGGTGCCACTCGACCGAAACCATCAAGTTTGGAGGGTGATAAGGCACTACTCGATCGAAAGTCAAACTTGGATGGTTATAAGGTGCCACTCGATCGAAACCATCAAGTTTGGAGGGCGATAAGGCACCACTCGATCGAAAGTCAAACTTGGATGGTTATAAGGTACCACTCTACCGAAACCATCAAGTTTGGAGGGTGATAACGCACCACTCGATCGAAGCATTCAATATTGAGGGATTTCACTAGGGATTGAATTTTGAGGGTGATAAGGCACCACTCTACCGAAGATCTAGATAAGGCACCACTTGGCCCAAAGATCAAATTTGAGGGTGATAAGGCACTGCTCGACCTAAGATCTAGATAAGGCACCACTCGACCAGAGTTGCCAAGCAGGCGGTTAACCGTGATGAAATCTTTTGATAAACCGATTGATCTTGATTGGGAGCAAGAGGACTCGACTGATCTTGATTGAGAGGACTCGATTGATCTTGATTGGGAGCAAGAGGACTCGATTGATCTTGATTGAGAGCAAGAGGACTCGATTGATCTTGATTGGGAGCAAGAGGACTCAATTGATCTTGGTTGGGAGCAAAAGGACTCGATTGATCTTGATTGGGAGCAAGAGGACTCAATTGATCTTGGTTGGGAGCAAGAGGACTCGATTGATCTCGATTGAGAGCAAGAGGACTCGATTGATCTCGATTGAGAGCAAGAGGACTCGATTGATCTTGATTGGGAGCAAGAGGACTCGATTGATCTTGGTTAGGAGCAAGAGGACTCGATTGATCTTGGTGCTAACATCTTGAACAAGAGTTAGTATGACTCATGATAGATGATTAGAGTTTATGTATGAGGACTTTTCCTCAACATTTAGGGTTTTTTCCCTTTTTTTTTTTTTTTTTACAGGGTAAGACCCTCGTTATGCCAAAGAAGTATTGTGGTACAGAGAAGGTGCTCGCATGGTATAGACATCATTCTGTCGATGATGGCACGTGGAAAGCCACTCTTCAGTCAATCTAAGACAATGGTATGACGTACTTATAGCCGATCTGGCTGACCTGTGGAACGACACACTCCAATTGTTCCGAGGGAAAGATATGATTTCAATGAGAGACGGGTCTCATCTGAAATGCTTGCTGGGGAATGAGCCATTCACAAGTTTTGACAATAGTTGGAAGACAAAATTATGTGCAAGTGCAGAAGTGGTCAAGTGATCACGACGATCAGACCATACATGAGTCCGATAGTGGCCAGATGAAATAATGATTTGGATGATAAATTATCCATGGGTTTAGACTAAAAAGGATCGATTTGTACATGAGTACAATGGAGCCCGAAAGATTCATGGGATGATCGAACTACACACAAGTATAGAGAGGATCAGAAAGTTCAATGATTAATTTGTACATGAGTACAAGGAGGATCAGATAATGGATCAATCTTGTACACGAGTACAATGAGGATCAAATGATGGATCAATCTGTACATGAGTACAATGGGGACCAAAGATTCACTGGATGATAGAACTACACACAAGTATAGTGAAGATAAAAAAAATGTTAATGATTAACTTATACACGAGTACAAGGAAAATCAGATAATAGATCAATCTTGTACACGAGTACAAAGAGGATCATGATGATGGGTCAATCTGTACATGAGTACAATGGGGACCAAAGATTCATTGGATGATCGAAGTACAAAGGAGTATGGGGAGGATCAAAAAGTTCAATGATTAATTTGTACCTGAGCACAAAGAGGATCAGATAATGGATCAATCTTGTACATGAGTACAATGAGGATCAAATGATGGGTCAATTTGCACATGAGTACAATAGAGACTGAAGATTCATGAGATGATCGAACTACACGCGAGTATAGTGAGGATCAGAAAGTTGAATGATTAATTTGTACACGAGTACAAGAAGGATCAAATAATGGATCAATCTTGTACTCGAGTACAATGAGATCAAAGATTTATGGGATGATTGAACTATACATGCAAGTAGAGTGAAGGTCAGAAAGTTCAACAATTAACTTGTACGCGAGTACGAGAAGGATTAAATGGTGGATCAATTCATACACGAGTACAACAGAGATCAAAAGGTTAATGAGATGATGAAGCTATACACGAATATAGCAAGGATCAGAAAGGTCACAGAGTGATCAAACTATACGTAAGTATAATGGGATCGAAAAAATCAATGAATAATCAGGCTATACACAAGCATAGCAGGGTTCAATAGGGTCAAAGGTTCAATCAGTTTGTACGCAAGTACAGCTGGGACCAGAAGATTCAAATGGTAATCAAACTATACACGAGTATAGCAAGGATCAAAAGGATCAAATTACACGAGAGTGCGGAACCATACGTGAATTTGGTATAACCGAAAGATCAAACTAATAGTGATCCAAAAAACCAAATGCACATGAGTGCAGAAGTGGTTAAGGACCTGGTCAAACTGTACATGGGGCCAAATCATTGGAGATCGAGTTGTACATGAATTCAACTGTGATCAGATAGTCAAACTGCACGTGAGTACAGGAAGTACGAGGGTCCGATGGAACTAAATGATCAGAGCCCAGACTGTATACGAATTCAATCATGATTGGTTGAGTAGGTTGCACGTGAGTGCAACAGAAATAAGAATTCAGATGGTATATGATCAAGGCATTGGTTAGGAAAATCCAATCCTATGTATGTGCAGTATCCATGATGAAAATGGAAAGGAAGTCTACCATTAAAACTCAAGTAGTTGCATTATGATCCAAAATGCAACAAAAAAAAACAATCTTATGCAAGCAATTTTTTATATTTTTATACATATTTTTTTATTTTTAGTATGCAAAGGGAATCACAGTCCTAATGCAAATTATGTCATGCAAAAAGGAAAACATAGCCCTATACAAGTAATCAATTCTATGCAAATGTTTATGACAAATACATACAAGTGAAAAGTAATCACATACAACCATAGTCACTTACCAGATATTCTCCATTTTTTTGTTGCACAACACTTGTCCTTCACAAAAGCTTAGTGCACAATTATACGTTACCAAAAATATTTTTTGGAAGAGAAATCTGAGATTCACTCAAACCCCTTTTTTTTTTATTTTAAGAAACAATCTTATTTGTGAGAGAAATTGATTTTGAAAACTTATGGTTATTCACATTATGACCTAGTAATGCACAATTTCACATAGACATATTATTCTCATCCCCGTTACACGCGTAGGCTCGACGAGCATCGATTGGCCAACATCGAATGGGTGTTGAATAAACTTTTGACAAAGCAAGTCAAAGGGTAAATTGAGGGAAACGTGCACGAATAAGATTGGTGGATAAGTCACTCTTCCCTTCCTTCGTGGAGAGTCATGGCATTTTATCCCAGGCAGTATCATCCTTCTCTGCTTGTATGGTCATTTCGTCTTTTAGGCTGAGACTCTTCATGATTGGGAGTCGATCCCCATGGACAACATACCCCTTTAATTTCACATGCTCTTGCCTGGTGGGTTGCCCCAAGGAAACAAATCCTTTTTCCTTATGCTCCTTTGTCCTTCTTATCTTGGATAGAGATTGCCTCAGTGACAAGTTAATTCTTCTGGTCGTCTTACTGGTTGAGAGGGTGAGTACAATGCTGCTGGTATTTAATCCCTTAATCATCACTTTGGAAATCCTCATGATCTTGGTAGACGTGCTTCTTTTTCTTCACGTCATCGGATCGCATCAAAGAGATATGGATACTAATGGGAAAGGGGAAAAGTAGAAATACGATGGATATGATGCAAGTGAGCAAAAGTGAAAAGTTGTACATGGACGAATAAAAAACTGTACATGGGGGAGGACCGAACTTGATTGTCACTTCATCAAGTTGCCTACGTACCGCAAATAGGGATCAGGTCGAACGTAGTTCAGGATAAAGATGCCTTAATGTCAAAGCCTTGATGATTAAGTTCCATCATAGCCGGGTGAGCTCGAAGCTGTGGACGAGAGTCTCATCACCATTTGGCTCGGGAGGGCTTTACTAGGTTGTAACGGGGCTTAGGAATGGGTTCCAAAGGATGGTAAAGGCTCAAATGTGCCCCTAGGGACTAACCATGACTCGACACTTCTGCTCCCAAAACTTTACCAAGATTCTGGTAACTGAACTTGTTGGAGAATTTCTTCTTTATTAATAATGTAATCAAGAAGTTTGGCAATCCCTCTCGTGTCTCAATTTGAAGACTTTGGTAATTTTAACCCTGATAATTTTGACAATATTGTCTCCGAAGGAAAAGTGGCTATTTTTGCCCCATGGTCAAAGTGCTCCCAATTATTTGCAATTCCTTTAGCCAATGCATCCTCTCTTCTCTTTTTTTAACCTTTTTCTCTCTTTTTTTTTGAACTCTCATTTTTTTTTTTTTTTTTTTTTTTGAACTCTCATTTTTTTTCTTTTTGAGATTGGCCCAATTTTGATTGTGGAGACGGAGCTACCCTTTTTTTTTTCTTTTTTTTTTTTAAAATCCTTCGGAAACGTATTGCCCTTGTGACATCTTACTTCACCGAGAGACCTCTTCCAGTTAGACCCTAGAAGCTAATGGGACATTTTGATGAGCAAGAGGATATATGGATAATGAGGTGTGGGTGACCAAAGTGAGTTTTTTTTTTTAAAGGGAACGGCTAAGGCACAACTGGGGGACTAGCGGATTTTATTGTCTCAGGGTTTATTTGAGATGACTAGCGGCCAAAGGGGGCCTCCCTTAATAGGCTTTATGAGATGAAATCTTCATCCAGGCTTCCGACTCGTAGGAAGGGGATCAGATGTATGGAAAGCTCCAGATCTTTGACCATCAAGACTTTGACATTGGAAAGAAGGGTAGTAATTTTGTTTTTTTTTTTTTTTTTTAACTAGCAATCATGAGATCATCATAAACTATTATTTGGATGAAAGAGAAAAGAAAGCGAACGAGTAGATGGACGAGAGAACATATTCATTGATGGCTAATGAAAAATACATGGTGGATGAGTTTACAGAAGGAAGTTTGGCTTAATGAAAAGACCTAAAGAACTAAGGGATGCAGACCCGATGATGTCTTCAGTGCGATCCTGTCTGCACAAGAGTGAAGTACTATCACTGCTTTGTCACGGGACTGTGCAGTTTGTACTAAAAAAAGTGCCCCTCTAACCAGAGCCGGGTGCTGGAACTATTTTCAGTCAGCAAGACTAATGCTCGTCAAGTTAATGACCGTAGTTTAACGCCTTCGGGCGACAGTGATGTCCTCAATCAGTGTTTGCCCCTTTTCCATCGGATGAATACGGAGAACTTTCTTCGGCGATTCTACCATTTTGCAGGCTAGCAATGTAAAAGAAGTATTCCCTTTTAAAACTGGTGGTAGCATCAAAAGGATTTTCCCATAAACTTGGAGGAATGTGCTCCTTAGGGACTCTGTTAACCTCACACAAATGAAACCTTATCTTCTCCCAATCATCTTTTCTATATCCTCTATTAAAGAAATCCACCAAATTAAATGTTGTACCAAAATGAAAGGTGCAGTGAGGTTGATGCATGATCAGATTCGCATTTGGTTCTTCTCGTGACTCCTGTATCCAATAAGGGTTATGGAGGGTATAGAGGACATTCCATTTTGCACAACTGAATAACTGCTAAAGCCATTGAGTCTGTGTCTGAAACCGAAGAAGAAATTTCATTGTGTTTAACCGAGGAGGAACAAATTTTGGATGCAATTCGTCCTGGCTCATATAGGTCAATAATTCTGGAACACAAAAGCTGAATGCTACCACGTACCTTTCGTAAAGGTACAAAAGGAAACAAAGGGCTTCAGTAGACAGTGGTAGAGGTCTCTTATCCCAAAGATATTGAAGAAAGGATAAACTCGATGGACAGGAAGTCCTCAGAGGTCGTCATTCCCACGATTGAGGAGAGTAATTTCATGAAACAAATCCAGGCAATCTTCACTCCTTGATCGTAAGACCTGATGCATAATCTGTTCTTGGAGATGGAAAGGTAAAAGGTCAATCCAATACTGCAATCCTACCAAAACCTCATTTTTCTTGGTCTCTTCATGGCCTTCAAACCCATTCAGCTTGGTCATATCAGTTGTTGAAGGAAGAGAGGATTCATGAACATCCTAGGCGAACATCATTGATGGAGACTTTTGACCTGTCACTACCTCTTCTAAAGGAACCGGCAAAGCTTGGATCAAGGAGGTGGGATCAAACCCTTCTAAATCTTCTTCGTGGGCATTGATTGTCTAATTAACAGACTGTTGTTTTGCCCCTTGCTTGAATTTTTTTGCTTCCAATAGGTCTTGGATAGCATGCCCGAGTGTAAAGCATTCATCAGTGGGTGCCCCTCTTGGGTGTGATAGTCACATTATTAATCTGGATTATACCAAAATGGTGGAGGATCCCTGACCGATCGCGGAGGAACCGTGCCCAGAAGTCCCAATTTCTTCAATTCAGTATATGCAAGAGACCTAGCCACACCCAAATCGATGAACTCACGTTGTCTTGAACTTGCCATATTCGCCTTCGAATTTTGGCTCTGATATTGCATTGTGTGGCTATACTGACCATATGTCTTTCTAAGCAATTTGTCTTCAATACGCTTCCCTATGGCCATTAGCTCTTCAAAAGTCTTAAGGTGTTGGTAGTAAAGGTAATCGTGATATTTTCCGTACAGATTCTCCAGGATCATCTCCACCTGTTCTGCTTCTGTCGGGCGATTCCACATCTTTACTGCTCTCTCTCTAAACCTTATAATGAAATTGTAGAACCCTTCAGTAGGGCCTTGCCTTAGTGTCTCCAACTCTCTCCGTGTGACATCCACTTCAGTGTTGTATGAGTACTGCTTTGTAAAGGCTCTCACCACCATTGACCAAGTCTGAGTCTGTGCCTGATCTAACTATGTCAACCATCGCAAAGCAGGTCCAGCAAGCGAGTACAGAAAAGTCTGCCCCATTTGATTTTTCGTGAGGCCCCAAGATTTAGCCACTGTAGTAAAGATTTTGAGTTGAGCTTTACGGTCACCTGAACCATCAAATTTATCCAATTTCTGTTTGAAGTCTTCGGGTATCTTTCCTTCAGGGAAGAACACCAAGTTATCTTCAGGCTCCTCGTGAATCGTGTCCTTGACAGCAATTTCAAGCCTTTCAACTTTCTCCCTCATCATACGCTCCCTTTCAGTCTCGGGATACTCCTGAGTTACGTTGATCACGACATCTTCTTCCTCCATCATAATCCTGGTGGGTACCCTAGGCACTGTCGGGACTACTCTGCGAGTCATAGGCTGAGCATGCTCCGGCTCCCTGAAAGTAAGTATTGTGCCTCCTTGGGACATGTCTCATACTGTTTGCAAGATTTGCACCATAAATTGCTTTATCTCTGCCACCTCAGCCTGTAATTGATCCATTTGTCGACCTAACCGTACTTCGGGTGGATCACTGCCTAACGAATCCATGGTGATTCTATCCGGAAAAAGCCTGATCAAACTCTGCCTCACGATGTTGGGTGGAGAAGGGAAAGTCCTGAACACCTCTGGATTGGATCGGACCAATTTGGGTTAGCCTATTGTCATAACGGGCTCACGCAGGTAACATGAAGTCTTTTGATGTGAATTGTGCCTTGCATAAGTCAGAGAGAATTATTTCAGGTCACAAGGAATTTACTTGAGTATGTAAAATATTGTTTTTATTTTAAACATTTTTTTTGTATTTTATTTTTATCATTTTTTTTTTGTATTTTATTTGGCTCAAGTAATCGAAGTCGTCATTGGAGCTTCTGATATTGTAGAAGTTCTCTCAAACCATACTTCAAATGCCATCGTCGCCCAAACATTTCTTAAAAAAGAAAAATAAACAAACAAAGAAGAAAGCCGAGTTTCAGGTTCTTGATGATTATATCTTGAATCAATACGAGGTACCCCATTTTCGAGGGACATGTCAGAATCCATCATACGGGAGTGGGCTCCCATCTTTCTTCGAGGGACTATCGCGGGACTATGGAATTCCTTACTTTGGGCGGCGTCTCGTATTGAGGCAAGATTAATCATCAAGCAACCTTAAACTCGGTCCTTCTTACAGCTAACAAGGGTTAGTTTGTGTCACACCCTAATCATATATGGTCTATTTTCCTACTTGATGCATGTAAGGGGTAGGCTTGATAGGACAGAAAAAGGTCACCCTTGACAGAACCGATATACCTATCACTCGTGGTTGCGAATTGTGGGTACGTGGTTCTTTTAATATACCTCGAGAGTAGGTCACTCAATCTCAGAGTAATCATGCTAGTGCCTTTTTTGAATGGCTAAAGCATCCCACAGCACACTAGTGAATACCCTCGCTGGTGATTCTAAACTCGTACAGTAAATATCAAAGGCTGTAGCTTTGCCACGAATTACCCATGACTACTCATGGGGTCCAACGACTAACTATGGGGATAAGAGGGGTTCCCATGCAATATATGTGTGCAAGAAAGTGGTACAGGAAGCGGCTATCATCCGATCTCAGAGTACTTAGTATGACATGCCTCACCTCCCCGGGGGTAAAGGCACGACAGGGAGTACCCTCGCCGTTTGATTTCACTTCAAGCACTATGCATGATGCGATTAGTACACACAGGGGTTAGCCAGACAAACATATTATTGTATTTATTTATTTTTTGTTTTGTACATTTTATATATATACATATAATTTTTTTTTATTACTATTATTATTTTTTATTCTTTTTTTTTTTATAAAAGTTTAGAGAGAACATTCTGCCATTTATTGATAGCACCTATTTAGAGAATTTGACCTCGGGTGGACATTTATCCACCAAGTCCCCAGTGGAGTCGCCACTGTAAATACCGTGGTCCCTCGGGACGAGGGTTTCCTCAGCCCTTATGGTATATGGCGACATATGGTTTTGGGAGATGTATGGTGTGTGTGTACATGGATATGGATAATATTGTCAATGTATAATATTGATAAATAGGGGATTGGGATCATGCATTAAAATATGCTAATGTAATGTGAAGTCGCCACCTAGGGTTAGGGCCTAGGACCCATCAAGTGTAGCCCTATTCGTTGTGAGCGGAATCGGGCTACGTAACTCCATATGGTCCGACCAAAGGTTCGGGTAAGGGGTCAGGTTACGAGTGTGGGAAGGTGTTAGGCACCCACCTCACCCGGCCGAAGCCGGTCTCTCTGTGTTAGATGCTACATAAGGACGAATGTTCTCTCTCTTTTATTTCAAGGATGGGGGATATTATGAACTACATTCAGATGCTATGAATTGAACTAAAGCATAATAAACTACATTACACATATGATAAATGCGGACTAATACGATGAAATATGAAAGTACTACATTGAATCAACAAAAACGCAGTAATTATACCTGTATGGTTGTATTCCCCTGGCTCAGGAGAGATAGACGAATGGACGACGCTGATTCTTTCTCGGCAGAGTAACGGCTCTTTCAAATGATTTGGAGAGGGATAAACAGACAGAATAAGATCTGTAATAAAGGAGTTTTGATGGTTATCCATGCACAGATGGGATAACAACGCCAAGGAGTAAAAGCGCTCTATACTCAGAGGGACAATCGAAGGATCTGTCCATCACAAGAAAACTTCAAGCACTCACACTCTCATGAGAGAAAGAGGAGAAATGAGGGTGAAAAGGGAGGAAAAGATGCTAGGAATCACTTGGGAAGGGTCTCTCCACCCAAAATTCCTTGGGAAATGTGGGAGGGGACCCTCCTATTTATAGGGAGGGACCCCTTCTCTCTCCTGGTCGGATAAGTCCTCCATGGCGTCGTGGAGATGTCCATGGCGCCATGGGGGACTTTTCCATGGCATCATGGGTGACATCAGCAGGCTGATGTCACACCCCCTCATAGCGCCGTGGAAATCCAGTACACATCCCCATGGTGCCGTGGGAAGGCATCATCCACGGCGCTGTGGGAGCGCAGTGCCATTTTTCCTTGTTTTTGGGCCTAAAATGGGTCATTTTGTGCTCGGCATGGTTCTTGGTCTTATGGGTCAGGTATCTTGGGTCTAAAAAGAGGGAGAGTGCGTCGTCCATCGTCCATGTCCCGTTGTCATCATCGCCAATTAGGGGGTGACAAAAAATCAGAGTCTATACTCAATAATGAGCCAACCTGTACGACCTTGGAAGGGTCATCCTTGCCAAGTGGCCATAGGACAAGGTCCTCCATCGGCCTTCCTTTCTTTTCTGTCAGTTCATCTCTCTAGTCGCTGACCAGGTTTTCCATGCACAGCGTCATCCCTCGTGTGTTGCCATTGTTCTTCTTCACAAAGGTGGCATAGCATTCTCTAGCCTTCTTTTGATCACCTCGGACTTCACCCACTCTGTTGTCAGTGGAGAACTTCATCTTCAGGTAGAGTGGAGACACGACACCTCTAAGGGCTATCAGAGATGGTCGCCCTAAGAGGCCGTTGAACGAGACCACAGACCTGACGACCATGAAGTTTACCATGATGGTCACCTGTTGAGGGTGCTCTCCGAAGGTGACGGGTAGCTCTATGGTGCCTCTAATGGAGGCTGTGGCACCCAAGAATCTATGGAGGTAGGTGGGCTCTAGCTTGAGTTGATCGTCTCCGAATTTGAACTTGTGGTAGGCTTCTAGCGAGAGCACATCCACGGACGCCCCAGCATTAATCAACACCCTATGTATTGGTCGGTTGGCTATCTCCACCTGTACGACCAGGGCATCCTCATGTGGAAAGCTCACACCTTCCAAGTCTGCATCCGAGAAGGAGATCACTGTCTCGGTCTTTGCTATCTTGCTTGGCTTCTCTGCTACTCCCATAAACTTGGCATGGGCTTTGCCCTTCCTGGTTGATTCTTGCCCCGGCCCGCCAACTATGGTGAGGATGGGGGCTCCCTTGATGCCGCTGGGTTCTGGCACATATCTTCTTTCGTCAATGCGGTCTCTCTCCCTATCTCGGTTCTACCTTCTCTCTTCCCTTCTTGGTTCTTCCCTTTCTCGATCGCGACCTCGATCTCCTTGGCCCGAACGGCCATTACGCCTTCCTTTCACATACTTGTCCAAGCTTCCTATCCTCACAAGTTGCTCTATTTCTTTCTTCAGTTGATAGCATTCCTCCATGTCATGCCCGTAGTCCTTGTGGAAGAGATAGTACTTATTGGGATTGCACTTCTCAGGTCCTGCTAGCATGGGTCGTGGCCATCGGATTAGGTCACAATCCTGGATCTGCATGAGGATTTGGGACCTGGTGGTGTTCAGCGGTGTGAACTCTGGACTACTTGCTCTCTCGCTCCTCTTTGGGCAACAGTCGCTTCTTCCTGACTGGCGATCGCCCCTCTCTTGTAGACGCTCGGTCCACGACCTCTTGTTTTCCTTGTGGTCATCTGGTGTTGACCTCTTGTTGTCCTGTGGTTTGGCTTCAATTGCCTTCTTCCGAGCTTGCAGTACTTCAGCCATGTTGGTGAACTCATTACATCATTCTAGGAGCTCTTTCATGGTCCTGGTCTCATGACGTGCCAGGTCCTTGATTAGCTCCAGGTCTCTGATGCCCCCAGTCAAGGCTGCATGCTGGGTCTGGTCATCTATATCTCTGACTTCTAAGGACTCCTTAGTGAACCTGCTGACATACTCCCTAATTGACTCTCCAGGCTTTTGTACCACGTTCAGTAGATTGACCGTGGTCTTCTTTTGCTTGACGCTGCTTTGGAAGCGGGTCAGGAACTGTTCGTATAGCTCTGTAAATGACCCAATCGATCATGGTCGTAGTCTGAAAAACCCATGAGGTCGCCGCACCCTTAAGGGATGCGGGGAATGCTCGACAGAATACCACATCCGATCCACCATATAGGGTCATCATCCCGTTGAAGTAATTGATATGGTCATTAGGGTCGGTGGTACCACTATAGAGTTCAAAGGTGGGTAACCTGAACCTGGATGGAAGTGAGGCGGACATAATCTCTTCTGAGAATGGGTGTTGTCCAGGGATCGAGTGTGTCTCGCCCTTGGTCTGCTTCTTCAACCCTTCCAATTTCTTGTCCAACTCTCGGAGTCTCTTGTCTAACTCTTCATCCCGTGCTTGTTCCCCACGCCTCACTAGTCGTTCGCTGTGAGCTCGTTCGGGTCCTCTCCTGGAAGTCCCCTCCCATCTTGACTGTTGGTGAGATGGTGAAGGGTCACGTCGTGATGAATCTTATCTCGAACGCGAGGGACTTTCTTCATGGTAAGTCCGGCTTTGCTCTGGTACATAACTTCCTCCTAGTTGACCTTGGAACACCGACCTCCGGATGGACCCTTTAGGGTTAGGTACCACGGATCAGTGTGATGGTGTTCTTCCCCGGTCTAACAGTGCTGGAAGGTCCACTATTCTCCCCTAGGTTGGGAAGGCTCTCCCCGTCGCCTGGTGTGCCTCTCTGACCTATCACCCGTGGGAGGTGACCTCCTAGGGCTCTGTTCCTGTCGAGGATCAGTCCTACAACGGTGTGATGTTGCACGCTGCCTTAGGTAGTCACGAAAGAGTTATTGGTCGTGGAGGATCTACCGCTGCAAGTCATTGATCTAACCCACAGTCATTGGTGCATTAGGATCAGGAACTGGCTCCACGGGGCTTCAATGGCTGCTTCTGGGTTGAGGTTGTCTCCCCCGACCTTTTGGTTCTCGGGGAGCCCCCCTCTCCTGAGAGACATGGTCAGTGGCTCTGCGATGTGAATTCTCTGGAGGAGGTGATCCATTCCTCTCCCTCGCAGCATTGTTGGTGGAGGGAGCGGTCTTCTTGCCTTATGGTGCCATGGAATGGTTATGAGAACAAGCTAGTAGGTATGATGGCTAGCATCGTTCGCACAGACGGTGTGTTTGAGTTTAAAAATTATACCGCAAGCATACGGGTCAATCGTAGCTACAGGTCGAACACGAGGAGATATACACCACTCTATTTAACTAACTTAAAAGTAATGCAAAGTGAACCAAATTAAAGTGTTAAATTAAACTAATGAAACTAATGAAAATTAATGCATCCTAACTCATAAGCATCTAATAAAATTAAGGGATTAAGTTGGTGTCCTAACACATGAGCATCTAACCTATCAAACTAACGTAAATTGGAAGGAATAACAAAAACGCAGCCACACTTCATAATCACATAAAAAGAAATAAGGGAATAAAAGTGCATCCACATACCACAACCATATAAAAATAAATAAAAGAAATAGAGGGAGAAGAAGAAGAAGATATAGAGAGATAGAGGAGAGGGAGAATGAGATTGAGAGTTTAGATAGTAAAACCTGGATGTGCTTGCATGAATGTAATTGAAAAGCTTGAGTACTTGCATAAACTTACCATGGCCTCCTCTTCTAAATCTTCAAGTCTTGTCATCAACTTAAGAACTTAGACTAGAAGGCTTAAAACCTAAACTAGAATTAAGAAATTACAACCCAATTGAAGACTTAAATTAAAATTAAAGTATAAACTAAACCTATTATAACCATTAACTAAAAATCATAAAAGCAAACTAGAACTTAGAAAAGCCAAAAATCACAAATTAGAAGGAGAAGAAGAGAAGAAATTTCACCAAGTGAATGAGCAATTTTTACAAGAGAGGTAGGGGGTATTTATAGGTGGAAGAGAGGAGAAGAGAGAAGATGGAAGTGTAGGAGAAATATTCTCTAAGAAAAGAGAATATTCTCTTCTCTTTCCTCTTTTACAATGCCTTGAATCCTAAGAAAAAAAAAAAAAAAAAAAGAAGAAGAAGAGAAGATTGTTTACATAGACCTTCTATTTCTAGAAAAATAAACTTCCAATTCTAACAAGTGCTTCCTTTTCTTTGTAGATATCTTCTCCAAGCAATAAAATCAAAGCATCTTTGATTTTTCAACCTTCCATAGATGAGAAAATATAAATCTATCCCAAGTAGAATTCCAGAAGTGCCCTTGAGAAGTTGGAGGAGAGAGAGAGTAAGGGTGATGACTAGGATTCCTTCAAGAATAAATAAAATATCCATTCTGTCCTTCAGAAAACGTGGAGCATGGGGTGCTTATATAGGCCTCACCATTGTGTTTCTTGTGAAAAATCACCCAAAATAGACCCAAATTTCGTCCAATTCGGAGTTGGGGAGCCCAAGATATCTCAAGTTGAAGTTGGACTGTCCAGAGCCTTCCAAATGGAATCTTTCGGGTACAGTAAAGTAACTTCTGATATTGTGTTAAGGCCCCTGGAATCCGAACTTCCGCTTCACTTTGTCCCTGTCCGACTGTCAATAATTATAAATAAACCCCTGTATGCCATTTTCGCGCGTCGTTACAGAAACGGCCATAACTTCTTCGTTTCAACTCGGAATCATGTGCCGTTTAAACCGTTGCGAAGCTGACTCGATGGGCTACGTATCCAAGCCATTAACACCTCTAAACTACTTAAAAACATTTTCTTAGCATCATCTCCTCCATTTTCACAAGAAATCACTTAAAACCTGAAAAGCACAAGAAAGCACCGAGTAACTCTGTCCAATGTGGTAAAATGTATGCTTTATGCCCTAAGATTTCACACATAAATGTGCTCATCAGATTCCCCCACACTTGAACGTTACTTGTCCTCAAGTAAAGCAAAAGATAAACTAACCTAGAATGCAAAAAAAAAAAATCCTAACTCACTTTCGTAGGAATCACGGTTGCACTTAGCATGTGCAACAAGCCTTTCAACCCCTAGGTTACCCCTAGTGGACGAGTTGTGTCTCGTGGGTGTTTGCAGTGAATATACACCCAAAATTCAATAAATCAAAAAGAATGATGTAAATTTTTCTCATGGCATAAGTAAGATAGGGCACACAATCTCAAAGAAATACTCAACTAAAGATTAAGGAGCCAAAGGTTCCCCCACACTTGAATTTTATCACCCCACATCAATTCAAGTAACAAGCATGCATCAAGGTCAAGGGATCTCCTCATATGTTCTAAACACTACTCACCTTCAAGTAAACTACTCATAGCACTAATGGAACCAAAGACTTAGGCATTGAGTATTTTTTACCATACTTTCTTTTCCAGGCATTAAGGCAAAAGCTTTTTTTTTCCTTTCTCAACAACAAACTCTTTTTCTACTCTAATACTGTTCTCTGAATGACATGGTGGAGCATACACTAGACACCCAAATACTTGGTAGCTTTGCTTTTTGCATGTATCCATAAGACATTGAGACATTGATGCAAGAGTTTTTTTTTTTTTTTTGAGTTTCCTTCCAAGGAATTTTGATCAAGTCACCCTGCTTCATGAGGCACAGTGCCCTGTCTAGTTTCAAGGAATTCCACTTTTCTTTCTGTTTCTCTCTCTTTTTTTTTTTTTTCATTCACTTTCACTTTCACGCCTTGCCACAAACAAATTGGTCTCAACTACTAGCCAAAAGATCAAAGAGGTTCATAAACACATAGAGGAATCTAACCATCACATGAAGTAGCACTCATATTTTCAAACTCAATCCCCATCACCGGATACAAACCAACTATCATCCTCGAAAAGGGATTTTTTTATTATTTCGCATGCTAGGAGGGCACCTAATTCCCTCTCACTCTCGCTTTGCAAATCGAAGAGACTTATGCATATAACAAAAAACTATCGTCACAATCAAAATTCACAATTAAAGTCCAACACACCCCCACACACTTAATTCATGCAGTGTCCTCAATGCATGCAGAAAAAAAAGAATAAGGACAAGGGAGGGGATACATACCAGGATATCAAGGGTCAAGATAAAGAGGCTCATGGAGATCCATGACCTCTTCTTCAACTGGAATAGGCATCTCTATGTACGGCTTCAATCTTTGGCCATTGACCTTGAAAGTAGCTCATGTACTTGGATTGAGGACTTCAACAGCCCCATGAGGATAAACTTTTTGAACAATAGAGGGGTCATCCCATCTAGAATGCAACTTACCTAGAAAGATATGCAAACGAGAATTGTACAACAAAACATTCTGGCCTACCTCAAATGATTTTCTCAAAATGTGCCTATCATGGAAAGCCTTGATTTTTTCCTTGTAAATTCGGGCATTCTTATATGCCTCATTCCTAAGCTCTTCCAACTCAGATAGTTGGAGTTTCCTATGGGCACCTGCAGTGGGTAGGTCAAAGTTAAGCTTCTTGATAGCCCAAAAGGCTTTGTGCTCAATCTCTACAGGTAAGTGACATGCCTTTCCATACACCAGACGGTACAGAGATTAACCAAGATCGATCTTGAAGGCTGTCCTATGGGCCCACAATGCATCTACCAACCAGTTAGACCAATCCTTGCAGTTTAGGTTGATGGTTTTCTCAAGAATTTACTTGATCTGCCTATTTAAAACCTCAACCTGGCCACTGGTCTGGGGATGGTAGGATGTGGCCAACTTATGGACCACACCATACTTTCTCATGAGGGCCTCAAAAGGCCGATTACAAAAATGCTTGCCCCGATCACTAATGATAGCCCGGGGAGTACCAAAACGGGAGAAGATGTTCTCCTTCAGAAATTTCACAACCACCTTGTGGTCATTGGTCTCACAAGCAACTGCCTCAATCCATTTGGACACATTGTCCACAGCAAGTACTATGTACAGGTTACCAAAAGAGTTAGGGAAAGGTCCCATGAAATCAATACCCCATACATCAAACACCTCAACCACTAGAATTGGGTTGAGGGGCATCATATTTCTCCTAGTAAGACGCCCTAAGGATTGGCATGAAGAACATGCCTTGCAATAAGTAAAAGCGTCTTTAAACAGACTAGGCCAATAAAATCCACACTGTAAAACCTTGGCCGCAGTTTTATTAGACCCAAAATGGCCTCTACAAGCCTGATCATGGCAAAAAGATAAGACAGATTGTTGCTCATGATCAGGAACACATCTCCGGATTACCTGATCCGGACAAGTCTTAAAAAGATAAGGATCATCCCAAAAGAAATACTTAACTTGTGAAAAGAAACGATTCTTATCTTGGGTGGACCAATGTGTAGGTGTCACACCCGTAACCAGATAATTAACAATGTCAGCGAACCAAGGTTCACTAGATACTGCCATCAAATACTCATCAGGAAAATTCTCATTGACTGGAGAATCAACAGTCAATGAATTAGGCAGCAGGGATAGATGGTCTGCAACCAAATTTTCACATCCTTTCTTATCCCTAATTTCAAGATCAAATTCTTGTAACAAAAGGACCCACCTAATGAGGCGAGCCTTGGCATCTTTCTTCAGCATAAGATATTTGATAGCTGCATGGTCAGTATAAACAATCACATGTGATCCAACCAAGTAGGGCCTAAACTTCTCTAAAGCAAACACAACAGCTAAAAATTCTTTCTTAGTAGTGGTATAATTAAGTTGTGCATCATTAAGAGTCCTACTTGCATAATAAATCACATGGGGCAATTTGTTGATTCTTTGCTCAAGAACAGCCCCTATAGCATCAGAGGCATCACACATAAGCTCAAATGAAACTGTCCAAATTAGAGCTTGAATAATGGGGGCTGAAGTCAACGCTCTTTTCAATTGCTCAAAACTATCATGACACTCAGAAGAGAAATCAAATGGGCAGTCATTTGCCAAAAGAAAGGTGAGAGGTCTAGCTATCTGGCTAAAATCCTTGATGAATCTTCTATAAAAACCTGCATGGCCAAGAAAAGATCTAATGTCCTTCATACTCTTGGGTGGTGGTAAATTGGCTATAAGGTCCACCTTCGATCTATCAACCTTTATCCCTTCTTTGGACACAATGTGACCAAGAACTATGCCTTGCTTCACCATGAAGTGGCACTTCTCCCAATTCAGGACCAAGTTCTTTTCTATGCATCTTTTAAGAACCAAAGAGAGATGATGCAAGTAATGAGAAAAGGTAGAGCCGTGAATAGAGAAATCATCTATAAACACCTCTAGAAAGTGCTCTACCATATCAGAAAAGATACTCATCATGCACCTTTGGAATGTAGCAGGGGCATTACAAAGCCCAAAAGGCATACGCCGGTAAGCAAAGGTTCCATAAGGGCATGTGAAAGTGGTTTTGTGTTGGTCCTCTGGAGCAATAGGGATTTGGTTATAGCCTGCATAACCATCAAGAAAACAATAATATTCATGGCCAGCTAGTCTCTCTAACATCTAATCAATAAAAGGCAAGGGGAAGTGGTCCTTTCAAGTTGTCGCATTCAATTTTCTATAGTCAATGCACACTCTCCATCCCGTTTGGATACGGGTTTGAATCAACTCATTATTGGCATTCTCAACTACAGTGACTCCTCCTTTCTTAGGCACAACCTACACAGGACTCACCCATTGGCTATCAGAAATAGGATAAATGATGCCATGATCTAAGCATTTTAGGATATCTTTCTTGATTGCCTCTTTCATCACAGGATTAGCCCTCCTTTGGGGTTCCCTAGAAGGTTTGAAACTCTCCATCAGATATATATGATGTTGGACAATGGAGGGGCTAATACCTTTGATGTCAAATATGGTCCAACCTATGGCTTCCTTATGGTCCTTTAGAAGCTTAATCAACTCTTTTTTCTGAATAGAAGTCAAATCAGAAGCAATAATAACAGGAAGAGTATGATCATGTCCTAAGAAGGCATACTTGAGGTTGGAGGGCAATGCCTTCAACTCTAATGTGGGGGGCTCAATAAGAGAGGATTTGAGAATGGAAGTGGATAGGGGTCCAAGGGGCTCCAAAGGTGGTTGGATGCTCCAGACCTCAGATAAGGGAGTATCATCAGCATCCTCCAATTCTTGCATACATTCTTGAAATCCCGAATCAAAATCAATCTCAAAGAACGTATCAATATCATCGGAAAATCCTTGAAGCATATGCACCTCTTCATCCATGTCAGGCTGTTTGCCCAACCTAAATACATTGAAGTCAACATAAGTATTGTCAAAAGATAATTTCATGAGACCATTCCTGCAATTGATTAAAGCATTACTGGTAGCTAGGAATGGTCTACCCAATATGATTGGGATTTGATCCTTAAAGTTAGCAGTGGGTTGGAAATCTAAAATAATAAAATCCACAGGAAAAATAAATTCCCCAACCTTCAACAGGACATCCTCAATCATTCCCTTAGGAAGTTTAACCGATCGATCTACAAGTTGAAGAGTAATTTTGATCGGTTTCAGTTCTCCCAATCCTAGTTATTGGTAGATATGAAAGGGTAAGAGGTTCACACTTGCACCAAGGTCTAATAAGGCATGATCAATAGTGGTCTGGCCTATAGTACAAAAGATGGTGGGGCTTCCAGGATCCTTATGCTTGGCTGCTACTGGCTGTGAGATTAGAGAACTAATGTTAGCAGCCAAGAATGCCTTTTTGGGTACATTGGTGGTCCGCTTTTGGGTGCATAAGTCTTTGAGCACTTTAGCATAAGCGGGGATCTGGGCAATAGCATCCAACAAGGGGATATTCACCTGAACCTGTTTGAACACATCCAATATCTTCTCCACAGAAGGAGACTTCTTGCTAACCAACCTATTTAGGAAAGAGACAGGTGGGGTATAAATTCTTTCAGGGTTGGTCTTTTTAACTTCCTCAACAGAATCTTCTTTGGTTTCCTCAACCAAATCATCTGGTATATCTTTAGGTTCATCAGATGAACCTGGAACAGTAGGCACTTTAATGGCCTCTTCAGAAGGGTGAGAGTCAACAGGAGTATGAGATGGTAAAGACTGAGGTGCACTAACCTGTTGATACTCACGGCCACTCCTTAAAGCATAAACAACATTTACCTGTCTAGAGGGCCCTTGGTGCTGTTGGCCTTGTGCAACATTGGTTGGAGGAGCTTGGGTACCTTGCTGAATATGAACCTGATGCCTAGGATTTGGTTCAGGCTGGCTAGATAACTTCCCTGTTTTTTTCTCATACAGGATTGTGACAAGCTGGGTGAGTTTTTTTTTTATGTTATTATGGCTTGTCATGAGAAGAGCTATCTTGTTGTCCATCTCATTCAGTCTTATTGTCTCTCCTGTATTGGTAAACCCTGGGGGTTGCTGATAAGGTGCAAGCAGAGGAGGCCTAGCAGAATTAATAGAAGGTCCTGGATGATGATGAGGGGGAAAGGGGTTAGGAGACATTCCTTGGCTTTATGGTGCATAGTTCGGCCTTTGGACACCAACCTAGCCTTGATGGTTAAAGTTGGATGGGCCTGCTTGGTTCCCTTGATTCCATGAGAAATTGGGGTGATTTCTCTATCCTGGATTATAAGTATTGCTATATGGGTTATTTTGGTAGAGAGCACTTACATTCTCAGTGCTGGAATTTCCCACCAAGGTGTTGGGGCATTCCTCAGAAAGGTGTCCAGGGGTTTGGCACCAACTGCATACCAACACATGGTTGACCTGGTTGATTGGATTAACTGGTATAGACTCTTTAAGAACTATGGACTCCAACCGTTTTATGGGGCTATCAAGTTTAGCCTCCTTAGCTGGCATACCCTCAATGAGATACCCCTTAGTGGTCCTTTCAGCCTCTTGGGAAGATTCTCATTCCCTAGTCTTATCAGCCAAGTTGGTTAAGAATGTCCATGCATCATTCTCCTCAGAAAAAGAAGTAAAGCCCGCTTGGACACATAGACTCTACAAGTTGCTTGGTCCGATAATCAATACCCTCATAAATAATTTGGCATAGTTGTCACAAGTCAAAACCATGGTGAGGGCATTCTAAGAGAAGGTCCTTAAATCTTTCCATGAATTTAGAAAAGGACTCATATGGTTTCTGCCTGAACTGGAGGATGTCACTTTTAAGCTTATTGGTCTTGTGAAGAGGGAAGAATTTTCTCAAAAAGACAATGGTGAACTCATCCCATGTATTAATGGAGTTTGTTGGCAGTCCATAGAGCCACTTCTTGGCCTGGTCTTTTAGGGCAAAGGGTATAAACCTAAGCCTAATCGCATCATCAGTCAAATTCTGGACCTTAATTAGAACACAGACCTCCTCAAATTTCCTAAGGAAGAGATATGCATCCTCATTAGCCGTCCCATAAAAATGGGGTAGCATGCTGATGAAGTTGGTCTTGAGTTCATAGTTATTCCCTGTAACAATAGGCAGACTAATGCATGAGGGTTGTGCAGCCCTGATAGGGTAAAACCTATCCTTAAGAGTCTTGGGTTGTTGGTCACCCATGGTCAAAGGTGGTAGAGAAGGTGGTCTTCTAATAAGATGATTACTTGAATCACGAGTCCACACCTTAGCCACCTAAACAGATATGAGGTCTCCTTTAGAAAAATTAAAGAAAAATAAAACACTTAAAAAAAAAACTAGAAACAAGAGGGAGCCCAAGGTAGATAGTGCATCTCTATCCCTCAAAAAGCGAAACAATGGTTCAAAAGCTGTAAGGATGTCATATAGGTTGACAGCAAGGGAACCCGTATAGTCTTCTATAGCCACCTACGTGCGACTCCAATATGGATTCTGATGTAGAATGAAGGTCTACTATACGTTTATGTTTCCAACACTCTCACTATGTCACTTTCCTATTATCAAGAGTGGTCACCTCCAAAGATAAGTCACATGTCAATCCACCCAATCAAGTCAAGATGTAGCGTCATAGGTAACTTAATCCTATGAGAGACACCAAAAGATGGAGGGTTGAAGCATATGAAGGACTTTAGATTAGGCGCACACTATTTGAAACAGAAGAGAAACAAGAAGAGGTTTTTAAAAATTGATTTTTTTTTTTTTTTCCAAAAAAAAGAAGAGAAAATAATAAACTAAAACACTTCGAACTACTTAAAAATCAGATAAATAAAATGGACAATAATCTCCCCGGCAACGGCGCCAAAAACTTGTTTGAGTTTAAAAATTATACCGCAAGCGTACGGGTCAATTGTAGCTACGGGTCGAACACGATGAGATATACACCACTCTATTTAACTAACTTAAAAGTAATGCAAAGTGAACCAAATTAAAGTGTTAAATTAAAATAATGAAACTAATGAAAATTAATGCATCCTAACTCATAAGCATCTAATAAAATTAAGGGATTAAGTTAGTGTCCTAACACATGAGTATCTAATCTATCAAACTAACGTAAATTGGAAGGAATAACAAAAACGCAACCACACTTCATAATCACATAAAAAGAAATAAGGGAATAAAAGTGCATCCACATACCACAACCATATAAAAAAAAATAAAAGAAATAGAGGGAGAAGAAGAAGAAGAGAGAGAGAGATAGAGGAGAGGGAGAATGAGATTGAGAGTTTAGATAGTAAAACTTGGATGTGCTTGCATGAATGTAATTGAAAAGCTTGAATATTTGCATAAACTTACCATGGCCTCCTCTTCTAAATCTTCAAGTCTTGTCATCAACTTAAGAACTTAGACTAGAAGGCTTAAAACCTAAATTAGAATTAAGAAATTACAACCCAATTGAAGACTTAAATTGAAATTAAAGTATAAAATAAACCTATTATAACCATTAACTAAAAATCATAAAAGCAAACTAGAACTTAGAAAAGCCAAAAATCACAAACTAGAAGGAGAAGAAGAGAAGAAATTTCACCAAGTGAATGAGCAATTTTTACAAGAGAGGTAGGGGGTATTTATAGGTGGAAGAGAGGAGAAGAGAGAAGATGGAAGTGTAGGAGAAATATTCCCTAAGAAAAGAGAATATTCTCTTCTCTTTCCTCTTTTACAATGCCTTGAATCCTAAGAAAAAAAAAAAAAAAAAAAGAAGAAGAAGAGAAGATTGTTTACATGCTTCATTTCTAGAAAAATAAACTTCCATTCTAACAAGTCTTCCTTTTCTTTGTAGATATCTTCTCCAAGCAATAAAATCAAAGCATCTTTGATTTTTCAACCTTCCATAGATGAGAAAATATAAATCTATCCCAAGTAGAATTCCAGAAGTGCCCTTGAGAAGTTGGAGGAGAGAGAGTAAGGGTGATGACTAGGATTCCTTTAAGAATAAATAAAATACCCATTCTGTCCTTCAAAAAACGTGGAGCATGGGGTGCTTATATAGGCCTCACCATTGTGTTCCTTACGAAAAATCATCCAAAATAGACCCAAATTTCGTTCAATTCGGAGTTGGGGAGCCCAAGATATCTCAAGTTGAAGTTGGACTGTCCAGAGCCTTCCAAATGGAATCTTTCGGGTACAATAAAGTAACTTCTGATAATTATGTTAAGGCCCCTAAAATCCGAACTTCCGCTTCACTTTGTCCCCGTCCGTCTGTCAATAATTATAAATAAACCCCTGCATGACATTTTCGCGCGTCGTTTCAGAAACGACCATAACTTCTTCGTTTCAACTCGGAATCATGTGCCGTTTAAACCGTTACGAAGCTGACTCGATGGGCTACGCATCCAAGCCATTAACACCTCTAAACTGCTTAAAAACATTTCCTTAGCATCATCTCCTCCATTTTCACAAGAAATCACCTAAAACCTGAAAAGCACAAGAAAGCACCGAGTAATTCTGTCCAATATGGTAAAATATATGGTTTATGCCCTAAGATTTCACACATAAATGTGTTCATCACGGTGCCAATCTGTTGTGTCAAGAAATCGCTCAGCAGTCCTTCGAGTGCCGTCACCTGCGAAAGGACCAAGGGTGTCAAAGGAGAACCGGTGTGGTTCCGGCCTAGGACTTTTATATGCCTAAGTTAGATCTCTTTGAGCAAATAGATGAATAGTAGAATTCAAGATGGGTTGATGGGGTAGAGTACCTTCCCTTTTATAGTGGAGTATGGCAATGTGGAGAGTCCCAGTTGATGATGAGTAGTCCTCATAGTTGATAGAGTCCCTGAGTAGCAGGGCTCATGCTTGATTGGTTGTCTTCCCGTGAGAGGTGGTGTCACGATAGACTTGGTATCCTTGATGGATAGATCTATCTTCGTGGTAGATGAGGTTCTTAGTATATGAGTCCGTTAGACTACGTGACTGATAGGCGGTGGCCTAGAGTCCTTTGTGATGTGATCTGTCTTGTTGATGGTGGTGGTCATCGTCGTGTTCGAGGAAGACCGTACCCAAAGGGGTTCGTCCTTAGGGTAGACTGCGCTCGTGGTGACCGAGCCCAGGGTCTGCAATCCGCGCCCAAGGTCCACCACGGGCATGCCTGTGCCTCAGTTGGTGCCCATCCGGGTCCGCACCTGTTTGATCGGCGCCTATCCGCCGTGGTCCGTGCCTGTTTGGTCTTGGTCCTGAGCTGGTCCTCCTTCCTGGGCTAGGACACTTGGCAATCCCCGAGTGACCAAGGGTAATTTTGGGTTTATCAACCCGCTTATGTATTCTTCCTTTTTTTCATAAAAAAATATTTTGAGCTAGCATTGTATTGTAAAGCAGTTCTTTTGATGAGTATTTGTAGAGATCTCTTTCTCTACTCCAGGATGGTAAAGTTTTGTTGCCAAATTTTTTGTCAAAACCCTAGATAGGGGGTGTCGAGAACCTAGATCTTTTCTATTCACTTACAACTTCCTTGTTGTCTTTGACCGCAAATTTTCCCTTTTCTATTTCTACCTGGATTCTTATGTTGGGCTCAATGCCTCTAATGTGTTGTTGTCACCTGCCTTCATCGTCAAAGAATTCTCAGAAGACCTATCAGTCGGAAAAGAGACCAAGTTTGGTTAAAAGCTTTGTCCATGAGTCTACGCCTTAAAACGTCCATACACCATGTAGGAATTAAATCTCTAATCGGATCGCATAGATAGATTAAGAACACAATAAACATGTGATAAAGTCATTCATGGGAGCGTACCTTCTCTTAGGATCCATTGGAAAGGACGAAGAACGCAACAAAATGAATGTTAGATCTCCCTTGAAGCAAGGATTTTCTCCTCTAAGCTCCCCTTTAGCACTGCCTCAATAGTAAAACCTTAGAGACACCGTTTCTCCATAATGGTGTTGCTATATTTTGATTAGGGTTAGAGGAGGGACCTAGTTTCCCTTTTATACAAATTTCCATACATCTTCCCATTACAGATCTAACGATGATCTGTGAGCCCACACTAGCCAGTCCATATTAGATCCCCTAGATTCTGCATATCTTCTTTATTAGACCAACCTCTTAGAAATAGAAGTTGCCACAATTAATAAAGCCCACCAAAAGGAGAGAATATTAACAAAATACTCTAACACACCCATCATGGGCTGGATGGATAAGTGCTTGTTTGAATGCGTTCAGGCATGCCATGCATCCAACGTTTACTAGACCCCTCATCCAACAAGCCCAGTCTTCCCAATAGAAATCGACTCAACAACTGATCATCAGATAACCCCGGTTTCAACAACTAAGACCTCAGCTACTTTGCCAAGCAAATGAAGAAACCCTCATCGGTTTCAACCATTCAACTAGGGGTGTCAATGGGCCGGTTCGGGCCGGTTTCGGTTCGGGCTTTTCGGTTTCGGTGTGACTTTTATAGAAACCGAAACCAAACCATTAAGAAATGTTTGGTTTCGGTGCGGTTTCGGTTTCGGTGCGGTTTGGTTTCATGTCGATTTCGATTTATGATAACGGGTTGATATCGGTTTGGATTCGGTTTAGTACCGATTTTATATAACTAGTAAGGTCCGGTTAGTGCTAATTTTTCTTCTCTTTCTCTTTTAAGTATATAAAATATTTCAAATACAATGCATCTTTGTATCCTATGTCCTATGGCCTATGGATACAATTGGTTGGGTAATCACTAACAAACGATATGAGATAAAGTGAGAAACTATCACAACACATTTAGGGGGCAATGGGGCATTAGGCATTTATTGATTTACTTATTTATCGGGTTAGGTCGGTTCGGTTTGGGTTCGGGCCTAACGGTTCGGGCTACCGGTGCACCGTCGGGCTAGCCCAAACCAAACCAAACAGTTTGCCTCTCTAGATCCACAAACCGAACCCGAACCATTAAGAGTTCGGTCCGGTGTGGTCCGGGCTGGTTCGGGCCAGTTTCATCGGTTCGGGTTGGGTATTGACACCCCTACATTCAACCCTCAAAAGCAGCCTGAGCAATCTCTTCTGGTTCAGTAGTGTCCAGATTTGGCATCTTTGCCTCTTCTTGTTCAGGGTACTCTAGAACCGCAAAACGGTATGGGCTGACTAAGTCTAGGGAACAATGATGTAGAAAGATTGGAAAAAAAACTCGAGGAACGCAAAAGCAAACAATACGCTTTATTTGTGTTTTGATGTTAATTTTCAATTCTTGGTTGTAGGCTTGTAGCCATGAAGTATTCGATGAAGTGCCTAACTAACTATTCTAAAAAACAAATAATGCATTCTATGTTTTGAGAATGGGAATACACATTCTCAGAATGAAAATGCATACCAAACACAGCCTTAGAGTAGCATTAGAATGTTTATATATGCATGCAATCTTGGTCCTACTAGGAAAGAACGTTCTTGTCTGCCTTCTTCTTCCTAAGTAGGGACCCTTACTTTCTTGAGCTTTTAGTGTAATCTAAGACAAGGCCCACCACCAGAGTCTCAGACTCTCAGCTGAGAGGTCCACCACCAGAGTCTCATGAACAAGGAAGGAACTGTCCACTTTTAAGAAAACATTTTTAAGAAAGAGCAAAATAGAGGATAAAAGGAATAGAATAAGAGATGGGCCCTATTGATGCTCATCCAACTCCTGAAAATGAAGGTTAGCTAGCAATTAATCTCGTTCCACAGTCGCATTCCACAAGTGAGCCTTCTCCTTGATCCGATGGTTGTTGAGGTAAGGCAAAGAAGATCAAGAGGTCTAATAGAGAGAGAGAGCTACAAGTACTCCCTATTTCCCTCTTCACAGCTCTCTCTCTCTCTCTCAAAACCAAACTCTTTGAAGGTCTTTTAGCGGTGTAGATTTCGCCCTACCTCTCACCTTCCACCTCTCTTTTTATGTATTCTTGTTGTAGGATTTGACTGCACAACGTGATACATATTATTTGTTAAAACAAACACCAAAGATATATGAATAATTTAACGTGGTTCACAAATCAATGTGATTTGCTACATCAAGAAACAATGTAGATGATTCACTATGTAGTAGAAACAAAAAAAATTACAATGAAAATCTCTCAAGAAAAAACTATGGTCGAACTCTCACCCAGAAAATCCTAAGTCAAAAATCCGCAAATCTCACTTACTTACTAACCGAATGTGAAACAAGTCAAGAAGACAAAGAAATACTCGTCCTATCAGCCCAAGCCCATCTGAAATTCAGGGTAGAAGTAGGATCCCGAATAGGATAGCACTATCCATGGGACCAATAGAACAATCGGGCTTGTAATTAGGGCTGTAAACGGATCGGTTAGTGCTATATCTGCATCCACATCCGTTTAGCTATCGGACGGATTCGGATAGTGCTAAACAGATACGGACACGGATACGGATTGGATATTTTATCCATTTACATGTAAATATAGCTTTTCGGATAGCTATAGCCTGTCTGTATCCGCATCCATTTAGCTTTCGGACGGATTCGGATAGTGCTAAACGGATACGGACACGGATACGGAAACGGATTTCGGCTATTCATTTACACCCCTACTTGTAATGAAACCAATGAGACATATGAGCATGGGTAAGAACTTAGGTGGGCTTAATATACCTAAGCCCAATATTCCCCAAGCAAACTGAGATTGGGGTTTTCAGCTTTTGGGCTGGGCTTTTACCATACTGTCTGCATAGATCAATGACTACGTGGTCCACGTGGAAAGATATAAAGCTTACAATATACTGTTCTATATCCACGTGGAAATATATAAGGTTTAAATTCAATCATTAAGATAGTGTGACCAGTCACCACGGCCGTCTGCGCCGTAGGATTAGGAAACACGTGGACAAACTGTTCGCTCGCCGTGTTTTTCGGGTTCCTTACCTGAAGAACTTTTCGAACGTTGTGTCCGATTTGAATTTGAAAATGACGTACCTAATAACCAACTACCCTCTTAGATCTCTCTTAATCTCAAACCCTTAACGGCTTCGGTTTCTTACCCATAAAACCCTAGAGAAGGAAAAACCCTAACAACCTCTCTCACAACTCTCATCTGCAATCGCTTTCCAATCGCCACGAGAACACCTTCTACAGTCCAATAAGCACAAATGACGAGAAAGAAAGCTTCCCAGCAGCAAGAGAAGCCTCACCAGACGGCTATGGAGGATCCCTCAGAAAAGCTCGCCAGCTTGAAATCTCTCAATGCTCTTCTCCTCAAAGAGACCGTCGAACGCAGACAACAAGTCGACGCACTTGTCCAATCCAAAGAGTCGCTGGAATCGGAGATCTCTCGCACTTTGCTCGACAAACAGAAATTGGAGTCCGAGAAGTTGTTCCTAGAAGACGAATCCATCGCCGCCGGGCTTGAGCAGAGGTTGACCCTAGCTTTCGTGTCATCACAACTGAGCCAACAAGCTGAGAGCTTGAAGAACGAGATAAGGAGAGCAAATGAAGAGACGAGAGCTCAGGCTACCGTCTTTGAAACTAATCTGGAAGAGAAAATCAATGATAAGGAGAAAGCCAGGAAGACAACAGAGACGAGAATGGAAGAGCAGCAGAAAGAGATGAACCAGATAAGCAACGACTTTCGCAGGTACAGGAATGAAGTCCGAAAGGATCTCGATCTGAAACAACAGGAGAAACAACAGGAGGCGAATCGGTTGAGGTCTACGGTGGTTAAGTTGGAGAAGAGCAGTGCTGAGGCTCGGGAAGAGATTGTTCGGATGCAAATGGAACACGACGAAGTTAGACAAGAGATGGAGAAAAGGTTTGGAGACCTGAAGAGAGAGATGGAAGCTGCTATTAGAGAGAAGGATGAGATTGAGGCGGCGACGAATGAACAGGTTCGTGAGATTGACTCTTTGAAGAAATTAGTGAATGTCCTAACAACCGACCTCAGCAGTGAGAGAGAAGCGTCCGATCGTGTTCTTCGTGAGAAGGATCTGCTTCAGCAAGACCTCGACACCCACATAGAGGAGATAAAAATTCTGAGATCAACTCTTCTTGAGCTGGAGAAGAGTAGGTCAGGCACTCAAGATGAGCACCGTCAACTACAGACAAAGCACAAACTACTTTTGGAAGACAAAGAAAAGATGGAAATGAGCCTTGCTGCTCTGGAAAGAGATAAGGCCTCTGCAGATAGAAGCCTGATGCAGTCATCACAACAAATAGAAGATCTTAAGAGAGAAGTCACGGAACTTGTGGCAGATGAGAAGCAGATTCAGTATGAGAGGACTCAGCAGGCAGTAAAGATCACTGCTCTACAAAAAGAAGTGGCTCAGCTCAGTTCCACCATTTCTAGTCTACAAAAGCAGGAAGAAGGTTTGCAGCTGAAAATTTCCAAGCTGGGAAGAAGTAATGCAGATGCCCAAGAGAAGCAAGAGCAGCTGTTGATGGAGTTCAATGCGGTAGTTAAAGAACAGGAGGAGAGGGAAAGGATCTTTGAGAAGCTGATGGAGGAAAGATCTTTGGCCACACTTAGTCTTGAAAAGTCCTTTCAGCGACTAGAGGAACAAGGGAGAAATATGCAGGAAATAGTCCTAGAGAAGGATGAAATAAAGCAGGTGAAGATTAAGCTGGAGGCCAAAATCTTTGCGATGCATGAAGAGATGGGACAGCTAAGGGCCACTGTATCTATACTGCAAGAATCATGTCAACGACATGAAGAAAACAACCTCCAACTCCAAGCTGAAGCCATCCAAAACAGAGATGCTCTTGATCGTGTTGCTCTTGAGAGGGACGATGCTCTGAAGGTTCTTAATATGGAGAAAAAGGAGTTCTCCAACTTGAGATTGAAACTTCTGGAATTGGAGAAGATTGTTAAGGAGACCAAAGAAGAAAATGCTCAGTTATGTACAGAACGTGATGGTCTAGTCAAACAAAGGAAAGAGAAGGAGAGCAGCCTTCAATTGCTCACTGAGGAGAAGGCTTCATTGCAGAAGGGTTGGTTAAAAGCTAAACAATGTCTTGAGGGTCTGCAGGTTAAAATGATATCCACAAACAAATTGTCTGACAGAACCTTATCCATGTTAAAGGACACTGTAGCCATTGTGCATGGATCTGCAGAAGAGAAGGATGGAAAGAGAGAAGCAGGTACTGATACAGAGAAAATTGACGTGGAGATTCGACCAATTGCAGCAGAATTGGAAGCAATCAAGAAAGCGTTCAGAAACAAAGAAGCAAAGTTGGAAGACTCATCCCAACAACTCAGGGCCCTTGAGAACTCTGTGAAGGAGGCAAAGAAGAAGAGCTTCTGGGCGTTGCTATCCTCAGCAACAACAATTTTTGCTGCAGCATTTGTGGCATATGTTGCCAGGGACACTAACTGAGATGTATTTTTCTATTTTCTTTCAAATTTTTCTGTGGTTTCTTTGCAAAAGCTTTTAGGGTTAAGCTTTTTCCCTCTTTACCTCGTCTGGAAAATGTGGGGTTCTTAGATTCTTCCAACCAGGAAGAACATCTCCTTCTGATCGTGAAATCAGAAACTCAGATTTTAAAATGTGGGGTTCGTTGGCTCTTTCTATTGGAACTTCATTCTACAGTGACTTGTTCATCCATAATGTAGGTATTAGCAAAACAGCAATGTAGATGTCTTTGCGATTCATATAATTTTGACACTACCACAGGAAAAGTACACTGGATGATGGTCTCCACACTCAATTGGATGATTATTATTTTTACCAATAATTGTCAAACCATCTTGCCAGAAACATGCCAATTTCTTTTAAAAATGGCTCCTAACCTTGAGATTTGTTAAATCTTGACCCAGTAACAAAGACTTCCTGTCCTGTACAGATAGAAGATCAATTCGTTCTCCCATGCTATTAAGGGATAATCCAATATGACACCTTCCTGCATACTGGCACAAGCACAGGCAAACAAGAAACAATATAGACAATGCAGAGCATTACCATATGCTTCCACATAAACAAAAAGAAAATAGAGTTGAATGTGGAAGAAATAAGAACAAAGAGGAGATCATGGCTTAATATACCACAATAACATTCAACAACTCTTTACAAGGAAGTTGGGTGATGAAGCTGCGACTTTCTATAGAGAAGGCTTTACAGCCATATATAGCTATTTCTTTTTCTGGTTATTAAAAGAACGTAAAACACTAATTCAAATAATAAACACTTGCAAACAATATACCATAAACAACTTCTAGATGTACCGCCATAAGCTATTCAGAGTCTTCAAAACATATGTCTCCTCCGGCTTCTCCTTTGTACCATCGGAGCTGGTGCTTCCCGTCCTCCGGGAAATTCCCATTTTGCTATGATCCCATCCCAAGAAGAGCTCACAAGCATTGGGTAGGAAGGATGCCAACTACAATCTCTTACAGTTGAATCATGGTACTCAAGTCTAGCAACTTGGGTTCCACTCACCTAAAAAAAAATTTGAAAAAAAAAAAAGTGCCAAGCATTATTAGATCAAGATAAGAGGACTGCTATTTTGGTAATGAATATATATATGACTACAAGGTCTAGGAGTGCATGCGTGGTGTTACTCTCATGTATATTTAACTAAAAAATGCAGGGTGGATTGGGATTAAAAGTCATTTCTAGGTACTGTCTATCACTCCCTCTGTTCCACAAAGATTGTCCATTAAAAAAGCATATATTTTGAGAGAAACAAAAACACTAGTTTTAACGAATTGTTATTAATACTCCAACTTTCCCACGTTCCCCATTTTCCAAGTTTGTCCTCAATTTTCAATCCTAATCCCAAGTCCGCTTTAGTGTGATGATTGGGTAAATTGGGGAAACAGCTAAAATCCATACATTAAATTCTTGACTAATATCTTGGAACAGCTAAAAAACCCAAGGTAGATAGTGCATTGTAATGATCATTTAGTGGCATGTAAAATTTTTCACATCATCATCTCGTAGGGAAACTCCTCTGAGGTGTTGTGCAAACTGCAGAGTTCAGAAAGAGAGGACATACCAAATCATAAATGTAAACGCAATGATCATTAGAGCCAGTGTATATGTACTTTTGACCAGTGCTGCAACATGAAATTAGTTTCAGATCAGTGAAATTTTGGAATCCAATTCATTACTCCAAAATTGATAAATGGAAAGACACAATATATAGTTATATGAAACATAATAATTGAACTAGAGAGAGGGAGAGAGAATAACTGAGATTTGGGTCATCATGTCCATCCCCTTTTAAACTATGAAACTATGACAGTCAGGTGCAACTCAGCTCATTGATTGTGAACCAATTTCCCATTAACTTGAAGCTGAGTGGCCTTATTGGACTAACACACAACACACACACACAAAAGAGGAATTCACAAGATTTCTTGAACCGACTTTAAATGACATCAAAGCTGAGGTTTGGAGATCACCTATAAGCTGGAGAGAAATAACAGCGAATCAGAGTGCGCAAGACCGAATGGCCTCTGTATGTAGTCAATGATTGATCACATGGATGTCTTCGGTCTCTTGCTTCGTCTGGGTAATCCATCCATCTGTAGTCCCATTCAGAATTCCTAAATCTTGTATTGCTAGGGGTAACAAAAAGAACATAGCCATGTCAATAATAAGCTCATAAACTTTTTATCTTTGGACCTAAGTAGAAACCATACTTTGGCATAACCAGACCCAACTCGTTATCTAAGGATTCTGGCGAGTTTGTTACATAACTCAGCCTTTACATGAACATGCTGATTCCAAATTCAGAATTCAAATGCTTCGATAAGTTGCTCTTACTGTCATACATGTAGGATTTGTACATACATATTTGCAGCCACCATAGACACAATTAATATAATAGATAAATGTCTGTGCACAAACAAGCATCTAGACAGAACCACAAACACTGCAGATGCACTAAAAAAAGGGCGTACCCAGTGCACGAGGCTCCCACTACTGCGAGGTCTGGGGAGGGTCATAATGCAGATGCACTCTACTGTATAAGAAATTCATGCAGGCTGACATGCATGAATGCATAATCAGCATGCGCACCCAACTTATGTCCAAGGTAGATTAGGCTACATCAAGGTTGTACTTGTTGAAATTACTCTGACAATAAAAAAATGTAATTGCACAAGAAATGTGGTTTATGAATTCCATGTTGCACAAAGAGACATCCCAAGTCACTGTTCTTCAAAGAATCATAATTTAGATGTGACAAATCACCCAGACTTTGAAATAAAAATAGATTCCATGAACAAATCTGCAGGGCCTACTCTGCTTACACAAATCCAATAAAAATATTAAAACTTCATCAGAATATCGTGACCTGTCCAATGGTTGGGAAAGCCAGGTAGGGTCCAATGACCATGGAATTGGCCTCTGGAAAGTTCTCAAGTCAATAAAACTGTTTTTTGGGGTGATGATTATAGTGGCCTGACTCTCCTAAGAGGCAAATGTGCCATCAAATGGAGTAGTTACAGTTTCAGACTGCTTAATTCTTAGTGTTAGTGGAAACATGGCATCTTGGTCCCCTAGCCTCATTAAGCCTCTCAACAATTGGGAAGTTCAGCACCTTCAATCATTGGTTAATTTGGTCTCAGTCTCTCAGATACCGAAGGATCCAGTATGGGAAAGTAAACATACCATGTAGCACTTGAGGACATTTTCCGGATATCCCAAAGTTTGATTGTCTGATCTTTACCATTTGAAATAAAATAGCGGCCATCTCCCCGGCTGTCTATAAATGTAATGCCTTCTAGATGTCCCGTCAGGATCCCTGCTGGTTCCCCTTTTGCATTTAAGCACCGTCTGTCCCAAACCTGAATGAACAGATTAAGTTAACTCACAATTCCAGGAATACAAAACCAGAGCTCCAGAATAATTGCCTGCTACTGGATTGAAATAACACAAGCTGTTTACTACTTTTGCATATAAACGTTTTTGCTCACGAGAATGCTCCCAAAGAAGTTGAAACTAAATCATAAGACAGTTTTCAGAGACAAAAGAAATAATGATTCCGGATTGGCTCTAATAGGAACCAGCACAATCTTTATTGTGAAGAAAATTACAGATTTCTTTGGAAAAGTAGACATATTAAGATATTTGTGAAGAAAGAATCTCAATAAAAGCAAGGGGGAAGATCTAGTATCCAGAGACAGAGAACTTGAAATTTGGGATGCAACCATGAGAAAACAGGGCCTTTAATTTGAACCACATTGGACCTGGCCCCAATTCAAAACTCGTCATTTTCCGAACCCAGCCTGACCGGAATCATACCCTTGAAGTCATGTTAGTGGATAGATGGGGAGACGTAATAAGTACTTGAGGCATTAATTTAAAGGGAGTGTCTGAATGAAACCTCTATAGGTGTATTTAGAACTTGGCACTTTCTTCTAATTGCCCCATGTCTTATTCCCAAAAATTCTTTAAGATATGGTATAAAAGGTTTTCAAAAATAATTTGAAGGTGACATATCATTATGTCATCACCAAAATGTGTCATTTTCAACCACATTTTTTAGTATACATGTGAAATGACACTATTATCCTCATTGGAAAAAATTGTTTATCATACAAAAAAAGCAAAAAATAAGGTTACAAATTATTTGACACCTTCCAGGGTGTCAATAAGAAAATCCCTAATTCGAAGGGAAAATCTTGTCACCATAATGGTGACAAATGCATTGTAACTGTTGTAATAAGTAGTTCTACCCGATAAGGGTATTTCTGACTTTTTTATGTTTTTTTCTCCCTTAGCCGATTCTTATTGAGTATTCCTAATTAGAATCGGCAAGGGTAGCTTTCCTATTTCTAATCTGAATAGTTGTAACTCTTTGAATATAAATAATTGATCACTCAAGCGTTCAGTTCCAAGGCTGTTTACAGTAACCATGGCTTGCATTCTGCCGCTTGGAAGGTGATGTGGCAAATCCGACTATTGGATATCTAGGGGATGGTAGGTATTAGTCACATGTCAAATTGCAGCCCCAAATTCATTCATTTTTCCATCCATGTAATGGCATACCCTTCCATGTATATCCATCCACCCCCTTATAGTCCTATATACACTTTATGCAATCCTGAATTTTTAAAGTTTTGCCATGTGGCCAACTCCAATTAGGATGAAAATTGACATTTGAATAGGGAACCATGGGGCCTTACTGCCAACAAAATTTCATCCCCATCTGAGTGGCCACATGGTGGTAATGATACTTGGTTAAAAAAATTCAAATGTCACCAATGTGGTGACAACAAGTTAGCCCCTAACTTAAATGTGTAGAATTAGCTCCTTAATTTTCTGTTTTCAAATTGAAAAAAGCAGATATTCCCATACAAAAAAAAAAAAAGGGGGGGGGGGGGGGGCTTTCAAAACAGTTGAGTTATCAAAAAGGTATCTTGTTGCAAAAAAAAATTATGCATTAAAAAACAGGAGGATAGTTTTCAAAAACCTTATCAAATGATGCCTAATGATTGACCATTGGCAAATTGGAGGATACAGATCTTCACCTCTAACCACCCAACAGAAACCCCCTCCACTGCCTCATCCATCAAACCACCTAAACCTTCCAAAACACAGATAAATAATAACAGAGACAAAGGTTCCCCTGTCTCAAATCCTTGGAAAGCCTATGTTTACAGTTTTGTCCCTGAGACTCCAAAAAGGATACGCTTCTATAAAATATACATAATATATAGATAGCACAAGGGAGTTATCAAGTTTGAGATGTAGAAGGAAACCCACAAAAGGAAAACAGGAAAAAGCAAAGGGGAAAAAACAAAGACAAAAAAGGGGACACAAGGTCACCGACCCGCTGCACCGCAAACCATCAAAGGATCCCCTTTAACTCAGCAACATCCATCTGGACATCTCCCAGCCACAACCTCCAACAATCCCTCTATCAGAACCCAAAAGAAAATCATAAAAAAAGAATAACATCCAAAAGGAAAGACAAAACAGCTGGATTTCAGGTGCAACTTTACTTGTTAGGACTCCTAACCCTGCTGCATCCTCCCAGAGCATCACATCTATATCTATAAATGTATCTTTTGAGTGAAATTCTTAAGACTATGCAATAGAATCCATATAATAGAATCTTATGTTGAATACATAAATTCATCACGACAACAAAAAAATAGTAACTGCTAAAGGATCTTACCTTACAAAGGTTATCATCGCCCCCAGAATATATTAAATGGCCACTTTCATCGGCAAAGCATACTGTATTAACATCAGACTGAAAAGGTAGCAAAAAACCAAATCAATACCATACCATCTAGGCATTCAATTTCAAAGGACCACAATATATGCAAGAATCTCAACTTTTTTCTGTTTTTTTTGAGGGGGGGGGGGGGGATGGGGTGATAAATTTACGCAATCTCAACTGCTTGGCAGGGGTAGAAAAATAAAAGTATGTAGCAGAATTTTTCACCTTGTTCTTATATGTAGCAGAATAAGATATTCACAACCACCCAAGGATGATCAGCAATAAAGCAAAAGTATTCAATAGATTATATTAAATAGACTGACCTATGAGAGAGAGCATCCCAGTGCACGAGGCTCCTGCTACTGCAGGGTCTGGGAGGGGCAAATGTATGCAGCCTTACCCCCCCCCCCCTGCTTCACAGGAGAGGCTGTTTCCGAGTTTTGAAACCACAACCAACAGGTTGCAATAGTGCAACTAACAAATTCTCATGAGATCACCATACAGATTTTGCCTTCGAAGGCCTTGATTTGTAATGCTTGCCAGTATAGTATTGAATGCACATCTGAGTGTTGCCACCAACAATTAGTTTGTACATGTGAATTCTATATTGAAAGCATCCTTATTGGAGGACAACAGATGCAGCGAGTGTAATTTATCACTCAACAGTTAGTAGCCTATACCTAGATTCCAAGATATGCAAAAGGAGGAGTAATGTGTTAAGAACCTGCTGGAAGAGGAAACGAAGCAATACCAGTAAGCTCCCACTTCCCGGGGGGAGTCTCCTCGCGAAGTCGCTAATTGTTTAGGGAAGTCAAAATCAGCTCTTCATTATCATCCTAATGCTTACATATAGGACTGACGCTAACAACTTGATAAGGATAACTAAGACTCAACAACTTAACATGATAAAGCCATAAAACCAAACAAAGTAACTGGATAAAACCAACTTGACCAACTTGATGAGGTGGCAGCCACGCATGCAAGATAAGTGATCGTATCATAATGCAAATCGACCTCAAACCAGGGAAGAACCAGTGGGAGATCAGTTGAAAGTTGCAACAGGATCGCATATGGAGACAAACCAATATTGATAACAGAATTTTCCAACAGTTTTTTTTTTTTTTCTTAAAAATATGAAAGAAGAAATAAAAGATGAAGGGAAGAAAGGATATGAACTGGCTTCACCACCAATGCTTGCGGGAGGCTTCACCACCACCCAACCAAGGCTTCACCACCTTGGGTTTCCTGCTGAATTAGCACAGTAGCATGCATCTCACAAAGAGAACTCAATAACTGAATAGCCAACACCGATGGGAGTGTCTCCCTTCTCTTGCATTTATAATATTGAAGCTGGGTTACATGAATAGTAAGTCTTGGCTAGTAACTTACAAAATGGGGGGGGGGGGGGGGAGACCTTTCTAGCAAGAAGATCTAGATTCTAAAACACAAAAGAAAGAAACAAAAAATAGTAACTACTAAGCAGCTATTGACCAACAACTAAGACCCATTACAAAAAAATAGAAACCAAAGTAGTAGTAGATCTAACAGAATATTCCAGCAATCTTCTATATAAATAAATAAACTTCTTTCCACAAAAATCACATGGAGACACACAAATCTTCATTCAATCTTTTAGAATATCCTCCATGAAAATCTCCTCCAAATCTACGAAAAACAAACAATAAACACCAAAACAGAAACTAAGTACTTAATCCCGTATAGGACTCAACTCCCTAATATTTGGGTTTATAGAATTGACCCATTACAATAGTAAACCCAAAAATACTATGCCCCAAAACAACAGGCCGATCTTCTCTTGTTGCTGGAATTCTGCATCAAGGAGGCTTGGCGATCTTAATCTTGATATTCCGTTATTGTTTTTACAGAATTAGTTAACATAAGACACAGTTCACACCGACTGTTGGACCTAAAAACTTCCAGAAATGTGGACCCTTAGAAAATGTAAAATGTAATTTTATGATGAAGTAAATCCGCTCTGTTTGAAGAAAACAAATTTGCACAATTTGAAAATCATGATTCTGTTCACAGATATAACAACAAAACATGACAAGGACTACATAAATCAAACCAAGCACAAAGTGAAATTAATTTTGGATTATTTACTTTAAAAAATTATTATGACAATTAACTATATTACCGTGTGCGCCATAATTCGAAGGGTAAGCTTATTTGCTACAAGGTCATAAACATAGATTGAATGATCACTACTTCCAGCAACAAGCTCCCGTCCATCAGTTGAAAATTTGACAGAGAAGATCCCAAAGGAGTCTTCACCATCATCATCAACAGAAAAATCCAAACCATCATGTATCTCCTGCATAACAAAGGACTCCTATTGTGAGACAACACTAGTGATGAAATCAGAATAACTCCTCAGGAAGTCATTATAACATTTCCAGGGAGCCTGCATAAGCAAACACCATTTTGTGTTGTACATTATGAAGACAGGAACAAGTTCATTTGCAATTGAATCCTTATAGGAATAAATCTCAGTACTTGGTAGGCAGTAAGCATAGTACAGATGGTGCACATCTGGATAAGAAAGACCTACAGCCATATATCTCTCACCCACTACATAGCCTGGAGTAATGAGTGTACCTTCTCAGAGGAACCTTCCCTTACTCTGCTTCACAATGTTTTGCATGATCATGTTGGTACTTATGGAAAATGATCTAGAATGAAAATCAATATCAGGACTGTCAGGACATCTACTTTTTCCAGTTAGAGGAGATCAAAAACCTCAGAGTAAAAATGTCAAACATGATCATTTATGGCATTGATCATCCAGACAGTCCATCCCATGACTACACCTACTAGTTTTGAAGATCATGAAATAAAAAAATAGGGATATTGATCAATCATAGTTCAATTAATGAAATAAAAGCCATGCCTGATCTACAACTCTCATGTTACTAATAAAAGCTCCTACTTGGCTACCTTACACTTCCTATTGACCTCAGAAACTGAAAGCACTTCAAATACATACAGTAACATTAGCCAGTGATTCTGTCGCAGCTGATTCAACATTCACAATATGGACAAAAGGTGACATACTAGCATAAACCTGCCATTAAAATATATAAGATTGATGAGAATGTTATCAAACATTGGTTACACATCAGGTCAGGTTAACAAGCTCCATCAACTTAATATGATTACCAAAAGAAATTAAAAAAATAACAAACTGATAAATGTCCAAGGAGTACACAACATGAAAAAGGTAAATTCAAATGTTTTCTGGAAGTTAGGAATGGGGATGTCAAATTACTGCATGTTGCAATATTTTATGTTTAGGAGTGTTAATCTCTAGTGGCAGCAAATACTTGTTCAAGTTGTCCATGATTAACAATCAAACAATTGTGCATTGTCATGTAACAGGATATTACGAGGAATAGTTAGAAAGTTTAAATGCATCAAGGGATGAGAACAAAGAACCAAATGTGGGGAAAGAATACATAGAGAAGGACATTGTATGGTCTTTGATGCCCATGTGGGATATTTTCTTTCAGCTTTCTATGGGAGCCTAATGCAGTTAAATCACCTAAATAGGCTTATTTTATTAAAAATAAGCTTGGGTTGGGTTACGTATGTGTTGGGCCTCTGATCCAATTTGTCTTCATTGTAATAGGTCACTTTAATGGACTATCATATGGGTAGGGGCTTACGGGATTACTTAAGTGTCTTTATTTTTTATTTCAATTGTTATTAAGTGCTTTAGCAAGGCTGGTGCGAATTGAGGAAAGAGTGATACCGCAAAGTGACTATTTTAGATATCTGGGGTCAATTATAAATAAAGAAGGTGACATAAAGGATGATGTTTCACAAAGAACTAAAGTGGGATGGATAAAGCTTAAAGGAAAGTTCTATAGGACTGCTATTCAACCGGCCATGATGTATGGCGCAGAATGTCGGGCAGTTAAGAAGTGTCATATTGATAAGCTTTGTGTAGCAGAGATGAGGATGTTGACATAGATGTGTGGCAAAACAAGGAAGGATAAAGCCCTGAAAGAACATATAAAAGCAAATCTGGGAGTTGAGCCGATCAATGACAAGCTCCGAGAGAGTCGTTTAAGGTTGTATGGTCATATTCTACAGAGACCTACGGATGCCCCTGTAAGAAGGAGTGATATGATTTCGATTGAAGGATCTAAAAGAGCTAGTGGCAGGCCTAAAATGACCATAGGAGAAGTGAGGAAAGACATGCATAGTCTAGGTCTTGTTCCAAGTATGACCTTGGTCAGAGCCGATTAGAGGGCAAGGATCCATGTCGCTGACCCATTTAGCTGAGTTTCTTCCATGTGCTAGGTTGTGTCTCTTTCCTCTTACTATTTTCTTCTTTTTTTTTGTGGATCCATGTAGCCGGTCCATGTAGCCGGCCCCATTAAGTTGGGAAAAAGCTGAGTTTTTTTTTGTTGTTATTTTAGTAAGGCTGGATTAAGATTCTACAAGTCCAGTCCTGTTTTGAGTCAGTTTCCTTCATTATTTTAGTTTTCTGGTCAGTTTTTGTGACCCTATTCATTAAGGATTGGTTTAGGCCTTTTCTTTTAGTGTTTGAGTCTGTTTTTGAGTCTTCTATATAAGTTTGTGAAGGGGTCCAGCCTTGTACATGAATTTGATAAATGAGATTTTAGCTTGAGCCTTTTTCTTTATTCTGTGAGATTCAGATTGGGTGTGAGATGCAACATTATATTGGTGAGAAACTAAGGATGTCAACGGATATTCAAAAATCCGTATTCGATCTGCGTTCGTATCCGTTTAGGAGAATCCGAATCCGTCCGAAAACTAATTAGATACGAATATGAAAATCCCCCCTATCCGACCGATTTTTATCCAATTCGTTTAGCAATCCGACGGTAATAAAAAGTCTGAAATATGTCTTTGTGACCGTCAATCCGATTATGTTACCTTATTGGATTTTATTTTCTTATTTTTATATTTTTATGTTATGATAATGTGATTCTTTTTCTAGATTTTCTATTGGTTTATTTATTATTATTTTATGCACTATGATACATGGAATCACATATCTATTAAAATAAATACAAGATAAAATCATAAGTAAGACATGTAAGAAAATCAAAGGCTAAGAAGAGTAGCAGAAAGGGTAGTTGCTGAACTCTGAAGTCACAACCCTAACCCTCATCAACAAAACGGTAAAGATATTAACAGATAGTCGAAAATTCGTATCAATCCGCATTCATACCCATTTAGGAGAATCGGTATTCAAAAAAACATTATCCGGAAACTATCTAAATCCGTCCAAAAACTAATAAGATATTATCCGAATCCGCCGAATATAATCGGATATGAATATGATAATGCTACTATCTGACCGAATTCGATCCGTTTACATATAGTGGCTGTGGGATTCCAGTTGAGGCTACATGGGATGCTTAGTCATATCTTCTTCTTCATTCTTCCTTCTCCATTAATACTCAAGTAAGATAAATTCACAACTCCTAACCTAACCATCAGATTTACTTGACATTTTGATATCTTGTCAGGAACTGTTGTTGACCAGAATCTTACCTCCATCAGTTCATTATTTGCTAAGATATCTCAGTTCCTAGTTTTTAGGATCTTAAGTTACTAATTTTGTGACAGTGCTATTTTTTGTTATCTAACCATTGAATCGAGCCCCATCTTTTGAAGAGTTATTCCTTGAACTATTTTATACACTTCATATCAGAATTTCACAATTATCTGAGTTGTTGATCTACGGTTATTAAGTGTTCTTGAATTCTGGTTATTTGTCACATCACTGTGATACTAGTTATTTGAGTTTATGAAACCTGAGCCTTTAGGTTTCTAGAAACCCATCAGAGCCATTAGTTGGACTCTATGTAGGAGGTGTTAAGTAAAAGTGTTCTCTTCATTGGTTTGGTCAATTAGAAATCAACCATTGTTATCTCTTAAAAAAACCTATATCATATTACACTTCAAATAAGTCCAAGTCATACAAGGATAATGCAGTATGAAAATTAATTACGTGAATCTGGCCCACAAAAACCAAATATAATAATTAATTAACTGCAAACAGTGTAAGAAGAATATAAGAGATTCAAATATGAATTAAATGAGTCATCATTCAAATTAATAAGACGAGAGGCCCAAACAGTTAAGCTTGTTACTACTAGTTTCAGATCCAGGATTCTCAGAATAGCAAAATCACCAAGCAGGCTTAAATATAAACCAACTTAAATTAAGGTGAGAATTTCTAGGATTTGGAAGAACACTTAAAATTGTGCACTAGTACTTATAACCTGAAATATTATAGATATAAGAAATCTCGAGCTAGAAAAAGAAGAAGATGACCAGGCAGGTGGCAACATGATAACATCACGGATTTATGAACAGACTATGGAGTTTGAAAATTACCAATTCTTAGAAATAAAAAAATGGAAGTAAAGTCCCTTCAAGGTAGTATGGAGAGGAATCCATGGACAGGCTCCTATTATTGTGACATGTCAGGTCAGATGAGGCTGATATTTAATGGACAGTAGGCTCAAGGTCCCCAGCTCACAAGTCTAGTTTCAGCCAAAACAGAGTTACCATTTGGCAAGACAAAGCATTGAAAAGTTCTGGATTACCAAGAGGGTGCAAGGAACTACGAGGGGATACATGGACATACGTGGGAGGGGATATGATTGAATTTGAGTCTGAAATTTGACACATGACAAATCCAGACCATTCCCCAAACATCCAGCAGTAGCAATTCCCACATCATACTTCCACATGGTAGAACTAGGGTCACCGTCTATAAATTCCTTCCTAGACCACCCATCTCACATGGGCAAATGAAGACTGTGAGGTACAAATCACAAAGAGAAGGAGACTTTATTCTGATTTATGCATAAGAGAGGTACAGACAAATTCCATAATCCTCAGATTTCAAGTTTCAATGCTTTAGAAAGGATGGTTAGTCTAACTCATACAGGAATAGTTGAATTTTTTTTGTCATATTTATGTTTTCTCTATCTATAATTTACTGAAAACAATGCAATGCATCAATTATTTGTCACCTTCTAATTGAATGCCGATATATCAAACTTTTGGTAAAATTACAACTTTTATTCAACAAAGGAGTACCTTTGTGCATGTGTGTGTGAACTAATTGGCACTTGTTAGAAGTCGACTGTCCCTGTGGCTACTTAGATAATGAATCTACGTTTGTGTTCTACTGTTTGGTGTACAGATAATGCGGTTCTATCAAATACAACTTATATGTGGGACTTAAATAATGGATTGTTATCTACATTTTAGCTTACTAACCCTACAATATTTGTCAACATCATCAAATATATGATCGATGATTTTAAATCTACATCCAAGCTACAAAAAGTAATTAAAATTCACACAATGGATATCAACATATCTGTTTTCATATAAGAATTTACAATAGCTTACAAGATAGCGTTGATCTGGAGAAAGAGACGTATCGGTAACAGTCCATCTCAGACTTCTGGCATGAATGTCCTTCTGAACTTTCCAACCTCTATCCACATTGTATATCCTGATGTGACTCCCCTATTTCAAAAATGAAAAAGCAATGAATAGCATTTTATTTTAAAAAATCACGAAAAATAAATTAAAAATAAATGCGTCATCTAATTTATTCATTCTCCCAAATAAATTACAACATGGAGGGAAGTGATGAAATACCTGAAATCCAGCAACAAAAAGGGAACCATCGGCAGAGAACTGGGAAACATAAGCTCGGCTTCTCATGGCATCCACTCGGGATGGACCATTGACAGGCAAATATCTGCCGAGAACATGGCAACAATCTGCTTGTGAGAACCTCCCCCTCCCCATATGGTTGGCTTCTCGACCGAACAACATCTTCACCGCAGAAACGGGCAACTCCCGCCTCCCAGGTGCCACCCGACTCAAAAATTCACTTGGTCCCGATCTAAGTTTGGTGAGCTGAGAAATTTCATGATCGAGGTAAGCCAATGGTTCCTTGGGTCTCTGGCTTTGACTGGCAGAAGCTCTCTCGGTGGTCTTCCCACCGTCGCAGAGGTCGGAATCGATCTCGAGTCTACTCATTGCGTAACCCATTTCATTGTTTTCAACCTTAAAGACTGGCAAGAAGCTTAATTTAGAACCATCGATGACAAGTCAAGCAAACCTCGAACTCGTTCACCCTCCCTTCGAATTTCTCATTCATGTTGACTTTAATCAAACCCGAAAACAACATATATTAGCAATCAAGTAGCTTCCTCCCCAACTCCGCATGCCCGTTCTTGAAAATTTACACAAAAGACGGGACAGAATCCAACCAATTGAAGCCAAATTCCTGTTCCAGTAGTAAACTGTAAGCACTTGACGAATTTCCAAAAACAATTGTGAGAAATAAATAGCAAAAACGACAACAACAGGACCGCACCCGTTGTGGAAATCAAATCGACAACTAACTCGATCAAGCAAGATCAGAACCAAACAGATCTCTAATACAAAGAAAAAACGAAGATACAAGAAACTGAAACGAAGCTGTGAAGAGTATTGAATTCTCACCACTAATCACGGAACCTCGGATTTTGAGATTCCAGGCGATCGAATCTTCTTCCTTAGAATCTGAATTCGGTAAACTGAAACGAAGTTGTGAGGAAGGCAAATTGAGAACTTAAATATACGACGCATCGGGGCAGGTGAAACCGTGAAACCCCTGGTGGCGAGGAGAGAGGTGTACGTGTGTTTGCGTTTGCCTATCGGCCCCCTGTCTGTATCGAGGGTGGGAGATTAGACTTTCTTTGTTTTTTTTTTTTTTTTTTTCTAGCGGGTGACGTGGAAAATATAAAACCCACATATGGCCATATGGGGCGCGGGGAACTTGTGTAGTTGTGTGGCGTTTTGTCTCTCCGAAAGCGGTATGTATAAATGTATAATAGATGCGCGTGCGAGACCGTGTCGGCTGGTTTTTTTGGGTTTCCTCTATTTTTTTGTTTTCGGTGAAAATGAATTTATTGACTGAGTGAGAATGTGAGACACATAGCTTCATTTACGCAAAGATTGTGAAATCAAGGAATGGAATTTAATCAATCTGTATCACTCAAAAGATAGATCGAGTCAAAATATGAGCTAAATAATTAGCTATCCTTAGGACATATTTGAATTAACATCTGGAAAACTTGGCAGTTAAATACACAATATCATGGATGATATCTGTCAGTAGGAACGGTATTGTTGTCGATCGATCCTTGATGAAGCTGATGACCCTAAAGCTATCTGATTCAATAATGATCTTTGATATGTTGTATTTGAGAGCATGGATCATACCTAACCAAATAGCAAGAGCTTCACCAATAATGACCTCCCCCGAAAGAGGTTGGTGAAGAGAGCGCAAAGACTTGGGTACTTGATGAAGTCCTCCCGATAGTTCCAAGGCCCCCTTTCGTAGTCTCTTGATCAAAGGTTGTGTCACAATTAATCTTGCAGATATCACCAGTAGGAGGCACCCAGAACTATTGTGTGCACTAACATTCCTCACTCCCTGTCCTCTATCAAATCATCTCGGAATGATGCGACATCCCTCAAATCAAATCCCGATGATGAACATCCATCCCTTTTAACCGTTACAAGGCCAGCTACTCAACCACTCTTAAGAAAACTCAGAAACTGACCCAAACCATTTTTTGGCTTCCTACTGGCTACTACAATGGTTTATCTGAAACATGGTTGAATTTTTCTAATCTTAGAACTGATTTTCTTATTCACACCCACAATGTGTCAAATAAATATGTAGTTTTATTTTTATTCCCTTTTAGTATGCTATATATATATATATATATATATATATTGTTTGTTTAATGAAGATATTAATGTCATTTTACATGCATATCGAAAAACATTTATGATAATGATACACTTTGATAATGATATAACGATATGTCACTTCTAACTTAATTTTGAAAATCCTTTCATGTTTTTATATAAAAAGAAAATGTCATGTTCTAAACAAACCTATAGAGTTCTACCACCAAAAAAAAGCACTTTAGAGGTGTCATTCATACACTCCTCATCTTAGAATAAAATTCAAATCAATTTGATTAGTTTCGAACTTTTGATCTCTTATGTTTTTTTAAGGGCAAAAGAACGATGCCAGGCTCCGTAACATACGTTGCTTTCAAGTGATTGGATCTATGGTAGGGATTCAAAACATGGAATTGGAATTCAAATTGATCCTGATCGATTTCGATCAGGATTGGTTTGGATCAACATACTTTTGGCATCTAGGATTTTTCCATACAAGAAGCATACGAGTCGGATTGGTTGGAATCATGATCATCCACCATGATATGTGGCCATGATCAAGGAATCTTGGGATCAATCAATCCACAAGAATTGGGCTTCAATTAAATTATCACATGACAGGTATTTGGGCAATGAATGAAGCACTTACTAGGTGGCTGTGGAGGAGCCAAAGTTTTTTTTTTTTTTTTTTTTTTTTTGGTTTTTTGATGTTCGATAGTCTACTCCAAATGAATCTAGACTACCAACTGCAAGGCATGATTGGACTGAGTGGAGATACAAGAGAAAGGCAAAAACATACGAATGACAAACCAATGAAAACATAGACTTACTTCAATAAAAAAATAAAAAAAAAACATGGGAAAAAGTTCTCTGTCCGAGAGTGTGGCCTATGCCAGCACTCCCATGAGTCTATCTCTCTCCTCCCCATGTGAAAAGACACCTCTACCCTCTTATTTTAAGGAGGAGAGAGATAGACACATGGGAGTGCTGGCATAGGCCACACTGCCGTACAGAAAACTGCTTCCCAAAACATATATATAGACCTACTAGCGATATTTCAAAGGACAGTTTTTCTAACCCACAGTGAAGAGATTCTCTATCAATCGATGATCATTATAACTTCCCTTCTGTCACGAAGTTTCAAAATAGCCCTTGAGTGTCAAAGGAATCTAATCCAACAATAAATGTGGTAGGTGAAGAAATTCTTAGTTCACCATGGGGAAGGAAAACTCGACCATTTCCATAGTCCACACTATATAATCTAGTTGAATTGGTTGAAGAAACTCATTGGATGGACAAAGGACAAAATGGATTGCTTGTCCATCTAATTTCATAATGAAACTCAATGATATCTCCAGTATGCATTCTACCTTTCGCCCTTTTTTCTATTACTATAATAATTGACCACCAAAATATTTATAAAAGAGAAAAAGATCCCAATCGATGTGGGGATCCTTCTTCATGCCCTCTCACATCCCTGACCCTCTCTCACTCTCTTCCATAATCATGTGGATTCTTATTGATTCTACGCCTTGATGGTATGACATGGGAGATTCTCCACACTAGTAGCATTAGAAACCTCTCCCTTGATTAAAAAAATAAAATTGGAAGAGTGTTCTCTGAGTAAGTAGGGTACTACACCTTCTCACATTTATTTTTTAACTATTGTTTCTTTTACCTTTAAAAAATTAGAAAAAAAGAATGTTATTTGATTGTGCGCCCCTACACCTAGACACAAGGTTGGCGAAATGACCACCACACCTCCATGTTGGATGCTTGAGTGTGCGATCCCATTGGCCCTCGCACTGGAGCAAGGGCCACATGACCAAGCAGTGTTCTCTCTCCCAAAATATTATTATTATAATACATGAGAGAAGGTGTAGTAGATAGACACCTTAGGCTCAAAGACGCTTTTCTCTAAAAATATAAGTTAATTGTGTTACATTGTGTAGTATAACATTAGACAGGGTGACGTGGTGACTTATTGTTGAGCACCAATTGAACTGCCACATAAGAGTGTCTGACGGTACTAAGGGTACCGCGACCTCGGAGCGGGGTTTTTATCTGACTTGCAAGCGGGTCCGTTTTAGGGGTCCCTTGGTCGTGGGGAGTTTGGGATGAGCATAATAAGTATGATAAATAAAAGGAGTCGCCAACTAAGATTTAGGCTTATGACCCAAAAGGGGTATAGCCTCATCCATGATGAGTGGAAAGGGCTACACATGATTCCATATGGTTTGGTCAAAGTCTAGGTAAGAGGTCAGGTTACGAGAATAGAAAGGTGTTATGCACTTATCTTGTCCGATTAATTAGTCTTTCTACTAGATGCTAAGGTTCAAACATTTTTCCATAATATACTACCTATATCAACATACAAGACGAATATATGATTGAGTAACATGCATTGATTTATTTTTTTTAAGTAAATAACATGCATTGATTATAACACATTTTATGATGCCCCCAAATCTATTTAGGAGTTTAGATCGTTAACGGTCCACAACATCTATGTCTTAGCAAAATAGGAACCGGAGTGTTAACCAAATTGTTAATCACCATAACCTCAAAATACAGTAGCAACGAAACTACACATAATCCATTTAATTAACACAGCAGAAGTCTTTTATTTCAAACGAAAGTCTTTAATCCAAAACCCAAAGTCTAAAATAATTACATTGTCTCCAAACCAATATAAAATCAAAGATTACATCCTTAAAACTTTAAATAAAAAACGAGTTAAACTATAAATCCATAAATCAACTTGTCTCAACAGAATTTGAATAAAAATCAAGTAAAATAAGCTATTTTCACATGTATATACTAGTATTTACACTAAAATAAGTTATTTTAGTGGTTTATATTGTGCAAACAACAAAAGACGACGGAGAAATATATACCTAAAATTGAAGTCAACAAGGTAAAAGTGAGAAAAAGAGGTCTTACTGCAAAACCAAAGTGTGAAGTATCTCCCGACTCAGATGAAATCGAACGAATAACTTGCCTCTCTCTTTTGAAGGACTTTGGTTCTTCTAAACATCGAAAAAAAGGATTTTGGGGTAAGAAATGTGGATTCGGGTCACTCGGAATGCAAATAGAGCAACAGTAGTACGAATCTTAAGGTGAGGGTTCGACGAAATGCCGAGGTGGGTTGAGGGAAGACTCACTCACTCAAAAGAGGGAAAATGGGCCGAATGACACCATTTTCGTGGCCAAGAAGTTGATGCTCAACAAGGGGAGGGGCCCTCTACTTTGTACGATGTACAAGCGTAGAGCCGCGAGTACGGTCATTGTACACCCTCAGCGCCACGAACACCTTTCGCAGCTCTAGGATAGCTGCAGCATCAAAAAATGGGTTTTGGGGGTTTATTTAAGACTAGGGGAGGCTTCATGAAACCATTTTAGGGATTTTTTAGACTGAAGGAGGTATCCATTGAGCTAGTCCTTCTTGAGAGAGGTGTTGTTGTTTGTCCGTATCCAGTTGTCGTCATTGCCGGGAGAAGATGACAATTTTCAACGTTCACAGGTACCCACCAAGAGATACTCAAATGCCCCTCTAGTCCTATTTGCCTAGAGAAACACAGTATGTCAAAATAATTAAGGGAGAGGGGTTGACACAACCAATGTATATTGGTATCATACATATGTCAAGCCAATAAAATGGAAACAGGAGTGCATTTCAGTAAGTATATAGGATCTATATGATTAATGAGGAGAAAGAATGTCATCATTGTAAAGGGCATCTAGATATAGTTCGGGCACCTAAAGTTTAGACCCCAACCACATTAATCATCCTTCCCAAATGAAGGGGAAAAAAATCATGACTAATCCATCATGCGATTATTAACCAATGGACGTATTAATCCATTAGTTTATGGGCCATAAGTCATGGATATGGATGAACACATATGTTTGGACCTGCAGCTGTTCAAGACTTTCAGGTGTTGAGAAAGGTTTTTTTCTTTTCTCTTGAGAGATGGTTCTCTAAACAAGTGGTATAGAGGAATACATCAATGAAGTGAGATAAAACAGTATCATACATTGGAGTACAATGAGGTAAACACAGAGAAGCTATTGTATCTACTCTAGGGGTTCAGAGAACTTTTTCCCTTTTTCTCTTAGACAAAAGTTTTCCTATGCCCATGGTGAAAAAAGAATCTCTTAATCCATGTGTTTTGGAGGTTGGATAAAAAAGGTATATTATTTTAGGGGAAAAGAACGTTGTCAGGTTGCATAGCGTACGCTAACACTTCTTTGTGTCTATCTCTTTTCGCCTCTCCTATGAATGACATATCTGCCCTTATTGTGGGACGAGAGAGATAGACATAGGTATATGCTAGCGTACCCTCTGCAGCTAGACAGGGAACTCAATCCCATTATTTTAACCTCCCACCCCTTTTAACCCCCGGTCCGTTTTTCTATGAAATAGGAGAATCGATACCATGATCTCGTCGGACCTACTACCTACTATTCACCAATTTCTTAGATCTACTAGATAATAACCATAAGTAGGTTTCAAATTTATTTTACATCCACTACCTTCCATTATGAAAAGATTTACTCAATTCCCAAAGTTGGTTAATATTCATGCCACAGAAGAATAAAATAAAAGTAAACTTCCAAAAATCTATTTTAAACCACATTGGGGAAAATAGGAGGAAAGGGGCGCACAACTTTCTCTACCTATATTTTTTTTTTTTTTTTTGACAATTTCTTAGATCTTCTAAATAAGAACGGAAATTACAAGATAAGTAGGTTTCAAATTTGTTTTACATCCACTGTTTTTTTTTTTACACCGAGTTTCCTTCCACCCACGGTGAATGAGATCTCATTCATCACAGGGCAGGAATAAATATCAAGAGGGTATTTTGGACATACTAAAACCCTATGAAGGGTTTGTGAACACTAGGATGGTTCACCCACCATTCTTTTGTTAAAAATGTTCATATTGCTTTCTAATCCAACAATTAAGGTTTATTTTCCTTAGGACTTGATGTTATAGCTTTCGTTTTCATTTTTTTTTGGGGAGGGGGTAATAGGAGCTATAATTTCTATTCTTACAATTAAGTTGCACTTTCATCGGATTTCACAATTTTTAAAACAATCAAATGAGGTTGGGGCAATTTTGAAAGTTTGATTTTATTTTATTCTTACGTGACATGACTGCATGAGTACCAACCAACTTTGGGGATTTAGTAAATCTTTTTAAAATAGAAAATAGTTGATGTAAAACAAATTTGAAACATACTTATCTTGTCATTTTTGTTTTTTATCTAGTGGATCTAAGAAATTTTCCCTATGTTTTTTAGGGAGCATAGGGGCCACATGTGCGTGGCAGCCAATGATAGCGCACACTGGAATCCCAGGGGTGGGATTTCCACCTTTCATGGGGGGTGAAGCAATCATTCCTCTCCCCTCTCTCTCTCTTACACACACACACATTGTGTCTTGGCGTGGCCCATGTGTCCCCCACAGAGAACTTTTCTCCTTGTTTTATATATAATTAACTGAAACCAAATCAATAACAATCCAACAATGGACCAATAAACCATTAAAGGGTGTGCCTGGTGGGGTTTGGGGAGAGTCACAATGCATGCAACCCTACCCTCTGCTTTCGCAAAGAGGTTGTTTCCAAACTCGAACCTGTGATCATTTAGTCACAATGGAACAACCTTGTGTTACACCAATGAACCATTAAAGCAACTCGACAAATCCGAACCAAAACAAAACCCATCAAGAACGGCTTAACCGGTATATACAAAAGAGTGAAAAACTGATTCATACTTACTGAACCAAATCGAAGTGACTGTTTGCAAAGCCCGTGGCAAAGCCCAAAGGGCTTCCCTCCACCGTTTTGAAAATCGAAATTATACGTGATATGTCACAAAACATCAGGCAATAAGAAGTTGACACGTATATCAGGGACAAGCTGTTGACGTGCAGAACGAGCACGAGCCGTCCCTATCCAGAAGGACGAGACCTGTGTGCGCACCAACCTCGAGAGACATATGCGCTAGGCCAGACATCGTCGAATGGCGAGGGGTCATCGGTCGGGCTTTCCTTAGAGCACAACCAGACCAGAACCTTGACCGCCCTACGGGAGGCACCCTTCGCAGGGCGACCCGAGCACCACAATCCACCAAGAGAGAACTCGCCACCGGTCCTAGTGGCCCAAGATTATCGCCCATAAGTCACCTAATAGAGCACAAGGGGATCAAGGGATCAACACTATCCCTAGAATTACTCCTAAATTCTCTCACTCCATGCCTAGGACTCTCCTTACCTAATGGGGCACGATTCTACCCACCACGCCTCACTCATCGCCTATAAATAACTGGGTAAATTCTCTCCACGATTATCTAAATTCAATTATTCTTATTTGTTGCTAAGAGATCTAACTTAGGCATCGGAGTGGATAAACCAGCACAGCCTGGCCTTCTCTAGCAAACTCTGTATTGCAGGAACAGGTTGCTCCAGCACAGTTCTTGACGCAACAGATTGGCGCCGTCTCTGGGAACGACAATCTACAAGCCTTTCTAAGCTCTAAATCCATCAAGAACGATGGCCGGCGAACAGAATGTTGTTTCCACCATTCCCGAGGTTCCCCAGCCTGAGGGGAACCCTGTAGCCCGCCGGACAACGAAGGGCACTCGTGGCGGAGGACAAGCTGGGAAGAAAACCACACGCCAAACAACAGTGGTGGAGGTTGGATCTCGGCCATCGGCGGTGGCAACGGAGACGATGGGGTCCCAGCCTCCGCCCACGATGGTGGCTGGCCCAATCGTAGTCCAAGAAGATGCTCAAGGCACCCAGGGTGTGAGATCTCTCCCTCCACCACCTCCACTACCGGAGGGATTCATCTCTATAAGTAAGAACCTTGATGCGCAGGCCATGGTTGGCCAGATCAATCACCTGCAGTAGCAAGTGCTTCAGCAGAATGCCTTCTTCAGGGAGATAGTCAGAGAATTGCAAGCAGTGAGGACGGCCAACCCTGCACCCATTGCAGCATGGGCACCACCCCCGCCACCAGCTCTCCCGAGGCAGATGCGAGGTGAAGAAATAACTCCTAGAGAGGGGGAAGGTCATAGAACCAGAAGCCGGGCCGGAGTCACCCTCCTCCTCCTCATCCTGGGCCTCACCACCGTCGGCAACCCGCTCTTCTAAAGCTTGGGCAGGGGCAGAATCACTCCCCCTCAGAGGAACAGAAGAAGAACTGGCCAAGTGGCCATCCTGGGCAGCGAAGCACTTTGACCCAAAGAGTACGGATTGGTCATCGTGAGTCCTTTTGAAACTCACCTCTGAATTAGAGCCTTGCTCATCCCAAAGACATCACCGGAGCCCCTATTGGACTCCTACTAGGAAGAAGATGAGGACAGAAGAACTTACTGAGAAGAGTGGAGGTGAGGAAATAGAAATAAAGCTGGCAAGCCGAGACACTTAGGAAACGAGGAACGATCAAGCGAGAAGAACAATGCGAACGGAAAGAGCTGAAGGCGCCGACGACACGCGAACAGGAGAGCAGAAGAACAGAGCAGCAGGAGAAAGACAAATGCGAGAAAACTCAGGGCAGCAATAGAAAAGATGAAGAAACGAAGGGGTCCAAATTTATAACCAAAGGAAGGGGGAAAACCGTCAGGATCCAACGATTGAGAGCGAAAGGCATCAGAGGGCCAAGAACGAAGGACGATAGGCATACCCGAGACATCATAATAGCCAACTCCACGCTGTAGTCGATGAATGGAACATCAAGTGTCGTTGAGCTTGAGCGACGGTAGCCCTGCCTGAGGCACCATCATGACCCCTGCCACGCGTCGATCAGAAGGTGGAATGTCAAAGGATTGCCAGTTATCAACCGTCACATCCACACGCGTGAAAGCAAGCACTAAACTCATAAAGATCGATTCAACTCCCCTGAGCGAGAACGCCCAGAGGAGTGGGGGGCTCGTGATATGTCACAAAATGTCAGCCAGTAATAAGTTGACATGTATATCAGGGACGAGCACGAGCCGTCCCTATCTAGAAGGACGAGCACGAGCCGTCCTTATCTAGAAGGACGAGACACATGCACGCACCGACCTCGAGAGACATACGCGCGAGGCCAGGCATATTCGAATGGGGAGGGGTCGTCGATCGGGCTTTCCTTAGAGCGCGACAAGACCAGAACCTTGACCGCCCTACGGGAGGCACGAACAACCTTCGCAAGGCGACCCGAGCACCACATTCCACCAAGAGAGAACTCGCCACGAGTCCTACTGGTCCGAGATTTTCGCCCATACGTTGCCTAATAAAGCGCAAGGGGATCAAGGGATCAACATTATCCCTAGAATTACTCCTAAATTGTCTCACTCCATGCCTAGGACTCTTCTTACCTAATGGGGCACGATTCTACCCACCACACCTCACTCATCGCCTATAAATAACTGGGTAAATTCTCTTCACGATTATCTGAATTCAATTATTCTTATCTGTTGCTAAGAGATCTAACTTAGGCATCGGAATGGATAAACCAGCACAACCCAACCCTCTCTTGCTAACTCTGTATTGCAGGAACAGGTCGCTCTAGCACAGTTCTTGACGCAACAATATGTATTTTGCGACAGTCCTAGTCTTGGAACCACCATTTCGAAAATCGGAATCGTGAGTCGAATCTGTTAATATGGATTGGTTGAATCGACCAATTAGGATTCGAATCCGTCATGACCGATTCCGGTTCCACTTTCCAGTCGATATGACACCTTTAACTCACTTGAATTGCTGTTTTGATTTCAGGGACGATTCTAAGGTTTTTAGCACATTCCGAATCGGCAGGGACCGATTCGGTGTTTTGAATCCGTGGTTGGGAGTTGGGACCAAACAGAGCTTCCAAATTCCAATTCCATCAGAGTCATTTACATCGTTTGATGTTGGGTTTTTCTCGCAGAGTCGCCATTGTTTGGATGGTGCAGCTCTCCAGAGTCGCTCTCCTCCTCCCTCAACCCCTCTCTCCCTCAGTTCGGAAACCTCAAGATGTTCAATTTACTTAAGAGACGATGAAGCGAGCATGGAGAATCTCCGGGGCCTCAACGGCGGAACTGCTTATGCAGATATGCTCCGTAGAGGCCAAATCTCTGTATTTGTTCCCTCCACTCTCTAACATCTCGAGGAGCTCAAGCCGCAGTTTCATCAAAGGAATCTGTGGTCAGACGCCTAATTGCTGCTCCGATGGCATCCCGAAGCCGTTCAGTTTACTCGCGGAGAAGAAGTCTTCTACGCGCCCCATCGCTGAAGAGAATATGACCCAAAAAGTGTCAGGATTGATGATTGAATTGGTAGCTCATATTGGAGACTCCAAGAAGATCTCATCGGTCTTGGAATCCAGAGCTCCTTCCTTGATTCAATACCACTGCAATGGATTTCCGTTGATTGAGCTGTTGGAGTTGTTGGGTTCGTGGCCTCAGTTAGCCCTAGAGGTACCATTCTCCTCATTCCAGGGTTTATTTAAGCCTTCCAATACTTTCAATTGTACATTCTAAACATGTTCTCTGTAACACCACCAGCATCACCAAAAATTAAATTTGTGACATAGTAAATACAAGGGGAAGAAACAGAGAGACAGAAGGGAAAATTTTGCTTTGTGTTTTTTATTTATTTATTGTTAACTTTAAATATCCAGGTATTTAATTGGAGAAGGAAACAAGCTGATGATGCCGGTATACCAATGGTATCTGAGGAGTACGCCAAAGGAATTAGAATTGCAGGCAGAGTTAAGAATGTTGATCTTGCTATTGAATTGTTTATGGATGCTGCTAATAAGGGAATCAAGACAACTTCTATTTATAATGCACTCATGGCTGTGTATATGTACAATGGGTTGGCTGAGAAATCTCAGTCACTTTTTCGTGACTTAAAAAGAGAACCCAATTGTAGACCTACAATTGTGACATACAACATTCTTATCTCAATTTTTGGTCGGCTGATGCTGGTAGATCACATGGAGGCAACTTTCCGGGAGATACAAGAATTGAATGTCTCCCCTAATTTGAGTACATACAATAATCTGATTTCTGGATATGTTACAGCTTGGATGTGGGATGAAATGGAGAAGACTTTCAGGGTTATGGAGGCAGGCCCTATCAAACCCAATAGTGATACCCACTTGCTAATGCTTCGTGGATATGCACATTCAGGCAATTTGGAGAAGATGGAGAAGTCTTATGAGTTAGTGAAGGATCATGTGAATGCAAAGGAAATTCCTTTGATTAGAGTCATGATATGTGCATATTGTAAGAGTTCAGATACTGATAAAATTAGAAAGATTGAGGCACTACTGAAGCTGATACCAGAGAACGAGTATAGGCCTTGGTTGAATGTGCTTTTAATTAGGGTTTATGCAGAAGAGGACTTGATGGATGGGATGGAGAATTCCATAAATGAAGCATTAGAACATAAAACTTCGGTCACGACTGTGCATTTGATGCGTTGTATCATAACAAGTTATTTCCGAAGCAATGCAGTGGACCGGCTTGCGAAATTTGTGAAGCAGGCAGAGTCTGCTTGCTGGAGGATTTGTCGGTCCTTATATCATTGTAAGATGGTCATGTATGCATCACAGAATCGGCTAGAGGATATGGAAAATGTGCTTAATGAGATGGAAATTTTCAACATTTTTCCCACGAAGAAAACGTTCATCATCATGTACAAGGCCTACTCAAAGTATGGCCAAAGATATAAATTAGAGAGATTACTAGGGCTAATGTGCAAGCATGGGTTTGGAATTCCATTGGATGCCTCTCCTTCCTAGGTCACATTTTCACATTGGAAACGTGCTACTCAAATATTCAGAAAATGGAAAATTTGCTTGATGAATTGGAAAATTTCAACATTGTTCCCACGAAGAAAATTTTCATCATCATGTACAAGACCTACTCAAAGTATGGCCAAAGACATAAATTAGAGAGATTAGCTAATGTGCAAGCATGGGTTTGGAATTCCATTGGATGCCTCTCCTTCCTAGGTCTCATTTTCACATTGGAAATGTGCTATTCAAATATTCAGAAATTCATTCATTGAATTTGTTGCAAATAGCTCATGATATCTAAGAGGACAATTTCAGCTCCTGGAATGTAAGCTTCTTCTTTTCAAATTCATCTTGGTTTTACTTTGTCAATATTTGCTCTTGCTGTATCTTATAAGCTTGAAGCATGAGTTGATGATCTGTCTTTTATTATTATTTATTATTATTATTATTTTTTTTTGGAGGGGGGAGGGGGAGTGGGGCAGATTTCTTCTGATGATGGCATGGAATGATTATGAAACTCAATAACTCCCTTCCCCAGGCGAAAACCATATGCTAATTTGGATAAGTTGGCTAGGGATGATGCATCTTCCTTTTCTGTAGTTCATATTAAATTATTTTTTTTATTGTTTGAAACTTGCTTAATTGGTCATTGCTTCTGTAATATCAGAATTTGTTCTTGTTACCCCTAAATCATTTAATTCTCATTGTTAGTAGACTTGCCAGATCAAAACAATAAAAGATACCTCTCGTTTTTTATGAAACTGTCAGCCTTCTGTTCTCACCACACATTGACATAGATAATGTGTTTATGTATTATAATTACTATACTTTAGGAGACATGCAATGTTTATAACTCTAAATCAAGATTTTAACTTGAATGGCCCCTTGTTTTACTATTTTCTTTTCCCCTTGATAAGTGTTGAGACTTTATGGAGGAACAGGATCACTAATATAACAAAATAGGCCATGCTATATTCTACAGGCCCAAATTGAGAACCATGTTTGTAGAATCTTATACATTCTCTACTTATGGAATTCTATACAATTCATTGTCATCCTGTATGGTGATTTTAAATGATTCTTGAAAGTGCTGCTATTTCTCTCTTTCTAAATACATGATGTCATTACTGCGGGGAGAGCCTTCAAATTTTCCAAGCTTTAGGACCTCAAGCCTGAATATACTGCAACCAAACCAGCTCCAAAACTCCCTCTGGCATGATGCAGTCAAGAACCAGTTAATGTTGAGTCAAAGCTCACCCTCTTGAGCTTACTCACAGAACATGAGAAGATTGTCTACTGTTTCAGCATCCCAAAGGCAAGAGAAGTGGGAATTAGGGACCCCTAATAAGTGTTTCACCATCAAGATGCTAACTGAGGTCACTATCCAGAGAAGAAGAAAAAATTGAATGAAGGGTTGGATGGCTTTCTCTGAAGCCATTGTAACTGGAAAGGAGGTGATTTTGGAGAATACAAACTGAAAAATCAATAAGCTGAGGCTTCACAAGGAAAGAAGCAGATATATCAAAGCATCATTATCTTCTGGCAGCGCCTTGGTATTGTTATTTCTGTTCCAATGATCCTATGAACTGAAGGAGTTTAGGGGTTTCAGAGTCATTGGGGTTCATTCTTAGAAAGGATAGCAACAATTGATGCTGTAATTGAAACATAGGAAACCCTGACAGTTGAACTGTTGACTCTGGGAATTTAGTTTTTTTTTTTTGCCACAAAAGATTGCCACGCAACCCTATCTTTTGAGCTATTAAATTATGACTCAAGAGAAAAAAAAATTAAATCCAGTACCCTACTAAGAACATGGATGCTGCTCAGCAAAATGAAACATGCCTTTTTCCTAGTTGGTAACATGAATGCTTCTCTGAACTCACACATCCCCTTCCAATTTTAATAGTTTAAAATAATAGTTCTAGCACTATTGACATCATTTTATTGACCGTTATCTGTTTCATTCAAGTCATGCTGGAGGCCTTTATTTGTCATCTCCAGTTGTGAATTCTCTCCTCATAAACCTTACTCCTGTGGCTATCCCTTGAAGTCTTAAAATGGAGACTCTGAATAAATGTTGTATTGTGGGAAAGAAGTTTTGCAATTTCTGAGGCAAAACAATGAAATCGGACAGCCAGGGTAACTCAAATTAGTTGAAGGGTTTGGAAGTAATGGACATTGGGAAATTAATTTTGCAATTTCGACAAAGAAAAGTTAGTATTGTGGAATTTTGTGGCATAACAATGGAAATAGTAGGTTTACTATCAAATCTAAATCATGGCAAAGAATAATTTAGAAAATTAGGAAACAGAGAAAGGGGGAAAAATTGCAACTATGAAGCTGTCTACCAAGATATCGTCAGAATCCTCCATGAATGATAATAGAACAAAATCACCTTCAAAATCTTGAAACAAATTAGGCAATAATTTTTCACAAATAAAAATCTGCCAAAATTTTCTTGGATATTTATGGGGATGGGCTGCGATTTATTGGTCATTTGGACTCTAACTTGCACTCTACATAAAAGAATAAGACCCTTTGGGCCTGCATAATAACACTTCTAATTCTTTTTGTCTCTGCTATTTCCTGGGAACAAAAAAATAGTAGCAATTTGTTTGTTAACACTAGTTTATTTTTTTGTTCCTAGGAATGAACAAGGACCAAAAAGTAGCTGAGAAATAGAAAAAAAGAAGCTCCAATTTGAAACTTCTCTATTCCAGAAATAAAACAGAGAAATAACGAGGTGGGGGTGTTTGCTACCGCCTCCACCACCACCACCACCATTGCCCCACCATCTCCTCCGTTGCCACCAATGCCGCCACCACCACCACCACAATCACCATCACCTCCACCGCTGCCACCACCACCACTACCTCCATCAAATTTTCGGGTATGCAATGACATTTTTGAAAATTTATCGAAGTTCCAAAAACAAAGATTCCTACGCATAACAAACGCGTTTTTGTTTCTTTTCTGACCCAGAAATAGAATTTACTGTGTTACCAAACATGTTTTTTTGTCAAGAAATTTGGGAAAAAGTTACTTCTGGAATAGAAACATGGCCCAGAAACAGAAGTGTTATTATGGAGGCCCTTTTATTCCTTTGAAGAATCACTTTTCGAGGAATCATTCTATTTTCTGTAAAGTTTGGCACTTCTGTCGTTATTTGTCGTATTTCTATCACAATGTAATTTTGTTCAACTAGAAAGGGGAAAATTTTTCTTTGGGCCGATCTCTCTTCTTCAACAATTATTTATGTTGACTTAAAAAACATAAATGGAGAAGCATGGCTATGACGCCAGAGTGCAGTTTCTCACCAATAAGGGGGTGGGTGATCAAATCGTCCAGTAAGGGGTGTTTAATGAGGAGAAAGAATGTGGGTTCCATGGGTGTGATGTGAGAGGATCGTGTAGGAATGTGTACACTGGTATTTGGGCATCTTTTTCCCCAAGAAATAAAACCAGAAAAGGTTAAGAAATGATTTGTTTTGTGAAAGGATGAAAATTTTCTAGTCCGTTAGGTCTAGAGAGTTCTGACACACTGACACAAACATTTGTCACATGGCAGATTGGATAAAACTGAACTTTTGGAGGTAGGTGGACTGGATAGTCCCCTAATTACATATGAGGTTTTAACCAAAAGAGAATTGGAAGAGGCAAAATAAAAATTTGAAAATTTGGTGAAAAAAATATTTTTTTCCTAAAATGAAATGGATGGCTGAAGATGCAAAAGGAATATGTCAATACATTGTAGGATATATGGTTAAGGACTAAGTTTCCCCCTCCACCCATAGAGGACGGACGGTTCACAAACCCCTCCTAGGGTCTTAGTATGTTCCAAAATACCCTCCCGATACCCTTTTCCTCCCACTCCCGTCCCACAGTGAATCGGATCCAATTCACCGTGGGTGGAGGGAAACTCAGTCCGTAAGGTTAAATATACTAACTAATTCAAGTACTTATAACTAATGAATATTTCTCCCCTACACATTTCCCCTTGGCATGCAATTTGAATTATGTAATTGCATCAGATGGTCTTGAAATCAGATATCCAAATCCAACATCACTATGTGAGTAATCTGTTGGATTATCAGATTGAACTGAACAGTGATCCAACTTAAATTAGACCCATGGGCAGCCCTAATTTGGACCCAGGTTACCCATAGATTTGGACAGAAGGCAAGTCAACTAGTTTCTGTCAAGGTGTATGTATTTAACAATTTGTTATAAGGTATGTGTTTAGTATAATTCAGAGTAGTTAATGCTAAAATATGTTATTTTAAGATTTAAACAAAAAAACTATGAGTCAAATGACAATACTTCTACAAACTAAGCTACAGCCAATGCTGACATTTTATTGCAAATGGAACTTTCTTATTTATCCTATGTTTAACTTCTCAAATTTACTACCCAAAAATTAAAAATAACTTCTCAAATTTAGACAAAATGGGGTCTGTTTGACCAAATTAGCAAAATTGGACCAACCTTATTTTAAATTTGGAGAACTCATTAATGTCCAAAGTAGATTCCAAACAGCACATTCTTGACTGAATTCAATTTTAACATGGACTGAGCTTCCTTCAACCCATGGTGAAGGAATGATTCCTTCATCATGGGCATCATACTTCGGATGCCTAATGGGAAGGGTAGTTTCATCACATGGTCACATCATCAATGGTGAAGGGTTCTTCCTCCCCCACTGGTGTAGGAAACTTTTGTCTTTCGACTTAACTATGTCAAATGGGATGGTTGAAGAGACAGGAGGGAGGTCTTACCCTCTTTGTATTGCCACGTTGTATGGTTATTAAAGAAAGGTAAAAGCACCAATAGGGATGGTTTTGGGTAGTTGAGATGGTTTTTAATCGGTCTGATTTTGGATTTATTTGAGTATTTGAGTGCTCAAAACCGTTAACGAACCAAAACTAGACTGTCTCATTTGATATATATAAATATATAGTTAGTGTATCTCTAGTAGACGAACTAAAAAGGTGTAACCTTACTTTTTTTGTTTTTTTTTCCCTTGTCTTATTTGCAAGAGCTATTTAATGTTGGGGTACACATGAACAATGGCAACTTTTGAAAATGACAGAATAGTAAATCACTTTCAAATTATTTTGAAAATTTTTTTTTACCCATGACTAACATAAATTTTGGAAATAAGACAAAGGGCCAAAAAAAAGTAAGGTTACAAAATAGTTAATTATAATCCTTATATAATTAAACATTAACTCGTATTTTGTTGTTGTTAATTATAACATAATTCTTATAAGTTATAATCATTATTACCCAAAAAAAATAAGTTCTATTTATTAAGTATTAATTAGGATTAAATATGCATAATTCTTATAAATTGTAATTATTAAGTATTGATTACGATAAAATATGCATCTTAAATGGATCCCAGCGGTCTTTTGGTTCTACAACCATTGTAAAGCCCATCCCAAAATGGTCCCATTTTATTCACCCAAAAAATAAATAAATGGTCCCATCTCATTTAGTAATCGAGCCCAAAATCAACTCTAAGCATGCCATTTAAAAATGAGATATATTAGTTCCAAAATGGTTCCAAGTTCTTCTCATCCCAAATTGACACCTTTAATTAAATTATTAGTAAGAAAACAACAATTGTCTCCAATAAATATTTTGGGAAAAGGTTGAGCCCACCACCAGGGTGCCCAGCATGTGTCATCCTCTTTTTTCCCCCTTTGAAAAAGATCTTCTTGCCCTCTTGTGCCCAGTCCCTACGATTGATGTATGTTGCTAGCTTATCGAAAGCTGACGGCATACCAACCCTCTCCCAAATATTTCTTAACTATGAACTGTAAGAGGTTGTTTAATTATAAGCTATTGATTTGGATTCCCTCTTGAAAGTCTGATCATACAAGACACCCAAGTTTGGATAAGATAGATCAGTTTTGTACAAGAAATGAGCAATGAATTCACTGTATCTACAAATGGACCTTTCTGATTCCTAATGTAATAATAGAAGTATTTTCCATACATCTTCTCTTTTGATGGATTCCACAACCAATGAAAAAAATCTGAAAAAAGGTTTGGTTCAAAATTAGATACATGACATAAACTAGACCTCTTGATATTCACTTACCCTTTCTCGTGTGAACAGAAAAAAGCCACAGAAATAGAGCTTACAAATTGACAAAGAAGCAATCTTAGGCACACAAAATGGTGCTTAAAAGAAAAGCCATTTTGGTGACAGTGACTCCAATGTCCTATAAACCCAGCTAATTTAGAAAAACGACAGTCTAAGATTAAAACAAGAAGGGAATTCCCTTTCATAAATGAAGCAAAAGTAGCCAAAAAGGATATTTGGAAATGAGTTGGGTCTGAAAAGATGAATAAAAACAGGGTTTCAATGTCTTTGTCCAAGCATATTATTAGCTGTTCCACCAATTTATCAATCTTTCAACACCTAAAAGCAATCACCAACTGACAACAGCTTGAAAGCTGTGTGTGGTTTGGTTTTTTATGTGGGTTCCTTTCAATTCCCCTTCCCTCCTTTCCCTACGCTGTAAATACATCCAAACATATCCAACTTTTATCCAACAACACTAGTTAGTAGATGGGTTCTTCACTTCTTCTCCCCCACCCCCCTCCAAAAAAAGAAAAAAAAAGAAATACAATTCTTGTGTTCCCAGCCATTCCAAGCTCCAACTACTGCCCATAGAGGTGTCAATCGGTCAATTCTATCCGGTTTTGGTCTGGTGCCGAGTCAAACCAAAAACAAACCATTAAGCCAAAATCCATTATCGGGTTGTTATCAATTTTATTCTGTTTTTTTATATATATACATTAAAAAATGAAACAAAAATGGATTTTTTTTCTTTCTACGGCTCCTTTCGGTTTCAGTTTGGTTTCTGATTTCGACTGGTCTACTTCGATTCGGTTTCTACACTTTCATAAATCCAAAATAGAGCCGAATAAATAAGGGTCCAGTTTTATTTTTTTCAGTTGGTTTTGATGGGTCTGACCGGTTCGGGCTGGAAATTGACAACTTGACTCCTCCTCTACAACAGGAAAATCAAAGTGCTGACAAAGGATGATCAAATCTACATCAAAAGATGGATTTGGATGATTCTATCTCCACCCAACAACTCATCCTAAAGTTAAGATACCACAACCAACACCTCCCACCCCCTTCCTTTTCTTTTTTTTTTTTTTTTTTTTTGTTATTATTATAATGTGAATGGAATTAACTTTCCGGAAACATCGGGTTTCATAAACCGAGTGCAACCCAAATGATCTAACACTCACTTATCTAAGGATAACATATTTTGGGGTCTGTGTCTCCTTTTCATGCGAGTGTCGAGCCTTTTTTAAAAGTCCAATATGGGATTACACAAAGAAGTGAGAATATCAAAGTGGGATACAAATGTTGGCTGGAAGGATCTTCAACCACCTTCTCTTCATCCTTTCCCTATTTTTATTTACTGCATATCCCTTCTGTAACAGGATTTAGATTGGGTTGGAGATGAAAGGCAGAAGACTATTCCTTAATAAGACTTATACAGAAGATGAAATATTGCAGTGATGATGTCGAAGGGAGTCATATTTCAGGCTTTCAGCTTCTGTTCTAAAGATCTATACTCCAACTCAAAGGAATCCAATGTCGGTATCCTTTAAAATCTAGAACAGTTCCATGGACTGAATCAGGGAGCCTCAAACCACCATTCTCTGATCAGTACCTCAAAACTCAATGTTGATGTAATGACAAAAACTTTTGAGATCTTATACACCATGTCATCAAACAAGCCTTGGATGATCAGCTTTTGCCTCAATAAAAGGGGTAACATCTCCATAGCCATATCTCATTTGAACTTCATCCATGATCATTTTCGAATCAAAGAAAGTACTGCCAACTTTTGTTTCACTGCTCCATCAAATTACCTATTACAGTCCCCAAATAATACTAAATTTGTGGGGTTCAGTAGGGGAAACCTCAAACTGTGCTCTGAAGGTGTATTCTTTTTATGGGTAGAAGTTCATTAAGTTGCATTTGATCTGATATCACAGTGCTACTCTTCTTCAAGCTATCATGTAAAGACTCAAGTAGGCTGCAGAGCAAAGAAAGCAAAAAAAAAAAGACAGTAGAACTGAAGAATACAGAAAGACCAGTTAATAATAAGAAAAGCATTCTTATATGATAATTCTAAGAACACAGAGTATAGCATACAAGTTCACAACACAATGGATGCGTCCCCCCATCCATTTCCTGAAATCAGCCCTATACATATAACATTATCCAGGGATCGACCCCAAATCGATCAACCACCAAACATTACCCCCACACTCCAGTTTCTCCCCCCTTCTTTGAGGTTGGATGTTAGAAGGGGTAAGATTAAATTTGGTGGCTCCTGCTATCAGTGATACAAACCAAGTCACCCCGAGTTTGAGAATAATTGGGCCCATAAGCCATACATATTGGTGAACCTGATCTGCAGCTGGCAGAATCACTGAGATGGATTATCCCATATTGAACCCAACCATCACCTGAACCAACTGACAAACAGTCCCAGAATCTACAGATCTCATCTTTACCACAAACACCATAGTAAGTAGAGAGCAGCAGAACTACCCCAAATCTAATACACTGCAGCACGGTGCACACTATAAACTCCACAGAGAGATGTTAAAGAGGAAGAAGAAACAAAAAGAAGAAAAAACCCCAAGTAACCTGTCAAGCTTCTGTTACGTATGGCTGCTGCTCTGTAGTTTTTAAGTAAGTCTATTAACAGTTAGAACGCACAAATTGCTTAATCTCATCCATGACAGTATAGAAATGGTTGTTATTGGGCAACAAGTAGAACCCAATTGTGGCTTGCTCTAGGTAAAGGAGCTTCACATCTTGGGCAGCCTTCTTGAGCCCTTCAACATAAGCCTTTTGCCAGTCCTGAACAAGGTCCAAACCAGCAACCACAACAAGGCTCTTAGGGAACTTGATACCTTCAAGTTTTATGCCTCTGGGACCAAATGGGTTACATGCTGGATGGTCTCTATCGTCTCCTTCAGGAAGAAAAGCTCTCCAATACCAATCCCTGTCTTGAACAGCCACAAAATACTTCCCATCCAATTTCTTCTCTGACTCGGTTCGTTCCTTCCCTCCAAACAATGGATTGAGCAGTATATTCCCCAAGATCTCAGTATCCGTATCAATCCCCCTCATCGCGACATTATGAACCATGTTACCTCCAGAGCTATCTCCACACAAGTACACGTGAACTTTAGAGTCCTTCCCGCTCCGTAGCCATGGCCTGGAGCTTACCCACTTGAGAGCTGCCCATCCATCATCATAAGCACAAGGGTACCGGTTTTCCGGTGCACGGCGGTAGTTTACAGAGACCACTACCGCATCACAGATGCCGACGAGTCGTCGGCAAAGAGTGTCGTAGATGGCACTGTTGGCGGAGGAGTGAGCGAAGCTTCCTCCATGGAAGAAGATTATGACAGGGACGACATCAGTGCTAAGGGGCTTTTCGAGCTCCATAATGCCCGGCTGAGCTGCATCGGTTGGGGCTGGTCGGTAAACCCGGGTGACGAGACTGGTGGCTTTGTCGATTACGACGTCGAAAGAGAAGACTCCGTCAACCGGGGTGGCGTTTGCAGGGACTTTACGGTCTAGAAACTCGGCGAGGTGGCGGTTGAAAGTGCCATCCGGCCGGCGAAGGAGATTGTAAGCAATTTTGAAATTGGAGATGAGGATCCATGTGTTGAGTGGAACCACCGTCTACAAAGATACAGAGAATTCGTAAGAAGATTACATGATGGTCAAGTACAAGAACATCGATAAATGATCACAAGAATTATACTTAAAATCTGCAACTAATTTGAAACCATTTCCAATTTTTTCTTTTTGATCGGTAGAAGCAGAAGAGATTCAAGTAATTAAAGAATTGACACAGCAGAAAATGATAAAAATCCTGCGCTGTGAAACCTAGAACCCAATGAGGTCAATAAGACATCCACCACGATGATACAGCAGAATCGATATGTAACAATCCCAAATAGAGTACATAATTGGCCAAAATGAACCCAAATCCAGCTCCAACCCATCAAATCGAATCAGAACCCTAACCAAAATTCCAGAGAAACCCCATAACCCAATTAAGAAGGAACATCATACAGAAACCCACCCAGAATAGAAAAATCGAATACACACAAAACCCATAACTTAATTCGACCTACCATGAACCATCATCACAAGATTGACTGCAAAAGAATAAAAACAAGAGTAAGTGGGAAGGAAGAAAGCTAAAAATACCTTGGCTTCATTAATATTAACTTCGCTACCTCCAGCCATCAAACTGGAATGCAGAGAGATTCAACACCCAAAGATAACAAACTTAAAAAGCAAGCACAAATCTTCTCAATACTTCAACCTTAACCATTCATAAATTCTGATTAAACTAACAAGCAATCAAACCCTAGTCTCATATCTTCTCACCACTCGTGATTACTTGTCTACCCAATCTTCTTGTTTACCACAACCATGAAGTTTCTGAACAACGAAAAAAAGGCGGAATCTCTGGAGGGATAAAAAACAGTGGATGTATGTATCGAGCCACGAACACGACGAAGATCAAAGCACAGTGGTTGGAAGCAAGAGAAAACAGAGAGAGAGAGACATAAGGAGAGGAGAGGGGGAAGGAGGAGAGAGAAAGGGTGGTGTTGTACTGTTGGTGACCATTGGGCTCTCATTGGTCCTTCTAATGAAGGTGTGGGGTCCGCATTAAACGGAGTCAGGGATGCCACACCGTTCCGTTATTTATTATTAATTATTAGTTTTGGCATTTTGACTTAAGAGTTAAGTAGTTAATAAGACTAGAAAAAAAAAAAAGGGGTAGATAATGGAGAGAAGAGTAACACACTCCCTCACTAAATGGTGAGTGAAAAGTGAAAAACGCCATTGTCCATGTCTTCATGATTACCTTTCCCATCTCTTTTGTTCAATCCCTTATTTCCTCCTTTTCTGTCTTTTTGGCAAAACAGAATTATGGATTCTAGACTTGGAATCGGGGTTGAGGTCCAAAATCCTATTGTCGAACAAATGGGTCCAAATATACTCCCAAACGATGTTTCAGTGTGATCCAAATATGTTCATTGATGTCTCAATGAGGTCCAAATTCCACTGGCCATATATCCATGGATCTTTATCACCTCCAGTTGGCTGCCTGGCTCAGTTTCTTAATTCCTCTAACGAAGGGGGGTTGAAATGATCTCTCTACCCATGCCCAAACACTCTTCTCGGGTGAGATCCACCATCCCCCTATTAGAGGAACTGAAGAACTGGGCTGGTCAGCAAACTGGAGGAGATAATTTTCATAGCCAACATCTCGATTGAAGGTCCAAATAAATTTTTAATGAGCTTTTCCATAATCATACCAAACAGATTTCTCATTTCAAACAATTAAACAATTGCAATGTACATATTCAAGATTCAAACAATTACGAAGTGCAAATTCATGATAACACACCCATGATAACACAACCACTAGAATATATAGGTTTATGGTTCCAACAACTACCATGTACAAATTCATGAAAGAAAAACACACACTATTCATCTAATTTTGTATTCCAAACATATGATCAACCAATTTTTTAGGATCTAAAGTCATAAAAAAAAAAAAATATTCCTTTTCAAAAACCTAGATTTTAATAGATAGATTAACTATTCACAAACAATTTTATAGATGTGGCTTAGATACTTCCGTCGTCAAGCAAGCTCAAAAATTTTAATTAGAACTCAACAAAAAAAAGAATAAAAAACCAACTCATAAAACCCCTTTTTAAATCAATTCTAGAATTTGTACACATTGATTTCAGAAACCAAAGAAGAAAAATCAAAGGAACCAGATCTTAGCTCTTCTCGCTGCTTTAAAAATGGAGAATCGTACGGTAGAGATTCGGCAGAATAGAGAAGAACGAAAAAGGAGAACAAAAAACGAGAGTGCGGGTTTCATTTCTTTCCTTCGTTAGATGTAAAGAGATATTTATCTTATATTGTTGCAAAATATCAAAAGTATTCCCTGACTTCTAAATAATTCCAGAAATATCCCTTATCTATGCCAAACATTACTTATGGTATTCATAAATAAGTAAATACCTTCCTATTTAAATTTCATAAAAATAATTTAAAAAGTAAATTTTAAAAGGATAAAAAGTCAATTCCCCAGTTCAAGAATAAAAATTGAATTTTCAATTGTAGAGGTAATTTTCAACTTTCAATTGTTTTCCAAATCTAAAAATTCCACAAATCTTATCATGGTGGAACATCAATAGAAACCAAAATAACGGTAAAATAATATTTTTGTTTTAAACTTTAAAATTTTATTTTCATTCAAAGTGATGTCAACAGTATTCGCACACAAAATAAAATTTGACCAGAACGTAACCTTGTTACTATAAATCATATTTAAGCAATCTTAGACTTGTTAAAAATTGGTTTTATGCTCTATCTAATACAAAAAACCCTCCTGTTCAAATGAGATCATTTGACCAATCAAATTTATTCGATAACAAAAATGTTTTTCTAAATTGAAAGCGGTTTAATTTTTCAAGAACAGTATAGATCAATTATGAAATTAAGTATACCAGAAGAACCACGATCTTTATTATGCAAATCTTCTTTGTTAGAATCTTTACTCTCCCCTTTGTACAAGAGTCCAATCCAACAACCAGAAGGTGTTGGATAAGAAATTTTAAGTTCACTATGGGTGAAGGAAAGTTGGATCCAATTAATACCAACAATATTTTAACTTCGAGCTCTTTGCAATCCTGCTACATGCCACCAATGGTAACTTGTGATAACTTGAAACCTTCATTTCCATGATTGAGAGAGAGATTCCTAGAGTGGAGAGGGAACCATGGTTTAAGGAAATCCAAATTGGATTAGGGAAACGTCCTAATTCCAATCGGAATTGTCATTCTTGATCCAAATTCATACCGATTCAACAAACCTCACTTTAGGATTGACCGATCAGATCTAGAATGGCATTTTATCCATGACTAACACTGGACCGAACACCAATGGATATAGTTGTTCATTTGCACGGCTAAGACCGAGTGACTTGATGGGAAGCTGCGGGGATATAAGAAGAAATGTCGCAATACCTTGTTGAATGGTGTCCTATGGTGATGGATGCAATGGGGAAACACATATTCCTGTTAGGGAGCCACTACTCCTCTGCCTTCCCTCACACCTGATTCACCTATTCTTGAGTTGTATGTGAAATCATATGTGGGAAGAGAGATGGACCAAACCTTGGCCAATAGTATTGCTCGCATCGTATTATTTTTTTGTATATTTTGGAGTCGCCATCTAGATTAAGGTCTAAGACCCATAATTGACTCTAATGGATAAGCCATTTATTATTTCAGAGTTCTAGTCACGTATTAAATTTATATGATAAGAAGGTATTAGGCACCCAGCAATCACCCGATCGATCACCGATCTTTTGCGTGAATCAAACTACTAGATTAATTAGTCCTACTAACTCAGCCTAGTTGCTATGCTTGCTTAATAATACTACTTGGATGAAAATTGACCTACGCTATATTGCTATGTCCAACGACTACAAAATCTGTTTGTATGTGTGCAATACATATGTATGTATGCAAAAAAGTATACGGGAAGGAACATATGTATATAAGGGAGTGAACGAACCAAAGTGTAAGGTCTCCTGACTGCCTACGTATCCTGGATGGTTGGGAAATCAAGTCAACATCTAGTTATGCTTGCATCTGTAAGATGATATGTTGGGGGATGGGGATTATGGTATGAATGCATGTGTGTATGTGCGTGTGTAATGATGAATGTATGGTTATCCATATGAACGCATGATTAGGACCGAATCTGATTTGGTCAGACTGCCTACGTACCCCAAATAAGGATCAGGTCAACTGTAGTTTTCAATACATGATTGAGATTATTCTTTGGATTTTGACTACTACTGGGGTCTAACCATTGATTTTGAAAGGATTGAGCCTGATGACATTATTCAGATGTCTATCTAATCCTTACCAGAAGTTTGACAACCTAACATACTACCACATATGTATTTTGTGAGTTAAAAAATGGGCCCCCTGTGGAGCCGCTTGATCGTCTTTTCCTGAAAATTTTGAATGCTATTCTAGGAGATTTAACCATAAGATTTTGACGATCCATATATCTTTGGAAAGCATTTTAAATTTACTATCCAATGATGCAAAAATAAACCACAAATTTGGTTAGAAAAATAGTCATATATATGCCCAAAATAGACAGAGCCCGTAAAATTAGGGGTTAATGAAATGCTCATGTGAGTAAGCATAGGAAACATCGGTTCAAATAAACTTTTCCTATTCTTTAGTTATTTTTTTTCTCTATACAGAACTTGGATTTGGTTCATATTTTATGGGTTAATAGGGAATGATGGGGTCCACTTGTGGCCAAATTTTATGGCCTAACTGGTAGATATTTTATTATGATATATTTCATCAATTCTTAAGTTGAGAAAATTCTGAATCGTTTGGCCAGAATTGAAAGATCCCATTCAATTTTGAAACAGGGAACTTTTGGAAACCAGTTCCAGCTCTAATTCAAGCTACTTATAAAACCTTGGAGGGAACAAAGAAAAAAGGAAATATTTTACGGACACCCCCTAAAAGTATCCAATATCTCAAAAACTTACCATATTTGGTCAAAATTGATGGATTTGAAGTAGATCCAACATCATTCTCACAATTTTGGAGGTAAACATGAAAATCAGAAGAAATTGCTGGTTTTCTAATTCCGGAGGATCAGCCACCTACCCTCACTAATGCAAATACGCCAGATGAAAGGACTTATCATAAAAGATGGACTCGATCGAACCGTATGAGTCTAAAGCTCATTAGGGCTTATATAAGCAAGAGCATCAGAGGTTCTATCCCTACAAGCGACAATGCTAAGGAATACTTGAAATCGATCAAAAATAGCAAACTTCCCGTTGACGTTAAGCAGGGTGACTCCCCAAGGCAAAATATCAATTTTACCCTCTTAGTATCACCCAAAGTAGAAAATGTTGATTTTACCTTCTTAGTAATTTTTAGGGAAAAATTACTAGGGAAAGACCAGATTCTTCCCATTGGAGCACGAAGAATAGAACCACCATGGGCGAGGTCATCTCCGGTGATTTCTTCTAGCTTTGTCGAGAATAAAGTCCTGCAATTTTTTCTCAAGTGACGATCCTTTGAACCTCGATGGATTGAAAATGCGGTTTGCTTTTCATGAAAGGGCATCGCTTCCAAGGCAAGCTAAGAAAATCTAAAACCCTAAAAAGCTCTGACTTCTCTCATTTCCACTGTCATGTTTTTATTCTTTCCTTCTTGTAAATCCGAAGAGAATATCGTTACTTGCATCGATTTCCCAACATCATGTTGTTGAAGATTTCCGCCATGAACAAAAATATCAATGGAGCTTAAAAATCACCCATTATCCATCTTTTGGTGGAACAAAATTTCTTTCCAACTGTATAATTCATAATAAATTTCTCTATTTTCCTTTTTTTTTCTTGGAACTCCATCCACAACCGTATTCTTCCCCATTTCTATTTTGTTTTCTCCACTTGTCGAGTCACTTTTCTTCCCCATCTCTGCAACTACCAAGACATCGTCCCTATTTGAAATCTCTAGTTCCTATCATCCGAAACCCCAATTTCATTTTGTACTTTACCCAAAATGAGTCGCCATCATCTATTTACTACTGCATCTAAACTCTCTTTTACCCAAAAAAAAACAAAACACATCATCGTTTTACCATGTGAAAGCCAGCAAAAACCGGGACGGAAGAGATGGGTTAGGTTATTAGTGAAATCAAAGATGTGGTCAGTATTTAGAGATTTCGATCAATGAAGCAGAAGAGGGGTATTATGGTACATTTATCCTTTCTAAGGGTAATTTGACCATTATGATAAAACTAACAGCAACTTAACCCCAAAAGCCTAACGGAGTGGACTAAGTTCAAATATCTTCATAAAATAAGGATAGTTTGTGCTATTTTGACCAAGTATAGTAAGTTTCTGAGATATTGAATACTTTTAGGGGATGTCCATGAAATTTTCCCTTATTAAACTTTTACATCTTCTTCTACCCTCATGTGTTTAAATATCCAGATTGCCCTTCCTTTTCACCTAGTAACCTGCTAATCTATTTAACTTACCATTCTTCTTCTGTTTTTTACTATTTTTTACATTAAAATAGTAAAAAATAAAAGCACCAACCTACTTCTTCTCTCTCCCTTTTTTTTTATTCATTCGTTTTTTTTTTTTTAATTTTTTCTTCAATCTTTCTATTTAATTAATTTTTTATTCAACATTTCGTCCTCATCGTTCTTCTTTGAACAGATCATGGTTCTAAGTATTGGTATAGTATCGCCCGTATTGGGTGATACGTACCGATTTTGCTAGTCACCAATATCATGCCGATACCGAATTGATAGCACGGTACAGACAAGGGGTAAAATGATCAAAAAACTCATTTTTTACGGAGATTTAGGGGTAATTTTGTCGGATACAACCAATCCAAGCCGATACTGTATTGGTATCATATCGGTTTTGCAGGTTACCGATACCCATTCTAATACTATGCACTAAAACCGTGGAACAGATCGATTCTCTTCAAAGCACCCCACTTCTCTCTCTTCCTCTTTCAATTTTCTTTTCCGTGTTTTTATTTTTTATTAACCTACAACGCGATTCTTGAGTTGCCACTCTTCTTCTCCCTCTTCATATTCACAAAAGCAGAAGACAGTCCTCCCTCTCCATTACAATTGATCTCTACACGACCATCTTCATCTCTCTTCAACCTCGCAGCCATGGGATAGAATGACACAAGATCAATCATCAGATTGTCTTTGCCTTCTTGGCAATTTCATTTGAGAATCCACGAAAGATGGATCGGTTTTAGAGAAGGGAACGCACCTATAACAGAGAAGGAGAAGAACTGGATCACGGTGAGGACCAGGTCGATCTGTTCAAAGAAGAACGATGAGGATGAAAAGCTGAATAAAAAATTAATTAAATAAAAAAAATTGAAGGAAAAAAAAAACACTGGATGGAGTGAAAAACGGGAGAGAGAAGAAGCGGGGAGGTGCTTTCATTTTTTACTACTTTAATGACAAAAATAGTAAAAAATAAAAGAAGAATGGTAGGTTAAATAGATTAGTAGGTTACTGGTATTTAAAAACATGAGGGTAGAAGGAGATGTAAAAGTTTAAGAGCAGGGTAGTTTCAGAAAAGAAGTTTAAGGTAGGGTAGTTTTAGTAAATATAGGTTAAGTATAGGGTAGTGCTAATGTCCCAGAAGATGATTATTATGAGCAAGACCAAGTTTTCCTTCAGCCACAGTAAATGAGTCCTGATACATCCAAGATTCACCGGACCAATCAGCGGCCGCCACGTGTCATAGGCCAACCCGCTCCAGAACCAAGGAGAACGAAACGGGGGTCCCACCAGGGCGCGGCCTGTACCAGGTGCGGCCTCACCCAGGCGCGGCATCGTGGACACGGACGTGATGTACACGGACACCGGGGCCACTCGTCTATGACCCAATCGTGTCACTGCAGACTCATGTCACCACCAGGACTCTAGGCCACCGCTTAGAAGTCACGTCACCCAGACGGATTCAAGCACCAATAACGTTATCACCACATGCGGGTATCTATCCAATAAGGATCTTGATACCACCAGGACACTCCCTCCCGCGGGGAGATGGCCAATCAGGATAGAGCCCCGTTACCCAGAGTCTCTATCCACTCAACGGCACAATCGCCATCAAACTGGGACTCTCCACACCGCCATACACTACTATAAAAGGCAAGGTACACAACCCCATAGGGGGATCAAAAACTCATATTGAATAATCACTATTCATCTATTTGCTCAGGAGATCTAACTTTGGCATCAGAGAGCCCTGGGTCGGGACCACACCGGTTCTCTCTGTTGACCCCTTGGTCTACTTGCAGGTGACGGCACTCGCAGGACCGCTCGATGATTTCTTGACGCAACAGATTGGCACCGTCTGTGGGAACAATGCTAGCCATTACAGCTACTAGCTTGCTTCCATATTCATTCAATAGCACGAAGGAAGACTACCGCCATCAACAACGGAGCAAGGAATGGATCACCACCCCCAGAGCGCTCTCACCGCAGAGCCAATGACTAGGACCATGTCCCTCTGAAGGAAGAGATCCCCCTTAATGACCAATTTGTGGTCGACGAGCCCAACAATGACGAGGCAGACGATGTGATGGTGGAGGTGATACCTGACCCCAATGCTCCAGCCACTGTGGGTCAGATCAATGACCTGCAACGACAAATCCTCGAGGAACAACGACTCTTTCAAGAATACTTGACACAGCGTGCGACGTCTCACCGTCGAAGGACTTTGCCATCTGCAAGGGTGGAGTCCGTACCTCGACAAGAGCCGAACCCTAGGAGATCATCTCCCAGGGGCGTGAGATCAGAGAGACTTGCGCAATGGGCAACCCCCACTACGCAGCGGGGGGAGCCTTCCCAGCATCCCAGGAGAACAAGAGACCTCTCGCCATGGTCAGAACGTGGGAGGATGCCAACACCCAAGGCGAGGGTGTCTAGCCCGCAGAGATCGGTCCGGAGGTCTGTGTTTGACGGACGACTTAAAGAAGGTCACATACCACGACGAAGCCGGACCTACAGAGAGGAAAGCCCCTCACCATCACGACAGGGTTCATCACGGCGAGACCATTCACCATCCCGCCAACACTCAAGGCGGGAGGGGACATTCAGGAGAGAGCGTGAACGGGGTCGCAGTGAACACCCGACCAGGCGTGAGAGACAGACACGGGATGAGGAGCTCGATCGAAGACTCCGCGACCTGGATGAGAAGCTGGAAGGGTTGAAGAAGCAGACAAAAAATAAGACACATTCCATACCTGGACAACACCCATTCTCGACAGAGATCATGTCAGCCACGCTACCTTCCAGGTTTCGACTACCCACCTTTGAACTATACAGCGGTGCCACTGACCCTAATGACCACATCACCTACTTTAATGGCATGATGACGCTGTGTGGTGGGTCGGACGTGGTCTCCTGTCGGGCATTCCCTGTATCCCTCAAGGGAGCAGCCACATCATGGTTCTCTAAGCTACGATCAAGATCTATATGCTCGTTCGCAGAGCTATGCGAACAGTTCGTCACCCGCTTCCAAAGCAGTGTCAAGCAGAAGAAGACCACCGTCAATCTACTAAACGTGGTACAAAACCCTGGGGAATCTCTTATGGAGTACGTTAACAGGTTCACCAACGAGTCCCTGGAGGTTCGAGACTTGGACGACCAGACATAGCATGCAGCCCTAGTAGGAGGCATCAGGGATCTGGACCTGATCAAGGACCTGGCACGTCATGAGACCAGGACTATGAAAGAGCTCCTGCAGCAATGCAATGAGTTTGCGAATATGGCCGAGGTACTACAAGCTTGAACAAAAATAATCGAGGCCAAGCCGCAGGACAACAAGAGGTCAGCACCTGATGACCGCAAAGAGGGTAAGAGGTCGAGGACAGAGCGTCGACAAGAGAAGGGTGACCGCCCATCTGAAAGGACAGACCGTCGCCCAGAGAGAAGTGAGAGGGCAAGCACCCTTGAGTTCACACCACTGAACACCACTAGGTCCCAGATACTCATGCAGATCCAAGACCGTGACCTACTCCATTGGCCACGACCCATGCTGGCAGGACTAGAGAAGCAAAACCCTAACAAGTATTGTCTCTTCCACAAAGAGACTGGGCACGACCTAGAGGAGTGCTATCAATTGAAGAGAGAGATAGAACAACTTGTAAGAGCAGAAAGCTTGAACAAGTATGTGAAGGGGAGACGTGACAATCGCTCAGGCCAAAGAGATAGAGGTCACGACGAAGACAGAGTGGAACCGAGACGAGAAGAAAGAAGAACAGATCGAGAGAGAGACCGCCCAGAAGAGCGGAGAGATGCAACAGAACCTAGTGGCACCAAGGGACCTCCTATCCTCACCATACTTGGAGGACCGGGGCAAGAGTCCACCAGAAAAGCTAAAGCTCATGCCAGGTTCGTGGGAGCGGCAGAGAAGCCAAGCAAGATAACCAAGATCGAGGCGGTGATCTCCTTCTCGGATGAAGACCTGGAAGGACTAAACTTCCCACATGAAGATGCCCTGGTAGGACAGGTGGAGGTAGCCAACCGACCTATACACAGGGTACTGATAGACACAGGGGCGTCTGTTGACGTACTCTCCTTGGATGTCTGTCGACAGTTTGGGTTCGGGGACGATCAGCTCAAACCAGAGCCCACTTACCTCCATGGATTCTCAGGTGCCACCGCCTCCATCAGAGGTACCATAGAACTACCCGTCACCTTCGGGGTACACCCTCGACAAGTGACCATCATGGTGAATTTCATGGTAGTCAAGTCTGTGGTGTCCTTCAACGGCCTCCTAGGGCGACCATCTCTGACAACCCTTAGAGGAGTCATATCGCCACTTCACCGAAAGATGAAGTTCCCCACCGAGAATGGGGTAGGCGAAGTCCGAGGAGATCAGAAGAGAGTAAGGGAGTGCTACGCCACCTTCATGAAAAAGAACAATGGTAACACCCGTGGAATGGCACTCTGCCTAGAGAACATGGTCAGTGACCAGAGAGATGAACTGACAGAGAGAAGGGGAAGACCAGTGGAAGACCTCATCCCATGGCCCCTCAGCCGAGATGACCCCTCCAAGGTCGTTCAGGTCGGCTCACTGCTAAGCAAGGAATAGAAAGAAGGGTTTGGATACCTCCTCCAAGCGAACATGGATGTCTTTCCATGGTCGACCTCCGACATGCCGAGAAGCCCATTCAACAGAAGCGGCGTAACTTTGCCCTCAATCGACAAGCAGCAATCAAGGAAGAGGTCGAGAAGTTAAGCCAATCAGGGTTCATCAGAAAGGAGAAGTTCCCAACCTGGCTCGTAAACGTGGTCATGGTACCAAAGCCAAGTGGGAAGTGGAGGATGTGTGTTGACTACACCCACCTGAACAAGGCATGCCCAAAAGATGAGTACCTACTACCCAGGATTGACCTATTGATCGACGCCACCACCGGCCATGAGATGCTACGTTTCATGGATGCCTACTCCGGGTACAACCAGATCCTCATGCATGAGGGTGATGAGTCCCACACCGCATTTCAGACGGACAAAGAGAACTACTGCTACAACGTCATGTCGTTCGGGTTGAAGAATGCAGAGGCCACCTATCAGAGGATGGTCAACAAGATGTTCGAGGATCAGATCGGGCACAACATGGAGGTATATGTGGATGACATGCTCATGAAAAGCATCCACGCCAACCAACACCTGGCCGACTTAGAGGAAGCATTCACAGTACTGAGGAGGAACCAGATGAAGCTAAACCCGACAAAGTGCGCCTTCGGTGTAACGTCAGGAAAATTCCTGGGGTTCATGGTCTCAGTACGTGGAATAGAAGCCAACCCATCCAAGATCAAGGCCATCCAAGAGATGTCACCTCCTCGGACGGTCAGGGAAGTGCAGAGGTTGAATGGAAGGGTCGCCGCCCTTTCTAGGTTCGTGTCACGATCAGGTGATAAGTGCTTACCATTCTTCAAAACATTAAAGAACCTCCGAAGCCCTAAAGATTTCACATGGATGGAAGAGTGCCAGAAGGCGTTCAAAAAATTGAAGGACTACCTAGAGAGCCCACCACTACTTTGGCGACCAGAACCTAACGAAGAGTTGCAGCTCTACCTGGCCGCCACCCCTGTCGCGGTCAATGCAATACTGCTGAAGGAAGAAGCCAAAGTCCAGAGGCCTATTTACTACATCAGTCATATTCTGATCGATGCAGAGATCAGGTACACTAGGATCGAGAAGGTAGCCTATGCATTGGTAATCGCAGCCAGGAAGCTACGACCATACTTCTAAGCCCATACCATCATGGTCCTCACAGACCTACCTCTGAAGAAGATACTCCACAAGCCAGACGTCTCCGGACGATTAATAGCATGCGCGGTGGAGTTAAGTGAGCATGACATCAGGTTCCAACCAAGGACAGCCATCAAAGGCCAGACTCTTGTAGATTTTATTGCAGAGTGTACCCTGTCTAAAATTGAATCAGAGATAGGGGAGCCCGAGGAGAAGGATCACGGATCGTGGGACATGTTCGTGGACGGGTCGAGTAACGTGGCGGGAAGCGACGCTGGCCTCATATTAACTAGCCCCAAAGGATTCTGTATCCAATATGCTCTCTGATTCACCTTCCAAGCATCCAATAATGAAACAAAATACGAAGCACTACTAGCTGGACTCCGGGTGGCCAGAGCCATCTAAGTCACACACCTATCCACCCAGAGCGACTCTTAGCTTGTGGTGAATCAGGTGAATGGAGAGTACGAGGCAAAAGATGATAGGATGGCATCATACCTAGCACGTGCTCAAGCATTGATCGAGGGTTTCATGAAGTTCGAGATGGTTCGAGTTCCCATGGATGAGAATGCCGCTGCCGACGCCCTATCCATGCTAGCCAATGAGAAACTCCAAAACTTGGCTAGCGCAGTCTATGTTGAGATCCTACATGAGCCAACGTATAAGAAAAAGCAGGTTAACAAAATCGAGGAGGGACCTAGCTGGATGGACCCTCTACTCAACTACCTCCAGAACGATGTCTTACCAGAAGACAAGGCCGAGGCAAGGAAGATCAGGATGAGAGCTACAAAGTACACCGTCCTAGACAGGGTACTGTACAAGCGGGGGGCAACAACACCACTACTCCGGTGCCTAGGACCCAAGGGGGCAGAGTACGCCTTAGCAGAAGTCCATGAGGGGATATGTGGAAGCCACATGGGGGGACGAGCCCTAGCCTACAAAATCCTCCGCCAGGGACTATACTAGCCACGAATGCAAGAGGAGGCCATCCAATATGCCAAGAAGTACGAGCAATGTCAGTTGTTCGCCCCAGTACCCCATCTACCCGCCACCAAGCTGATATCAATCCTCAACCCCATACCTTTTGCCATGTGGGGACTGGACATCTTAGGCAACTTCACCGCAGCATCGGGAAACAGAAAGTACCTGGTCATCGTGATTGACTACTTCACCAAGTGGGTCGAAGCTAAACCCATGGCCAAGATAACAGAGACAGAGATGGAGAAGTTCGTCCGCGACGACGTCATCTACAGGTTTGGGGTACCACAGATCCTCGTCTCAGATAACGGCAAACAATTCAACAACCCCAAATTCCAAGCATTCTGTCACAGCTATAACATCGACTATCGGCCTGTATCAGTAGCATACCCACAGGCCAATGGTCAGGTGGAGGTCACCAACAGAACACTATTGGAAGGAGTCAAGAAAAGGATAGAGGGACCCAAAGGAAAATGGGTCGAAGAGCTACCAAGCGTCTTGTGGGCATACCAAACTACAGTACGGACACCCACAGGAGAGAGCCCATTCCGCCTACCATATGGCACTGAAGCATTGGCGCCAGTAGAAGTTTGCGCCATGTCCCATAGGGTTCTACACTTCAATGAACGTACCTATGTCGACGGACTACGGGTGAACCTAGACTTTATAGATGAGGTCTGTGAGAGAGCACTACTAAGGAACGTCGCCTACCAGCAACGTACTGCCAGGTACTATAATGCCAGGGTCAAGGAAAGGCTATTCCACCAGGGAGATCTAGTCCTACGGAGGGCAAGTGCATCACAGCCACAGAAGGCAGGGAAGCTATCAGCCAACTAGGAAGGACCCTACATAGTTTCCAAGCAGATACGTCTAGGGACCTACCGCTTGAAGACTCCGGGGGGCAAGAAGGTAGACCGTACCTGGAACTCAGAACACCTGAAGAAGTATTACCAGTAGAAGAAAACATCTCCATCAATAGTAGCAGTCAAGTAGTAGCGGTAGTGGTAGTGGTAACAGCAGTAGTAGCAGCAGCAGTAGCAGTAGACGACATCACTGTTTCAAGGGCAATTTGAAATTTTTCATTCAAAATAAAGCGGTGTTTAGGAATACTTGTCTTCTTCTATCACTCAATCGAATCACTACCACTACACCAAGGCGTTACGCCACCACGGAGGCTTTATGCCTAAGGCAACATGCCACCACTGAGGCTTTATGCCTAAGAGAACATGCCACCACTGAGGCTCTATGCCTAAGGCGTCATGCCACCACTGAGGCTTCATGCCTAAGGCGTCATGCCACCACTGATGCTTTATGCCTAAGGCATCATGCCACCACTGAGGCTTTATGCCTAAGGCGTCATGCCACCATCGAGGCTTTATGCCTAAGGCAACATGCCACCACTGAGGCTTTATGCCTAAGGCGTCATGCCACCATCGAGGCTTTATGCCTAAGGTAACATGCCACCACTGAGGCTCCATGCCTAAGGCGTCATGCCACCACTGAGGCTTCATGCCTAAGGCGTCATGCCACCATCGAGGCTTAATGCCTAAAGCGTTATGCCACAACTAAGGCTTTATGCCTAAGGCGTCATGCCACCACTGAGGCTTCGTGCCTAAGGTGTCATGCCACCACTGAGGCTTCATGCGTAAGGCGTCATGCCACCACTGAGGCCTCATGCCTAAGGCCTCATGCCACCACTGAGGCTTCATGCCTAAGGCGTCATGCCACCACTGAGCCTCCATGCCTAAGGCGTCATGCCACCACTGAGGCTCTATGCCTAAGGCGTCATGCCACCACCGAGGCTTTATGCCTAAGGCGTCATGCCACCATTGAGGCTCTACGCCTAAGGCGTTAAACCACCAAGGTCCGATGACCACCAAGGCGCAACGCCACTACCAAAATCCTATGACTATCAAGGGTCATAGGGCATCAACGTGCAAACAACCACCAAGAGACAGTGCAATCAAAGAAAAGCAACAGCGATCACATAGAGAAGTCATAATAGTTACAACTCAAGTTCAAAAAGGAAAAAGGTCAAGACGTCTACAAGATCGGTACGGCCGTAGGGTCAAGGGACCACAGAGGAGTGGGTCACCTCCAACCCAGCAGGAGACATCATGTCCACCTCAAGAAGACGCGTAGCAGCACCCCCCTCAGGCAGGGCAGCCTCCACCTCTGACACTGGAACGCTCTCCACCACCGCTACACCAGGAAGCGCCGCAGCAAACTCAGAGAACCCCAAGACAGAGAAGTCATAATCGGGGGTCACCTCCAGGACACAAGCGGCTAAGTCCCGGACCCCTCCCTCATAGGCAGGCTGAAGCTGCGCCTGATACAACATCGAGAATGCCGAGGACGCCAAGAACTCAGCCACAGCTCACTCGCCTTCCGCCTCATGTCTCCCCCTCAACGAATGAAGCTCCTCCTCCAAGGCAAGAACCCTAGCCGTGCTCTCGGCCGCACCAGCAGAGGTCACACGAAGCTCCTCAGACACCTCCAGGAGCTTCCCGGATGCCACCGCGAGCTCCCCCGATGCCCTCTGCGCGTCGGCCTCGGCCCTCTCATGGGCATCGATCTATCCCTAGAGCTCCCTCTCCATATCACGCAGGCTGCGCTGTATCTGTACCTCGCGAGAAACGCGACTCTCCAATCGAAGCACCGCCTCAGCAACACGGTGATGGACCTACAATCAACATGGCAAGCGATAAAACACTCTAAGCATAAGTGGAGCAGTGAACATGACGAGACAAAAAAAGGGATAACTCACCGAAGCCATATCATGGTAGAGAGTCTGGGCCAGACAAGCATCGCTAAGCCTCAGGAAGGCCACCCTCGCGGTAGGGAGCCTACCCCTGTCCACCCACTCCCACGACACGCCGGCTCCAGCCAAGGTCGAGCCCTCTGGCACACCCAAGGTGATCACCAGGGACTCATCCAGCGCGGGAAGATCAGTGGCAGTACCACCAGTGGAACTCACCCATTTCCCCTTGGAGAGGGGCAAGGCAGAAGACCCGGAAGGGGCGATAGAGGGAGGCAGAGGCACACAGCCGAAATGCCATCACCATCAGGAGAAGTGCGGGGAAGGAGGACAGGCACACCAGAGCTCATCACGTGGTCATGTCCTGGACCACCCTTCCACTTCGCTCCAACAGCCACAGGCGCAGAAGCACCACCAACATCGGTCACTCTAGCAGATGGACCACTCTGAGAAGCGGCCTTCCTCCGCAGATTGCCACAGAGCAAACTGAAGTTCGGACGCATATCCACTGCATAGACCGCCTAACCAGTCAGATGACATATATATTCAAATACAAACATGCCAATCAAGTACAAAAAGACAGTGCTCTTACCAGGACTCAGCTTCCAGAGGGACAGGAAGGCCTCCGAGTCTAACTCCTGGACGTGGAACGGATCGCGACCCAGGCACAACTTGAGGGAGTCACCTTCAAAATCACTCAGCTCAAGCCCCTGATTGACCCTCTTGAGGTCAATGACTTCCCTAATAGTCCGTAGTGGGCTTCGGGGGACCGTGGCAAAAAAGAAGCGATCCCTCCAATACTTCACGTTGCTAGTGATCCCCGTGAGAAGCTCCACAGAGGCATAGGGCCCCTTGAGCACGCAGCGAGCAAAGTGATAACCTCCATGATTCCCATTCTTCAACAGATAAAAGTGGGAGAACAGGGGAACAGTGGCGGCACGCCCCAGGCGGGCAAAAAAAACATAGAAACCCAAGATCACGCTCCAAGAATTGGGCAACACCTGCCTAGGGGTGAGGTGCCAATGCTCGAGCACCAACTCGACAAAGCGAGGGATAGGAAGGCGAAGGCCCTGGAGAAAAAAGGAATGGTAGAAACAGATCTCATCCGCACGGTGAGAGAAGGCATACTCGCCAGGTCCAGGATTATGCAACATGACCTCAGCGGGAATATGGAACTCCTCACGGAGGGAGACCAAGTCAGAAGGTGACAAGATGCTAGCAACATGGCCCAACCTATCAGCAGGACCGGCGAATGAGGACGCTGCCCCAAAGGGCCTACGATCCCTACTAGGACCAGAGACACTAGAAGGTCCCACACCTCCATCAATAGCACTGGGGAAGGTATAGAGGATGGAGTACCCACAGAAGAAGGCGATCCTGGGGAACGCTCTTCTGAAGATCCAACCCCGACTAAAGCAGGGCCAAGGTCACCCTGAAACGACATGAACGACAAGAGAGGAATGGACTACTTACTCGAGAAAGCGATCTCCCAGACAAGAAGCTAGCAAGAAAAATGAATTGAAGGCCACCTGCAAAGTATAAACAGCAAATCCATCACAGACAAGAAGAAGAAAAGTGAAGAAGCATGAGGGTCCATCACACCCACGTCGCGGCCACCATAGGCGAGGCCTCACACCCACAGGTGGCGGCCACCCAGGCGCGGCCTCACGCAAGTGCGGCTACCAAGCGGCCTCACACCCCACAAGAGCGACAACCTAGGCGCGGCGACCCGGGCGCAGCCTCACGCCCCACAGGCGTGCCTCACCTAGGCGCAGCCCTGCATAAAAATAAAAAAATAAAATAAAAATAAAAATGAAAAAGAAAAAGAAAGAGGAAGGGGTCGAACTTACCTCAGGGGGAAGGCGATCGCAAGGGGAGACAGGCACACGACGATGCGACCACACCACTGGCACGATCAAGTGACAGAGACCACCAGAGGCAAGGCACTCAAGCCAAGCACCACTCAAGCCCTCCAAGCAAACAAGGCACCAAGTGAGCACAAAGCAAACACAAGGACCCAAAATCAAGCAAAATGGATACTAGTCTAGGTGACCCAAAGACAAGCACATGGTGGGCACCAAAAAGAGGACAAAAGACAAAAAGTGGAATGCAAAAGGGAAATCAAAGAAGAGCAAAATGGGAGACACAAAGTAAGAAAGAGAAAGTGAAGGAGAGGAACATATATCTACAAAAAACAAAAGAAGAAAAAGTGTAGGAGGAAAGGTTTGAACCCCCAACCTCTCCTACCTCACTAATAGATTTACAGGTAAGCCCCGTAAAGAAAGTTTATTCACAGCGGACCCCTCACTATGTAAAGGCATCTACTCTCTTGGACATCCTATCTCAAGAGAGTGGGGGGCAAATGATACATCCAAGATTCACCGGACCAATCAGCGGCCGCCACGTGTCACAGGGCAACCCGCTCTAGAACCAAGGAGAATGAACCTGGGGTCCCACCCGGGCGCGGCCAGCACCCAAGGGCGGCCTCACCCAGGCGTGGCCTGCACCCAGGCGTGGCCTCACCCAGGCGCCGCCTACACCCAGGCGCGGCCTCACCCAGGCGAGGCCTGCACCCTAGCGCGGCCTCACCCAGGAGCGGCCTGCACCCAGGCGCGGCATCATGGACGCGATCGTGATATACACGGACACTGGGGCCACTCGTCTATGACCCAATCGTGTCACTGCAGACTCATGTCACCATCAGGACTCTAGGCCACCGCTTAGAAGTCACGTCCCCGAGACGGATTCAAGCACCAATAACGTTATCACCACACGCGGGTATCTATCCAACAAGGATCTTGATACCACCAGGACATTCCCTCCCGCGGAGAGATGGCCAATCAGGATAGAGCCCCGTTACCCAGGACCTCTATCCACTCAACGGCACAATCGCCATCAAACTGGGACTCTCCACTCCGCCATACACTACTATAAAAGGCAAGGTACACAACCCCATAGGGGGATCAAAAACTCATATTGAATAATCACTATTCATCTGTTTGCTCAGGAGATCTAACTTTGGCATCGGAGAGCCCTAGGCCAGGACCACACCGGTTCTCTCTGTTGACCCCTTGGTCCACTTGTAGGTGACGGCACTCGCAGGACCGCTCGACGATTTCTTGACGCAACAAGTCCATTCACCATGGGTTTTCAGTTGCGCACAGGAGGATATTTTGGGGAACATACTAAATAAAACTTTATAGGGTTCTTTGCCCTAACATGGTTTGGTGCACACACGAGAAAAAGGCTTGGAGTCAATCGTTAAGAGCGACGACGGGCATGGATGGAGACGAGGGAGACAATAAAGAGGATGATCGAATTAAAATGTTTGGTGGGCTCCATTATAGTATCGAGAAAAGGAACACTACCTGGTCGTACGGCCCCTGCGCCAGACATAGGAGTACGAAATTACTGTTCCATGCCGTGAAATGAAAAATCCCATCTATATTTGATGCCCTTATGTGCGCTCTCATTGGTCCCCTCATTGGTGCAAGGGTCACGTGACTTGGGAGCGATCTCTTGCCCATAAATATTTATTGAAAAAGGCTTTTATAAGCATAATTTAAGTGCATGGTATCGAATTGGAATTAGTCACCTTGAAAATCGATACGATACCAATATGGATTGGCACAAATCATCCAAGATCGGGCGGTTTTGCCCTTGGTTTTTCTTAAAAATTATTTTTTTAGTTTTACCGTTCCACCGATATGGGATCAACCAAGTATTGGGAGCAGCCATGTCAATACTAATCCAAATTGGACATATCGGCCAATCCATGGCCAATATGATTTCAAATCTTGAAACCCTAAGATCATGGGGAAACTGCACTAAATTGGAACAATAGATGTGCATGAACATACATATGGAGATACATGTGACACCGGTTAGTAAAAACGCATTTAAAATGCTTTCTTTTTTTTTACCGTTTTAAACACGTTTTGTCGTATGTTTGGGAAAAACGGCAAACGGCAAGTACTCCCGATTTAAACGCGTTTAAAACACGTTCTCATTTTTTTGGTATTTTTAAGATATTGGACTTGTTGAATAATGGCTTACTTAATTAATCATATCTCTCTCTCCCGAACTCTGATCAATCTTATCCCTTCAACGACGTAAAGATGATTCGAAGGGCTATATTTTTCATGATATCACCTTTAACTTAAAGTCCATGCACGGACATCAAAATTAGAGCCTGTATTTCAAATAAAAATTCCTCAATTTATATGAGAATAGTATCCTTTTTTTTTTCTTTTTGTTTTTTTAATATAAGTATTTAAAATCCATACCATCCATTTTCTGTTTTTTACCGTTTTTTAGTTTTTTTATTGTTTAAAACTTATTTCGTAAGATTTTTTTTTTTTTATCGTTTTTGCTAACTATGCATGTCGCATTTTCTAAATATTTAAAATTGTAATATCACTCCTCCACGTGGCAAAAAATGAAGATCCACTTAGGTGATATTTTTCCAAGCGCCGAACTTTTTAAATATTTTTTCTACTCTTAGCATTTTAATTTATTAATTTATTAATTTTTTTAATAATAATGGGAGCAAAGCAATTTAAAAGGCCGCAGACAAAAGTTCCCTGCGTGTGGCCGACGCCAAGGCGTGTGACGACAAAACGCGCTCTCCGTCCCGTCCGGACTCTCTCTGCCTCACCCAGACTCCTCTTTTCTTCTTCAGGGGGACCCGAACCGGGAGAAGGGGGGAGACAAATGTACTTAAAGTTGAACGTCGTACGAAGACGAGATTGCCCCCAACTCATTTCTTAAATTACATACAACTGCCACTGAGTGGAAAACACTGTTTTGTCTTTGTAACCGTAATAGCCTGACGGAACGGCCCTCTAAGAATCTGAAACGTGGATGCTTTGAATTTTGTCGTTCTCTCTGGAATCTGGATTCATTTCTACTCCTTTTCTCTTTCGCTTCTTTATTTCTGTGGGACCCTTCATTTATGTACAGGCTTTATCCTACTCCTTTCCGACGCGTGTTCGCATCTAAATATGGGACCCACCCAATTCCCAACTGGATCCCTCTCCCAAAAACAAACCAGGTTTCACTTACATCCAATGGCTATTGTTGTCTCATCACCGAAGCTTTCAAGTTCAAGCCAATGATCTTGCTGTGGGTGAGGGGGGGGAGGGACCCGCCGAAGAAACAAGGCTGCCACGTGTCGGATAAATGGGAGATAGCCAGGGAGGTCCCCAAGTTAATGCTTATGATACGATACAGAGGTCCATCCTCGTACTTTTGGTGATGCTGCAGTGCTGTCACGTACTTGAAAGCTATTATTGACTCCACCTCTTAACAAATCACGACCATTAATTTATGGGCCCACAATCCATCGGCCCAAACAAAAGCTAAAACAGATTTAGCAGTCTTATAAGATTCCTAGTTGTCTAGTCTTCTCCTTCACTGCTAAAGCAGTCCTTGAATTGGGCATACAGATCACAGATGTCTGGTGTTTTCTAGGATTGGGGCCAGTTTCATTTTTCTAGTTTATATGGGCCACTCAACTCGATCATGGGGGCAACCCACCATGAAAACGGTCTGAAATTAAATTAAATTGATAAAGGTAGCAGGGCCCAATATGCAAACCTGATATGTGGCTAATCCAACTGTTATCGTTCCATAAGGATAGTTTGACCAAAGGAGACCTTTCAAGAGAATATTTTTGAACATTTTTTGGGTCAGCCGTGGTTCAATTTTAAACCGCCCAAACAAAGACAAAAAAATTGATCCCAAAGTTAGGATTCGGTTCCAATTTAATAGAGGGATACAAACTAGGAGAGTCTATCCCTTGACCTCCTGAGGGGTATGCATTACAATCAATTAACAAGCCATCAACTAATCGATCAAGCGGTTGTTTGCAATATATATACAAATAATTGATTATAATTCCTATATACACAAATAATAAAACAACAACAACAATAAACTCAGTCTTATCCTAACTTAATGCATTCAATTGAGAGGAGGGGATTTTTTTTTTTTTTTGGGGTAAAAAGAAATTTATTGAGAAAGAGAAGAACTCATGGGAAACACAGAACAGAGATATATGCCAACCATGGACTGGAGTTAGGCCATATTATTGCTTTTTCTAACGATAAAGCCTTCCAGGCTAGGGCATATGCAGTAGCATTGATACTCCTAGGAATACAAAGAAACGAACATTCAACAAAATAGGACTTGAGCTCCTGGAGGTCTCCAATAATAGGCCTGATCTCGATAGGGTACCTTTGAGAGTTGACTTGAAAGATGAGGGCCAGGGCCTGGTTATCCGTCTCCATAAAGATCTTGTCAATACAATCGGGGGATGAAGAGATAGGAAAAGAGAGATGTGGAATGAAATGAGAAATGAGAAATAAAAGATGAAAAATAAAAAGAGAAAGAAAGATAAAAGATTAAATATGATAGTAAGAGAAAAGAGAACAACCTAGTAGGTCAGGAGAATCTCAACTAAATGAGGTCTGCTACATGTATCATTTCTTTCCAACAATCTCTTTCCAATGTTATATTTTGTACAAGATTTAGACAATGCATGTTCTTCCTCACAACTTCTCTTATGATCATTTTAGGCTTAACCCTAACTCTTTTAGATCCTTAGGAGAAGTGATATGATTATGATGACATCAATCCTTATTTTTTTGAGTAATTACTACATCATCCATCTGAAAATCATCCTATTCCATTTAATAATGGCTTCTCCCAAAGCCATTCCATTTAGTAATTCCAAGCTAAATCTAATTTTATGAACAATGCTTAAAAAGTATGGGATCGTTCCTTGCATCTTTTTGTGGGAAGGTGGGCCTAGAAACTGGACACGGCCCACAGGAAGTGTTGACAGCAGAAAATTTTTTTGTTAGGGGTAAGTGGTTAGGTCAACAACTAGGAACAGTTTTTGGCTGTTTGTAGGCAAATGAGGGTAAAAAATAGAAAACCCTCAAACGGGAAAGAAAGGCAATAAAGGAGGCATGAATAGTTCTTTTCTCTTTCTCTCTCTTCTTTTTTTTTTTGTTTTTTTTTCACCTTATCCTTACAATCCTTGAATTTGTTAGTTGTCTTTTTATGTCCTTTAGCGACCTTTCATTTGCCTTTTCTACTCTCTAGTAGCTAGCTTTTGTTAGATAGGGTAGGACCCAATTAAGGCTTTAGAAGCTTGGAGAAGTGGACACTAGCCATAAGTACTATGGGCTACTATTCCTACTTTTTATGACTTTTTTTTTTTTAACCTTATAATAAAGACAAAAGGTCTTTGGACCGGCCCCGATGACTCGGAAGGTGACACTTTAGTCGGGATTCGAGCTCATCAGGCATTTCCTTTTCTGTTTCTATCCATTTTACTTAATAAAGATTTTTTAATTAGCTTTAAGTTTAATATTAATTTATTATTATCCTTATCGTCATCATGAAAGAGGAAGAATTAGGGTTGGATAAGAAGACTCACGAGTAGGGTTTCCTTTTATTGGTTTTGGGTCGATTTAGATT